>NC_133648.1:272003778-272603778 GCF_009905375.1 Apium graveolens
ATCCAGACTCCAGGCATGTAATAGAATAGAGCCAATAGAGCTTCAGGAAGATTTGTCATATGTAAGAGTCTGATAGAGATTCTAGAGGAAAGAGAAAAGATATTGAGGAATAAAGTGGTAAAGCTAGTAAGAGTGTTATGGAGAAACCCAAAGGTTGAAGAGTCAACCTGGGAGTTAGAAAGTGATATGAGAGAAAGTACCCTCATTTGTTTTCTTAGGAGATTCTGAGGACAGAATCCTTTTAAGGGGGGAAGGATGTAATATCCGGGATATATCGTGTAATTATTTTTGCTAATAAATATTATTATATGTGTTCAGTATCTATTCTGTGAATTATTTGTTAAGTGTTAAATGTGTTTGGATGTTTAAAAATATTATTAATTGAGTATTTTAATTTTATATGTCCAAAATAAAATATAGATAATTGTCATATCTTCCTAATTATTTTATGTGATTTATGAATTTATAAGAATCATATAAAATTTATAAAATCTTTTCCGGGTATTTAAAATCTATTTTATAAAAACGGGAACCAACCGACGTCATCTGTTGTTATGTTTTTGGAACCTGAAACTCTTCCGAGAACTCCTTCCTAACCTAATTGTAATATTCCGAGCATATTCCATGTTTCGACTTTTTCGATCCGGCGTACGGTTTGTCCTGCGCGGGTCCCGGCGCAACATTTTCGATACAATATTCGTTTCGGTAAATCAATAAAACTCGTATTTTCGATAACGGGAGCTTTTTATTAAACTATCCCAATTATCACCTCGTAGTACGTGTAACTAGGCGCTGAGACCAAGACCGCAATACAAATTGTGCTGATTTGGATAATTGTCCCGAAAACCGATACCGTTTGGATCAGTTTTTACAAATAAACGTACCGTTTTATATCCCGAATGATCCAACGGGATACTAATTTTCCGTAATTATAAATAGCCTTTTACCGTATTTTATTTCGTATCAAAATCATTTGCAGTCAGTAATTATATAAATTTCCAGAGAAAATCCTTATATTCATAAACCCTTCTGAAAATCAAACCACAAATTGAAGGTGTTATTGATCTCCGTTTGGAACGCTCGAGTAACCAAAACAGAGGTTTTAAGGTGTTCTCTCTGTTTCTTCAAGTTTCAGAACTGCAGAAATCAAGGTTATATTTCTATATTTTATTTAATTTCGAATTATTTTTATTAAAATATGATTTTTTGTTCGGATGATTGTTTGTATAATTTGATGATTGCATGTTGTAGAGCTTGTTTTCCTGATGATTTTCATATGTCATACGTCTGATTTGGAGTTCAATAACATGCTCAAAAGTGGGTTTAATTCTCGAATTTTAAAATTAGGATTTATAACCCGTATGAATGTTTTCAATTGAAATATGGGGCTTTTTTATTTAGGGGTTATTAGCTGTTGATTTATAGTGGGTTATGTTCCTTATGAAATTGGCAATCGATTGATATATAGCTCGTTAACAGAGGATGCTTGAATAGTAGGGAGTTGTCTTTTAAGTTTTCGATGTTTCGCCGGTTCTTGGCCAATTTCCGGCCAAGTCTGGGGTTTATTTGAATGATTTGAGTGCACGGATAAGTTCCTGGTTGTCTGTAGATGTGATCTGGAGCCTGTGGTGAAGTGAGGGTGCCGGAATCTGTTGTCCGGCCCACACCCTGTATTTTCCGGCGACGGGGTTGTAAAATTGCAGTTTGGTACCTGAACTTTGGGGAAGAAACAGTTCAGTCCTGAAGTTTCCAGAGTTGGCAAATTTAGATTCCTGTTTTAAAATTATTTAAAAAATCATATTTCCTATTTATTTTAATTATAAAAAATCGATTTTAATTTCCTTAACTTTCCAAAAATTATTATTTTAATTTCAAAATTATTTTTAATTCAAAATAAATCTGAATTACTTAGTTAATTAATTTCCAGTTAATTTTTAAATTGATTAATTAGTCAATTAATTCGAAAATTAAATTGATTAGTTGATTTAATTAATTATTAATTGATATTAATTATTTATTTAATTAGATTTATTTATTTAAAAATGATTTAAAAATTCCGAAAAATAGTTTCGAGCTTTAAAATATTATTTTAAATTGTTTTCAAGGCTCGATATTTATTATGAAATTGTTTGTGAAGCCAGAATTGGACAAACCGAAACCTGTTTACTACTTCGAAATTGATTCAACGATCTGTTTTAATTCCGAAAAATGATTTAAAAATTATTTAAATATCCGAAAGCCTATTTATGACCCGAGACTTCTTTATAAATGATATACCAATGATTATGTGACGTGTTATGTGTTATATGTGACTTGTTGGTTAACTGTCAGTCTATATATTCGATGTTTACTTGTTTATGCATAACTTTCAATCCGTTAATCGGATTTGGGTAAAAACGAAGGGTAGATAGAAGTATGTGTCGAATAGAATCGTATGAGTTAAATATTGATAGATGCTTATGATATATGAGCAGAAGAGGCAAGGCGTAGGAAAGGAAAATAAATAGTCAAGGAGTAAGACATTGTGTGATTGAGAGCAAGTGCAGTGTAGTAAGCTAGTACCAGGCAAGTGTTCTGAACTTTCTCGAGATATTGTAGTGATTGATAATCCTGTTTTATGTTACAAGTGCTTTGAAGCACTGAACCCTAAACCTTGATTCCAGTTATTGATTTTGAGCCGTAAACCTGATTCTTTCTAGACCATTGATTGTTATATACCCAAATACGAAACTCAAATATACGATACTACTACACAAATACATACAAACTAAGTATTAAACACTGAACCAGATTGCTTACACATTCAAACCATTATATCTTATGCTTTGAAAGACCAAATCCTTGGAACCCTGAAATGTTGATTCCTTTGTTATCCAATTCTTTCATTACCTAACAACCAAGCTTTGGAAATACCATATTGATATTTATACAGAGTGAAACCATTTTCATTATTGAACGTCCAATGTTGTTAATGATCCTGTTTATGTTTATTACAGCTTATTCTGTTATTATGGTAGAATTGGATTGTTTTTATAAAATTGTGGACCAGATTCGTGGTCAGACCATATAATGGTCAAGTTAGGCCAATGTGTGCCTTGGATCCAGTAGTAGTTAGAGCAGCGCTGTGTGCTTTGCTCGGGGTTAGTGCGTTACTGATCAGCAGCCTAACCTTGGTTTTTTAAAATGAAAATATAATATCCAATTCTAAATCATAATCCATTGTTCACTTGATATCATAACCATACTTACCTGATGATCATTATTCTCAGTTTTGTCATTATGACTTGCTGAGCTAGTTAGCTCACTTGTGCGATGTTATTATGTTCTTTTCCAGTTAAGAAGGAACCGGTTGGTACCGAGGATCCCCAGTCCAGCGCGAGAGCTAGGGGTTCAGGTTGATCGAGCTAAGCTAGTAGGCTTCTTTTGGGATAATTTGAGTTGTAAGAGTTTGTAATAATGTTTAATACTCAGTTCTGAGTTGGATAGTTGGGATTTGAACGGTTTGTAATATAAGTAAGTGTAGTTGGCTTGTGTGCATACTTTAACCTGTTGTGGTCCGTGGTAGTTGGTAAGTAGGGTCACTGCATATCATTATTATTATCTTTACCATTGTTATAAGCAGGTTATTAATAAGGTGTGTGTGTGTGTCGACCCCAAACTTCTGACCCGGGTTTGGAGGGCGCCACAGTATGGGCTGCATAGGCTAGGAAAATTCTGATGGATTCAAGTCTTGCAACAGGAGCAAATGTCTCATCAAAATCTATTTCCTCTTATTGAGAGTAGCCCTTGGCAACCAATCTAGCTTTATTCCTTATGACAATGCCATTTTCATCCATCTTGTTTCTGAATACCCACTTTGTGTCAATAGAACTCTTGTTCTTTGGTTTGGGTACCAGCTTCCATACTTTGTTCCTCTTAAATTGATTTAGCTCCTCTTACATAGCTAAAATCCAATCTGGATCCAATAGAGCTTCTTCCACTCTCTTAGGCTCCTCCTGTGATAAAAAACTACTGTATAGGCATTCATCTTGAGTAGCCCTTCTAGTTTGCACTTTAGATGTTGCATCACCAATCATCAGTTCAAAGGGATGATTCTTGGTCCATTTCCTTTGAGGTGGTAGATTAGCTCTAGATGAGGTGGCCTCAGTGTTGTCATGATATGAGATAGAGTGTTGATTAGTTGAAACTCCCCCTAATTTGTTGGTCCTTTGCAAGGAACTGGGAGTTCTATCAACCGATGATGTAATTTGATTATCCGTTGATGAACTATGATCAACGGATGCTTCATTATGTACTTCAACGGATGATGCACTTTGTCTTTCAACGGATGCTGAGTTATGACTTTCAACTGATGCAGCATTTTGTGCATTATCCAAAGGCAAATTTTGAATCCTTTTGAAGTGTCTTCTCCATCATTCTCATCTTCACTATCATCACAATATATCTCAATGTTGTCAAATACGAGTCCTTCATAATGTCCCTCATCTGTTAGTCCATCAATCTTTTTATCATCAAACATAATATGCACAGATTCCATAACAATGTTGGTTCTTAGATTGTAGACCCTATATGATTTTCCAGCAGAATAACCAACAAATATCCCTTCATCAGCCTTTGCATCAAACTTGCCTTTGTGATCAGGTTGGTTCCTTAGAATGTAGCATTTGCAACCAAAGACATGAAGGAAGTTTAAGGTTGGTTTTCTTCTCTTGAACAATTGATAGGGAGTCATGCTTTTTTCCTGATTAATTAGAGAAATATTCTAAGTGTAACATGCACAGTTAACAGCCTCAGCCCTAAAATATGTTGGGAGTTTTGACTATTCAAGCATTGTTCTTGCAGCTTCAATTCGTGATCTGTTCTTCCTTTCCACCACACCATTTTGTTGTGGAGTCCTTGGAGCTGAGAACTCATACATGATACCATTTTCTTCACAGAACAACCTCATGGTAGAATTCCTGAACTCAGTTCCATTGTCACTCCTGATATTCCTTACTTTGGAATCTGGATGGTTGTTGACTTGCTTGATATGATTGATAATGATTTCACTAGCTTCATCCTTTGATCCAAGAAAATAGGTCCATGAAAACTTTGAGAAATCATCTACAATCACTAGGCAATATCTTTTCCTTAAAATTGACAATACATTGACTGGTCCAAAAAGATCCATGTGTAGCAGTTGTAATGGTTCATCAATTGCTGATTCAAGCTTCTTACTGAATGATGCTCTCTTTTGTTTTCCTTTCTGACAAGCATCACACAGTCCATCCCTTGAGAATTCCACTAGAGGCATTCCTCTAACTAAGTCCTTTTTGACTAGATCATTCATTGTCTTGAAATTCAAATGGGACATCTTCTTGTGCCATAGCCAACTTTCATCTTGACTTGCTTTGCTGAAAAGACAAGTAATTGATTCTGCATCTGTAGAGTTGAAGTCAGCCAAGTACACATTCCCTTTTCTAACTCCAGTTAGAACCACTTTGTTGTCCTTCTTACTGGTAACAACACAGGCTTTATAATTGAAGGAAACAGTATTCCCTCTGTCACATAGTTGACTGATGCTCAATAGATTATGTTTGAGACCATCAACTAATGCAACTTCATCAATGATGACATTTTCCTTTGAAATCAAGCCATATCCCATAGTGAACCCTTTGCTGTCATCTCCAAAGGTTATGCTAGGGCCAACTCTCTCTTTGAACTCTATGAGCAGGGTGAAATATCCTGTCATGTGCCTTGAACAACCACTGTCCAAGTACCATAGATTCCTTCTTTTTCCCTGCACACAACAAAATCAAATCAAGTTGATTTTGGTACCCAAGTTTCCTTGGGTCCAGCCTTGTTAGTCTTTTTCCAAGACTTCACACTTGTTGCACCTTTTGACTTAGGTAACTTTGAGTCAACCTTGGTCTCCGATGTAGTTGGTTGAAGTGTAGGGTTAGTCACAGAAACATTTAGCACATTTGGTTGAATTTGATAAGGCATAGATTGTGCAAACATATTATTCCATATAGGCATGTTGTATGGCATTTGAGGCATACTAAATGCAGCAAAATAAGGATTATTAACATATGGCATGTTTGCAAAATGTGCATGTGGATTCTGTTGAGACATAACAAACATAGCATGCAGTGGTGAAATAGACATGTTAGGCATGGAAGGAGTTAAAGGCATGGGAGCATTTTTAACAGATTTACAGTTAGCAGATAGATGATCAACACTACTACAATGCACACAACTTTTTCTAGGAGCATACTTATCAGGTGTGTAGTTGTTGTGTTTGTTAAAACCTACCCTCCCATTTCTATTAGATTTTCTTTTAGTTTCCTTTTTATCCTCAACCAACTTAAGCCTATTTTTCAACTGATCTAAAGTCATGTGTCCTATATTCACCTTACTGGCATCTTTGGATGTGCTAGCTTCTTCTTTGACAAAGTTCTTGGAAGTTGAACCAAACTTCTTACTCAGATTTTTCAAATTATCCTGTTTAGAGTCATTTGCCTGTTTCAACTGATCAGCCTTCAACGGATGCTCCTTTTCTTCCTTCAACGGTTGACTCTCATCATCTGTTGATTCCACATCCATTGACAGTCCATCAATTAATTCCATTTCCTTTTTTTTTTCTTCCAGGTATTCTCACATAGTGATTCAATTCCTCGAACCTTGACAATTTGAGCACTAACATCCCTAGATGTTTTCCAGGCCTTGATTACCTCTTCCTCACGTTCTAGTTGTTTAGAAAGAATTTCTACTTTCTTAACAGACTCTTCTAGTTCACTCTCAATAAATAAGCATTTAATTTTAATCTTTTCAAGCTCAATTACCTTACCCTCTAACACAGCATTCCTATCACTTAAAAACAGATTATTCTCTTTAATTCTCATGTTCTCTTTAGCCAGTGATTTAAGGGAAACACGTAAAAGATATAATTCACTGGACATATCATTTATAGATTTATTGCATTCATTTTTAGAAAGCTGAGAGAGGTCAGTAGTGATTACCTGGTTGCTTGATGAACTAGTTTCATTTTCATCAGAATTAGCCATCAGGGCTAAGTTGACATATTCCATATCATCATCTTCATTGGCTCCATCAGCTGCCCAGTCATTTTCCTAATTCTAAAAAGTCCTTTCCTTTTGTTTGAGCAATTCGAAATATTTCTTTTTGTAATCCACTTGCTCAAATTTCTTCTTTTCAGAAGTTGGCTTTCTGCACTCACTTGCAAAGTGTCCACTTGTGCCACAGTTATTGAAAGAGATGTGTCCTAAGTCCAATCATGTATGATGATTTAGGAATAACTTTTATGTAATCTTTTTGATTTTATTGATATTAATAAAAGACTTGTTTTGGTTTTATTGCGGGCTTTATCTATTTAAGTGTTTAAATAAGATATACCATAGTTTAGAGTAAAGCTTTTTATGGATTATGATGAGATCATAATAATGAGACCTAAAAGATGATAACTCTAAACTTAAATATTTCCTGGTCGTAGGATTACTAACTGGTAATTAGTAATCCGCAAAGATTGGTACATACTATGGTTGCTTCATTATGAAGGATGTCTGTTCTCATAGACATTTATGTGGTAACACTATAGCTAGTATGTAAGTGCTTATTATAGAATAAGTTCACTGAACATGACTCACACAGCTGAACAACTGATGGAGTTCACTCACGTGTCAGCAGTTGTTCACATAGTGATAGTTGTACAAGTATCCTTAGACTTGAGGTCATCATAGTCATCTTGTGTACACTGAACTATGCTTTGGTTTAGTTCTTAGTCTCCAGGGACAATTATAAGGGCTCTACTGGGTATGGGAATTTGTACACGAAGATAGTGTATGATCAATAAAGGATCTACCCCTTCCAGTGAAGGAAGAAAATGTTCAATGCTGATCCACTTATGCTAGTTTAGGAATCTCTGGCCAGAGTGAATGAAATTAGAAAGGAGTTTCTAATTTACATTAAATAGAACTAAGCATAGTGAATGGGAAATCAAATGATTAAATAAGATAGGCTTGACACAAGTTCCATGCCTTGTATTTAATCGTGACATTGCAGGGTAGAAGGAATTGATTGTATGGTAACTACTCACTGAATAGGTTCTTGGTATTCTAAGCAGTGAATTCGTATTATCCGGATAGTCGCGATATGCTGAGAAGTATCCCTCACGATGTAGAATAAACATGATTAATTTATGAATTAATCATATTTAATGAATTAGAGAATTTATATAAATAATGATAAAATAGTTTTATTATTATTTATTTCTACTACCGGCTTAATATTGAACCTACAGGGTCATACCATAAAAGAGAATGATTTAATGGTGGAGGAATTAATTAATAGTGGCTGGTAATTATTTATTTGTGAAATAAATAATTAATTAGCAGATTTAATAATTGATTAAATGAGATTTAATTAATTCTTAATATTATTAATTAAGAATTTAATTTTGGAAATTAAATCAAGTGAGATAATTATTTTTCTAAACTGTTTAGAAAAGGGATTAATGATTAAAAGGTGTTTTAATTATTAGTTAATTGGTTAATAAGAATAATCAATTAAAGGGTTAATAATAATAATATTTTATGAAAAATTTTCAGGTGAAAATTTTGCCTATAAATATACTATTATAAACCCTATTTTCCTCAACCCAAATAATTAACCCTAATTCTAAAGTAGAACAAGAGGGAGGCAACTAATTCTCTCAACCTCTTCCTCCTCCATCAGATTGTACTCTTGGTGGATACCGGTGGAGTGCTTCACACTTGAGGAGCAGCTGCTAGGGATTTCCGTTCATCGTTCTTGGATCGCTATTAAAGACCTCCATCTTTCCATTAACGTAAAGCTTCTTAAGGTAAACATACTGAACTACGAATTAAATATTATTTTTTGCATGGATCCTGCGGAGGGTTTCAGTTTTTTTTTAAGATTTAAATTTACTTTTTCGTTGCGTTTATGTGCTAAAAACCCTTCAATGGCATCAGAGCTACTTGCGAAAAGTTTTTAATTCGTTTATGTGTTTAACAGTTTCCGATATATGAGCATGTACGTGATTCACCATGATTTGATGTTGATATAATATGCTTATATATGTATGGTTTTGAATATATGATATTCATGTGAGTTGTATAATCATAAGATGATTATATAATCTGTATATATACTGATATATACATGATTTATGTTTGTTATAATTATGAGAATCATATTAGATACGGATTCTGAATTGACCTTGATCTTTATCATGAGCTTGATAAAGATCACATAGGATGGGGCCATAACCAAACACATTTACTTTATTGCACTTTACATTTACTTGTTTATTTAATTTTATATATGAGATATATTCCTATGTTTACCATGCGATGATAGATTTAGGTGAACCTAAATCAATATAAGGTGTGCTCTAGAAAATCTAGAATAGGAATCGTTTCTTGTCTTAACAATAAATATTATGAATACGATCATGAGATTCTTGTGTTTATGAAACACGTAATTGAATATGAATTTTCAATATTGAGAGAAATGATGATTCTTTCAACAACAGATTTCTATCTGTAAGAAAGGGTTATTAAGTGACACCTCTTGACAATGCTCCACCCGATCTGAGAATCATCTAATTATCGATTATTGATTTGAAATATTTAATTTAAAAGGAAGAATCTCTTTATAATATGATTATGATTGTAACGTAATATAATCCCTCTAAAATTAAATAATATCAAGTAGTAATTGGCCAATGACACAACGGGCTTGTGTCGGTCATAACCTTCCAACATGGTAGAAAGTGGTTCTTATTTTTAAATCATTGTTGTTTCGTGCTACAGCCGAGGGCTTTGATTTCAAAATAAGAAATATTTGTCTATTACATAGAGATGTGTACATTGAATTAGAATCTAAAGGTCGGTACGTGCTACAGCCATGGGCCGTTGGAGACTGATTCAATTGTACGAAATGTTGGGTTAGACTTGACTTAGAATATTGAGTTTGTCGTGCCACAGCCGTGACTCAATTATTCAAGAGGCTAAACTTATATTAGGGAATAACATAAGATGTAATTGACAAGAGTTGTCTGCCTATTGAACAACACATGACGTTTCGTGCCACAGCCGAAGTTGTGTGATGGAATGTAGGATCCCTATTCCCACTAGCATTATGAATGCTTAATTTTCACTTAGGGGGTTGAAAAATTAGATAAACTAGTGAGAGACACTCATGAATAAAGACCCGATTCATATAGTGTTTTGAAATGAAATTGAATATTTGCTAAGTGTTGTTATGTGTTTATCATTTACAGATTTACTATATTCGTCACGTCTTCTGCACTATCACTCCGGAGTATACTAGATGCTCACAAGTTGACTGGTCCTAATTTTGCCGACTGGCTTCGAAACTTGAGAATTGGTCTCAGGGTTGAGAAGCTGCAATATGCGCTTGACTCACCTAAGCCTACTGAACCTGCTAGCGATGCACATAATGATGAACATGTTATGTATCGTAAGTGGATAGATGATGCAAATGTTGCTCAATGCATCATGCTAGCTTCCATGAACATTGAGCTACAGAAGCAACATGAGCATATGGATGCTCACACTATCCTTATGCATCTACAAGAGTTGTATGATGTCACAGGGAGGATAGATCGATATGAGATATCGAAGCAGCTGTTCGGTTGTAGGATGTCTGAGGGATCATCTGTGAATGACCATGTACTTAAGATGATCAATTTGATTGAACGTATTGGACAACTTGGTTTTGCCATGGATGGGGAGCTGAGCCAAGACTTGGTCTTGCAATCACTTCCGTGTTCGTTCTCGTAGTTTGTTGTGAACTTTCACATGAATAAGCTGGATGTCAGGCTGCCTGAACTCCACAACATGTTGAAGACTGCGGAATCGAATTTTCCCCCTAAGAAGAGTTCTGTTCTTCTAATTGGTGAAGGTTCCAATCCTAAGAAAAGGAAGAAGAACCCTTCCAAAAAGAAGAAAGTAGGTGAGAAAAAGCCGGTTCCACCAAAAGCTAAAGACCCCAAGAGCAAAGCTGTTTGCTTTCACTGTAACAAGGTGGGGCACTGGAAGAGGAACTGCAAGGTTTACCTTGTAGAATTGAAGAAGAAGAAGGGTAGTGAGACTACCGCTTCTGATTCAGGTATGTTCATGATCGAAGTTAATATGTCACTAAGTCAAATTTCTACTTGGGTATTAGATACCGCCTGTGGTTCTCATATTTGTAATTCATTGCAGGGACTAAGGAGAAGTAGGACTCTTGAAGAAGATGAGGTGATTCTACGGATGGGAAATGGAGCAAGGGTTGCGGCCATATCTGTAGGATCATTTAGTTTACATATGCCTACGGGCTATACTATTATTTTGAATAATTGTTATTACGTTCCCTCTATTATGAGGAATATTGTTTCTATTCATATGTTGGATGTGGATGGTTTTTCATTTATTATTAAGAATAATGAATGTTCTATCCTTAGAGATAATGTTCTTTTTGGACGTGGCATTTTAAATAATGGTCTGTATGTATGTGACGTAGAGCATGATTTACTTCAGATTGAACAGACTAATAAAAGAAAACGAGATGATGAAAATCTGACCTATTTATGGCACTGTAGGCTAGGTCATATTAGTGAAAATAGACTGCGGACATTGCATAAGGAAGGGTTACTTGACCCCTTTGATTTTGAATCATATCCTACATGCGAGTCTTGTCTATTGGGTAAAATGACCAAATCTCCATTTAGTGGACATGGAGAGAGGGCTGCAGATTTTCTAGGATTGGTACACACAGATGTATGTGGACCAATGTCTACGCAAGCCATGGGTGGATTTTCGTACCTCATTACTTTCATAGATGATAGATCTAGATTCAGATATGTGTATTTGATGAAACACACATCTGAAGCCTTTGAAAAGTTCAAAGAATATAAGTATGAAGTGGAGAAACAAACCAAACATAGTATTATAACTCTTCGATCAGATCGAGGTGGTGAATACTTGAATGGAGAGTTTCTAGCTTATCTCAAAGAAAATGGTATAGTCTCCCAGTTGACTCCTCCATATACTCCACAGTTAAATGAGGTATCTGAAAGGAGAAACCGAACTTTGTTAGACATGGTTCGGTCCATGATGAGTTATGCGAATCTTCCAGTATTCCAATGGGGTTATGCATTGGAAACCTCAGCATATTTACTGAATAAGGTGCCTTCCAAATCTGTTCCTCAAGCACCATATGAGATATGGAAAGAAAGGAAACCGAGTCTTAAACACGTTACGATTTGGGGATGTCCAGCTTATGTCAAGAAAGTTGACCCAGATAAGCTGGAATCTCGATCCGTAAAATGTAATTTTGTGGGATATCCTAAAGAGACTTTGGGGTATTACTTTTACACGGATCATCGGGTGTTTGTCTCCAGACATGCTACCTTCTTGGAAAAGGAGTTTATCCTTGAAGGAAACAGTGGGAGCAAAATTGAACTTGATGAAGTTCAAGAAGCACAAACTACTACGGATCAAATGGAAACACCTGTTCAGACTAAACAACCTTCTGTGGAACAGCCCATTCGTAGGACAGGGAGAGTGTCTCGCCAACCTGAGAGGTATTATGGCCTTGTCATTGAGAATGACAATGAGTTGTCAATCATTGATGATGACGACCCTGTGACCTATAATGAGGCTATGAGTAGTGTTGACTCAGAGAAATGGCATAGTGCCATGAAATCCGAAATGTAATCTATGTATACCAACCAAGTATGAACTCTGGTTGAGGTGCCTGAAGGTGTTAAGCCTATTGGGTGCAAGTGGGTATACAAAAGAAAGATTTGAGCAGATAGCCAGGTGGAGACCTATAAGGCCAGGCTCGTGGCAAAAGGATTCAAACAAAGGCAAGGGATTGACTTTGATGAAACTTTTTCGCCTGTAGCCCTGTTAAAATTAATTCGGATTTTGCTTGCGATTACTGCTTACTACGACTGTAACACCCCCAAATCCAGGGTCGGGGATCCGGGTTGTCACGAGTTCCATTTCCCTTAATAACCCCCAATCTTAATAATTAATCAACTACTCTGTACTGTGACCCCACAATAAACACACACACCACACGTTATAGTCTCAGAGATGAACATCCAAAAATAATCACAAGTCATTTTATTCCACAATTATCTGCCAATACACCTTAAAAGGTTTTCTGAATAAATTTACATTTTCTTTGCCATTATTACAATTCATAAGTATACATAAATCTGGTACATCAAAGTTGAAGCCTAGTCCTATTGGTAGTTCCCTACCTAAGCTACAGCGACTTCAATGCTCTAGGAAAGCTGCAGAACGTCTCCTAATCCGCTTCGCGAATTGGGAGCTTGGTCCTAGTTCATCCTTGTCTATCTGATGTTGTGTGATGAAAGAAGAAAGCAAGGGTGAGCAGCAAGCCCACCAAAATAATATGTATAATAATTAATAGTATATGAGCCTTCTCATTAGTACTCATGAAAGTCTTGGTCAAAAGAAATGAACCAAGTTGATATCTTAATGCGATGAAGTCGCAAAATATTCAGTATATATATACATATATACTTTTCAAAATATTGGAAGTCCTCTTCCATGCATAATACACACAGAGTTCCAGTGTATAACTGTATAAAAATATCGTTGCAAGGTGATCTCATATATCTAACATTGTCTCAACGTTTTTCTGAAAATCTTTGTCATTCATAAGACACTTATTAATTAGATATAAGTTTAAAAGATGAGGTTACCAAATACCCCAATATACTTATATCTTTCCCAATACTACTTGAACTACCACCGTTCAAGTTATAATCAGTTTCAAAAGTTCATCACATAGATGAGACTACAAGACAAGATTTGAATAGATTCAATCTTTGAAATATTATTGAATGAAATAAAGTTACGAGATACTTTATTTAGTCCCGATATATATATCCACATATATATCTCTTAAACATTTCCTGGAACCTCTGTTATGTAAAGCATGAACAGAGTTTGAAACATCCAATGAATTTTGGAAAGGAAAAGAATTTTCTACATGTAGAGTAGAACCTGTCGGATTTACTTGTCAACCGAACACTGAACTCCTAAGGAATGGACCGCCTTAGCGGAACTTCCAGGGCCAATGGGGCCAATATAATAAGGCTGGGCCGGCGCTACTCGGACCACTTACGCCACTCCTAGTTCAGATGAATTCCATGACTCTGAACGTAAGGCTCGTCCCCACTTTCCCAAGTAGAAACTTGTTGATACGGCTCCACCAGAAGTCGTATCTATTGGAAAGGAGAACTCACCGATATTTCCCAGGTGATGCCTGTTAATGGATTAACTTGTTCCAAGAATTTTACTTCCCGAGTGTTGGGTAAGTAATCGATTCATTTAACAAATAGCAACCTTGTTGCGAATATAAAATACACCACAGAGCCGGATCCCTCAGGTTTTGAGCGAGTATTTAAATCCCTTCGAAGGAGGATCTTAAATAAATGAGTTTTGGGATCCGCTCTAACTTTTAAAAATCAGTTTGAAGACTCGCAAAACATTTTTAAGAATGTTTGGAGTGAAGCTGATTTAATGAAGTAAATCAGTCCCCAGAATATTTAGAAAATGTCTGAATATTATTATTTAAATAATATTCCCATAAAGAATAATCTTATAAAAATAATTGAAGTAGAAGTATTAAAACTTATACTTGAAACGAGTATTAAATAACCAAAGATATACTTATACGAAAGTACTATCTTTATTTGAATAATCGAAAATAAGTTTGATTATTGACACCTTATTCTTTAATAAAATAAAGAATATATTGCAGTAATAAGCAGAGTCATAATACCTCGAATGAATATTATAAATAATATTCATAAATAAAGGAGTCATACATCCTCAAATGAATATCCAAGTAATATCCAATAATAATATAAAGAGTCATAAGCCCTCGAATGAATATTCAAATAATATCATTTAATAAAATAAAGAAGTCATAAGCCCTCGAATGAATATTCATAATAATATTCATTAAATAAAATAAAGAAGTCATAAGCCCTCGAATGAATATTCATAATAATATTCATTAAATAAAATAAAGTTATCGAATAAACCTTATTCGATTAATAGTTTTGAAAACTATAACCATATATATATAAATATATATGTATATATATACATATATACAAAATCTACTCGGGATCCTCGACTCCCGGTTTAGAAATATTTCCACCTTTTGGGTCCCTATACTAAGGGTATATGCAATTTACCGCTATTCTCTAGCATAGGTATTATCAACTGAATCAACAGATATATATAGCAAGAATACGAAACAGGCATGCATATATATATATATATATATATATCATAGCAGCATGCTTCAATATATTGCAACATTTGCTAATTAACCAACATGCATCTATCGCAAGATAATGCAAGTACATATATACATCACAACAACAGTATAACGGGTAGAAACTTGCCTGAGCGACTTGGGGTGATAAAAGGCTCGGGACGAGTCTGGTAACCTATAAACAACAAGTAAGTTGGGATTAAACCAAAATCACTTGTAAATCTATACTTTAACTAACTTAGACTCTAACGCTTGCTTTGCGCTCACTGATTCGCTTAAGTCACTCGGGTACCCCTCGGCTCCACCATTTTTAATAATTTAACCTTTACGAGTTTTAAAGCGATTCCTTCGCGAGTGTCTTACCAACTGCCTAACACACTTACCATAAATGTTTCATACATTAATTAACCCTTTTTGGTCTTTAACCTATGTTTCAAAGTAAGGCGAGGGGAAAAGTTTCGTTCGCGAAACGCCGTTACATGAAACGGTCGTTTCTCCTAAACCGTGCATCGGAATCGAACGAACTACATATCAAAACGAAGCTCGTAACATGAGCTATCTAAACATGGCAGTGGTCATAATCTAGCAGGGGGTTCTCGGGTCCTAATGCTATGCACAAAAACAGTCCAAAGAAAATCGGACGTTACGACGGCTATGTTTACGCGATTTCCAATATTTTAAACCATTCAAACCCATTCCAAATCAACCTCAAATCCATCATACAACCAACATCCATCCTCATCACATCATAACAACCCCAACCAATTCAATTTAATCATTCATACTTATGCCTAAGCTTAACTTTAATCATACTTAAGTTCTTTTAATCAAAACCACAACATTTACCATTCCATTTCACTACCATTTCCAAATCCCAAACTCTAAATCACAACAACAAGCTACAATATCATCCTACTAATTAGAATCATCTTATAATACATAGGGATCTAGGGTTTGGAGATGGTATACCTTCCTTGAAGTGGTGGGAGGAGCTAGGAAGCCTTAAGAAGCTTTGAGAAGTCTTAGGAAAGCTTGGATCTTCAAGAAAAACAAGAAAAACTTCAAGTTAAAAACTTGAAAACACTATTCATAGTCTTCTTCTTTGATTAAATGAAGAAGATTGAGAAGGAATTAATGGCTTAAACTCATGATATAGCCCTAACTAAGCATGAAGATGATTAGGGAATTTACTCACCAATTTAGGAAGCTTGGATCTTGAATTTTTGAAATTTTTGCCCATTTGCAATAGTAAAAGCCGAGAGCATGATGAACCATGCCTTGGTTTCTTTTTGATTTTGATGAAAATGATTTTGCTTGGCTTGGTTGGCTTGGTTTTTGTGTTTGATTTAGTAAATTACCTAGTTGCCCTTGATTTTGTGTGGTTAAAAAGTCACCACATCTCCTTCCTTTCTTGTCATGCCTATGTCACCTTGCACATGTCATAATGCTCCCACTTGTCCACACCTTGTGGTTTGATGATGTCACAATCCCTGGCTTCTTGTACAAGCTTGTCTCTTGGTCACTTATTTGTTTTACGGTTCGCTTATCTTTCGTTCTCGTTTATCGTTTGAGGGATCATACCCGGGATCTTATTACTTAGGTTCCCTTAACCTTTCTCAATATATTGTATTCCTTTTATGATCCTCTCTTATAATCCTTTAATTTAAATCCTTTTTATCCTGTTACCTTATACTCAATTCTCTCCGTATCTAGTGGATTTCCGGGAAAATCAAAGTGTTCAGAATTGGATTCTGACGATCTTTACATACACTTATATACCACATAGAGTACTAATAATATCCCATAAGATCAATATCAGAACCCCTACATAGCATGGCATGAACAGTTTTCTCATTCAGCAAAAACACTATTCATAAGGGTTTCAAAAATTTCCAAAAATTGGGGTTATTACAGTCTCCCCTCCTTAAAAGGATTCCGTCCCGGAATCAGATAGGAAACAGTTGGGGATGCTTTTCTAGCATTGTGCCTTCTAACTCTCTAGCAATTTCCCCATTGTGGTCCTACCACCAACTCTGCCTAGTTTGATAATCCTTCTCCTAAGCACTTGTTCCTTTTCACTCTATAACCCTTCCTGGTTGCTCCATATAGGTTACGTCGGGTTGCATATCTATACGCTCATATGCCTCTATTTATCTGGCATCTGAATTACACTTCCTTAACATTGATACGTGAAACACGTTACGACCTGCTACATGTTCGGGGTTAGGGCTAGCTCATATGCTAACTTCCCAAACGTCTTAATATATCCAAGGGTCCAACAAATTGTAGACTTAGCTTTCCTTTCTTTCCGAACCTCATCAATCCTTTCCAAGGGATACCTATAACATTACTAGGTCCCCTATTTCATACTCTTTATCCTTTCGTGTCAAATCAACATACTTATCATGTCCATCTTGGGCTACTACCAGCCGTCCTCTGATTAGATCTATCATATCCTTGGTCCTTTGGACTACTGCGGGTCCGAGCATCTTGCGCTCTACAACTTCATCCTAACATAAGGGAGATCGACATTGTCTTCCCTCAAGGATCTCATAAGGCGATATCTCGATAATGACATATGATCTATTGTCGTAAGATAACTCAATCCGCATTAAGTGATCATTCCAAATTCTTTCAAGTCTATTAAACAGACTCTCATCATAGCTTCTAATCATTAGAACTTTTGCTTCTCAATACCCATTCTTTTCCAGTTCGTAATCGCTATCACCTTCCGTTCCTAATATTATACTGGTTATACTTTTGCTCGTTAGCGTTCTATAACCTTTTAATAACCACGTCAACCTTAGTATCACGAATGTGTTCCCATTCCGCATACTACCACCACTTTATTACTCCTTTTTCAATTGTTTCTATTTTCCAAAATTTGATCAATCAAATAGAAGTAAAGGAATTTGTTGAGAGATCACTAAGATCATGAACACTTGTTATATCGCATACTTAGTACAGAAGGTGGCCAGCCTTTAGTACTTGACAAGCAATTAAACAATAGCTGGTATCCTACTAGGCTTCTATCACACAGATAGATAGTCATTCGGCAATACCTCCCCTTTCTGGAAGGGTTGTTCTTCTCAGCTTACATAAAATGAAAAGAAGAGAAAAGAACGAATTGAAGAGAATTGTATATATTTGAAAAAATATACTGCCACAAAATATCTGGCTTGGAACCTACCTCTGAACTATAGAGGTTTGTCATAGGAGAACAAAACATATATGTATTTATATCAACATCAAGTATTATAGCATCGCATTTCACATGCCTAAATATTTTCGCCATTCCGTCCATCATTCTATGGACCCATGCTCTTCCTCGAGCTTATACACAATCACCTTTGAAACTCCCTCGACATCGAAAATCGAATCTGGGATCTCATTCTATACATCATCGTTACTAGAATCCATTTCTATACCGCAACCTTCTTCGTATGGGTAATACTACTCTTTATCGATAAGAAGGAATAAATATATCATAGGTAGATAATCGACTTAATTAGTCTATCAATGATAACTTATACACCACCACGACCCAATTAGTGGTACTTACTCTCAACATCCATTCCAATACAACTCTCACGGTTGTAAGTAATCAGCTCATTACTCTCAGAATCATTCCTGCATTACTATGGCCCACCATTGACCTACTGTAGTCATTCGTTTTCCATGAAGTTTTAATAGCTAACCATACGGAGTCCATTCATATCATATCAAATTCTTCTAAGGAGGTAACATGATCACCATTCTTGATTCATGAAGAACACTCCTGATCCTGACGTACATTCATGACATGAAGCAGATAAAATTGCAGAAGAGTTTCAATCAAAGCAACGGTAGCAGGTTAATACCATTCTAAACCATATGCCTTAAATAGAAGACTTACTCAAAGGTTCGTCTAGTCCTTTTTGAAACATGGTCCTGGCTTATCTCAAGATAGTATCTTCTGAGATAGATAGCCCGCTCATGGCGATTACACGAATTAAACCTTTACCAACTACTATTATGGTTGGGTATTGCACAGTCATCAGAAGGAATGTCAATCTTCCAAACCATAATACAACCTGCATAGCTTTAACCATCATCACTGTATTCCTTTGGCACAAGCGCCTATAATTATCCTCTTACCTTTAAAGTGTCGGCCACCTCTTTGGCCTTTCCTGATAGTAAAATTTCCTTACAGTCAATGTCATTTTAACCACCTCCAAATAAATTTTCTAACTTATTTCAATCACAACTTATGTGAAGATGTTTTCCTTAAAATCTGATGAGTAAAATTTTTTTTTTATCATTTTTCCATAAGTTATTGCCTCAGTCTTTAGCGGTTAATCACTATCATGACTGACTCTCAATCATAATTAGAACATCTTTTATCTTAAGTCCTAATTGCCCTGAACAATTTCGACCATTACTGGTTCGATCCATACCTTCTCGTGGTTTAACACGTGCCTCACTTGGCATCAATATAATTACGTCATATTTCCTTTATCAACATTTCTATTCTTGAGAAATTTGAATATTACCTATCTCCTTGTAAAACCTCTAAGGTTATCCTTGATTCGTTCCTCCTGTATTCCCTAGATACAGGGCATATCAAAATACCATTTACTAATACTAAAACCATTGTCTATATACTTCTGAAAAATTTCTCCACTGATTCTTAAAGGTTGTTGTTACATTAACCCTTTCCAAATCATACTGTCAAAACTCATACTGTCCCTATTAAGGGTGACATGCCAACCTTTATGCAGTCCCCTAGGATTCATTTTAAGTTATCGAAGTTATATCCTTAATCCCATCTTTAAAAGGTACTTGCATCCTTCCATGGATAAATTAAGTCATATATCCTTGATAGATTATCTTATTCATCATTCCCACCTCGATAGTCTATACCTAACTTCATAATAGCATCCTTATTCAAATTGAGGTCAATCCATATGGCCTCCAAAAGATAACAATGGTCATCCGCTTTTCTTTCCTGATTTGGTAATGATAACATGGATGTTCTGGAAGATATTGGTCATGTTCAACGTGAACTTCTTCTTAATAATTCCTTATTTACTTTTGTTGTTTATCTCAACAGTCACCTCAATGTTGGGATACCTCCCATACCTGGCGTCTCCCTTTTTGGGTAACAAGCCACCGGTCTTACACTTCACATTCTTGAAGGTCACTTCCTTCATCAAATTTTCCTAATTTCTTACTTTCTTGTCTCCTCAGTCTATCCGCGTCTCATTATTTATCCTTCGAATTATCTCAAGGTTTCCTCAAATCCTCCCAACTTACAGGGGATAAAATGTACATAATTCGTATGCCTTCAACCATCAACTTTAACTCATGGTGAATCACCCTCATACCAATGATTACATACTTTCCTATTTCTATTGCTACGAGTCTTTAGGGTTTCCTCATACCCAACTCCCTTATCATTTCTCAAACTCTATTGCCTTTATATTCCTTTCCACTTCAGTTTCTTTTTATTTTCCTTTCTCTTATCATTATTTCACGAACCAATCACAACATAAGCATTGATTTCAAACATCCCGTCATTCCGGATTCGTGTCCTCAAAACGAATCTTGATAACTTTTACAACTTAGATTCCTAATTCATCATACTCGTCTGCCTTTGTTCTGGCTCTAAAGCTTTTACGCTATCTCCATAACCTTGGGAATTACTTTCTCGAAACAATTGATTGAACTTTAATCAGTTTATTATAATCTCTTGCTTCGTGCCTTCCTTGGCCTTTTACCAGCGGGTGGTCTCTCTCTTAGGAGGGTAAGTGATAAAAATAGTCTTTTGTGATTCGTCAATCATTTAGAATCTCAAATGATTCCTATATTTCCTTTAGCCAGGCTCTTGCCTCGACTGGGTCAGCTTGTTCCTTGGAACTCTGAGAGCTTAGCGACTTAGAGGTCCTGAAAGAATTTCACACCACATTGTTTCCTCAAGGTGGTGGTTGGGGATAATAGTCTAAGTTCTGTCTAGACTGGTCCATAAATTGTCGTATAGGAGTACCATCTCGGGTCTCCTTTCCTTACTCGACTTTCTGTTTCCTTAGTATGAAATGTTTCAACCTTCTCCCATAATCGGGGTTATCTTATACATTAAAAACCTTGTTTTCCACTCTATTATGTTATGGGTTCTTTCTTTCTTGATGGCAACCTCCCTGACTATCACATTCAGGGTTTGCCCTAAATCTTATTCCTCAAACTATGGCTCTCATCTAAGTTCTCATCCTTAAGCTCTTGAACTTTTGGAACCCAAATTCTGTAGGAATACCTCATTATTCCCTTATCATTTTTCCTCGGTATTAATCTTTTATCTAATTGTTGGCTCTCTGCCTTCATTCATCACTTTTCTGGCACAATATGTTCTTTTCCGATAATTCGGTCTGTATTGCAATCTCAAACAGCTTTTCGGTACCGGCTTCGGTTACCTTCACTACTATTTCCAAAATCTCTTATAAACTCTCCCAAAGACATTATCATCTTGAGTCTCTCCTTTTTACTAAGGGCATCAACCACCACATTGGCTTTCCCCGAATGATAAAGAATCTCCCAATCATTATTCTTGATTAGCTCTAACTGCCTCCTCTGGCATATGTTGAGCTCTTTCTACGTGAAAATGTACTAGAGCACTTATGGCTTAGGTAATTCTCGCACTTCTCTCCATACAAGTAGTGCCTCCAATCTTTAGGGTAAAACTATTGCCACGAGCCTAAGCTCATGGGCGGGGATATCGAATTTCATATTACCTTAATTGTCTTGACACAGACGTGATTATCTTGTTGTGCTAAGAAGCACCCTAATTCC
The DNA here is from genome assembly GCF_009905375.1 of Apium graveolens. Taxonomy (NCBI): domain Eukaryota; kingdom Viridiplantae; phylum Streptophyta; class Magnoliopsida; order Apiales; family Apiaceae; genus Apium; species Apium graveolens. The sequence goes on from NC_133648.1 coordinate 272,025,955, forward strand.
TTATGCGAAGCATCACTTACAAATCACAAAATCTCCTTTTCCATCCGGCAATGCCAGCATAGGGAACATCACCAACCTTTGCTTCGGTTCTTAAAAGTTGTTCTCGCATTTCTCTGTCCATTCGAACTTCTCAGTCTTACGAGTAAGCCGCGTTAAAGGGGCTACTATCTTTACAACTTGAACGAACCTCCGGTAGTGACCGGCCAATCCTACCTCTGGTAGTCGACCTAACCATGGTCATCAATTCATCAGTGGTCCTTTATCCAATCTTGTCAGGATCCTCCATGGGATCCTCCTCAACAACTATCCCTTCTAGGACAACATCCTCAATCGCTACATCCTCAATATCAACATCATCCGGTCCTGCATTAGGACACTCTATCGGATCCACAATCCGATCTCCAATTAGTAATAAAACATCATCGCGCTGTTGCTCCTCAACCTCAGGGTTCGGAGTCCCGCTACCATATACGATAACAAACTACGCTCCTATTACGATATTTATAAGGGTTCCCATAAGGGTTTTAACTGTCAGTACTACGTTAGGTAGCCCGACTATGAACTTGGCAAGAGTTCTTATTATCTTTGTGAACTTATTATCTTAACGTCCCATCATCTCTAAGGTTTATAACGCTTAGCTCTGATACCACTTCTGTAACACCCCCAAATCCGAGGTCGGGGATCCGGGTTGTCACGAGTTCCATTTCCCTTAATAACACCCAATCTTAATAATTACTCAACTACTCTGTACTGTGACCCCACAATAAACACACACACCACACATTATAGTCTCAGAGATGAACATCCAAAAATAACCACAAGTCATTTTATTCCACAATTATCTGCCAATACACCTTAAAAGGTTTTCTGAATAAATTTACATTTCTTTGCCATTATTACAATTCATAAATATACATAAATCTGGTACATTAGAAGTTGAAAGCCTAGCCTATTGGTAGCTCCTACCTCAGCTACGGCGGCATCAATGCTTCTAGAAAACTGCGGAACGTCTCCTAATCGCTTGCGAATCGGGAGCTTGGTCCTGTTCATCCTTTCTATCTGTTGTTGTGTGATAAAAGAAGAAAGCAAGGGTGAGCAGCAAGCCCACCAAAATAATATGTATAATGATTAATAGTATATGAGCCTTCTCTTAGTACTCATGAAAGTCTTGGTCAAAAGAAATGAACCAAGTTGATATCTTAATGCGATGAAGTCGCAAAATATTCAGTATATATATATATATACATATATACTTTTCAAAATATTGGAAGTCCTCTTCCATGCACAATATACACAAAGTCCCAGTGTATAACTGTATATATAAAAAAATATCGTTGCAAGGTGATCTCATATATCTAACCTTGTCTCAACGTTTTTCTGAAAATCTTTGTCATTCATAAGACAATTATTAATTAGATATAAGTTTAAAAGATGAGGTTACAAGATACCCCAATATACTTATATCCTTCCCAAATACTACTTGAACTACCACCGTTCAAGTTATAATTAGCTTCAAAAGTTCATCACATAGATGAGACTATAAGACAAGATTTGAATAGATTAAATCTTTAAAATATTATCAAAATAAAATGAAGTTACGAGATACTTCATTTGATATAAACATCATTTTGAAAACTTGACCCTGCCAACACTTAACAATCGCCCAACCGTAGCCTTTCTATCGAAGTGCTCTGGGTAGTGTTGCAGAAATTATCCAATTGGATGATGAACTCATTACGGGAGTTTGCCGCGCCAGGAAGACCACTTACGATGATCAGTCGTAGTAGTACAACCCCACCATTTTCTACATGTAGAGGAGAACCTGTCGGATTTACTTGTCAACCGAACACTGAACTCCTAAGGAATGGACCGCCTTAGCGGAACTTCCAGGCCAATTGGGCCAATATAATAAGGCTGGGCCGGCGCTACTCGGCCACTTACGCCACTCCTAGTTCAGATGAATTCCATGACTCTGAAACGTAAGGCTCGTCCCCACTTTCCCCAAGTAGAAACTTGTTGATACGGCTCCACCAAGAAGTCGTATCTAGTTGGAAAGGAGAACTCACCGATATTTCCCAGGCGATGCCTGTTAATGGATTAACTTGTTCCAAGAATTTTACTTCCCGAGTGTTGGGTAAGTAATCGATTCATTTAACAAAACAGCAACCTTGTTGCGAATATAAAATACACCACAGAGCCGGATCCCTCAGGTTTTGAGCGAGTATTTAAATCCCCTTCGAAAGGAGGATCTTAAATAAATGAGTTTTGGGATCCGCTCTAACTTTTAAAAATCATTTTGAAGACTCGCAAAACATTTTTAAGAATGTTTGGAGTGAAGCTGATTTAATGAAGTAAATCAGTCCCCAGAATATTTAGAAAATGTCTGAATATTATTATTTAAATAATATTCCCATAAAGTAATCTTTATAAAATAATTGAAGTAGAAGTATTAAAACTTATACTTGAAATGAATAGCAAATAATCAAAGATATACTTATACGAAAGTAATATCTTTATTTGAATAATCAAAATAAGTTTGATTATCGACACCTTATTCTTTAATAAAATAAAGAATATATCTCAGCAAATAATCGGAGTCATAGATCCTCAAATGAATATTCAAATAATATTCAATAAATAAAATAAGCTGAGTCATAATACCTCGAGTGAATATTATAAATAATATTCATTAAATAAAATAAAGGAGTCATAAGTCCTCGAATGAATATTCAAGGTAATATTCATTAATAAAATAAAGTTATAGAATAAACCTTATTCGATTAATATTTCTGAAAACTATAACCATATATATATATATAAAATCTACTCGGGATCCTCGACTCCCGGTTTTAGAAAATGTTTTCACCTTTGAGTCCCTATACTAAGGGTATATGCAAATTACCGCTATCCTCTAGCATAGGTATTATCAACAATTATATATGGAAAGAATACGAAACAGGCATGCATATATATTCCATATCAGCATGCTTCAATATATCGCAAAATTTGCTAATTAACCAACATGCATCTATCACAAGATAATGCATATACATATATACATCACAACAACAGTATAACGGGTAGAAAACTTGCCTGAGCGACTGGGGGTTACGAATGGCTCGGGACGAGTCTGGTAACCTATAAACAACAAGTAAGTTGGAATTAAACCAAAGTCACTTGTAAATCTATACTTTAACTAACTTAGACTCTAACGCTTGCTTTGCGCTCACTGATTCGCTTAAGTCACTCGGGTACCCTCGGCTCCACCATTTTTAATAATTTAACCTTTATGAGTTTTAAAGCGATTCCTTCGCCAGTGTCTTACCAACTGCCTAACACACTTACCATAAATGTTTCATACATTAATTAACCCTTTTTGGTCTTTAACCTATGTTTCAAAGTAAGGCGAGGGGAAAAGTTTCGTTCGCGAAACGCCGTTACTTGAAACGGTCGTTTCTCCTAAACCGTGCATCGGAATCGAACGAACTACATATCAAAACGAAGCTCGTAACATGAGCTATCTAAACATGGCAGTGGTCATAATCTAGCAGGGGGTTCTCGGGTCCTAATGCTATGCACAAAAACAGTCCAAAGAAAATCGGACGTTACGACGGCTATGTTTACGCGATTTCCAATATTTTAAACCATTCAAACCCATTCCAAATCAACCTCAAATCCATCATACAACCAACATCCATCCTCATCACATCATAACAACCCCAACCAATTCAATTTAATCATTCATACTTATGCCTAAGCTTAACTTTAATCATACTTAAGTTCTTTTAATCAAAACCACAACATTTACCATTCCATTTCACTACCATTCCAAATCCCAAACTCTAAATCACAACAACAAGCTACAATATCATCCTACTAATTAAAATCATCTTATAATACATAGGGATCTAGGGTTTGGAGATGGTATACCTTCCTTGAAGTGGTGGGAGGAGCTAGGAAGCCTTAAGAAGCTTTGAGAAGTCTTAGGAAAGCTTGGATCTTCAAGAAAAACAAGAAAAACTTCAAGTTAAAAACTTGAAAACACTATTCATAGTCTTCTTCTTTGATTAAATGAAGAAGATTGAGAAGGAATTAATGGTTTAAACTCATGATATAGCCCTAACTAAGCATGAAGATGATTAGGGAATTTACTTACCAATTTAGGAAGCTTGGATCTTGAATTTTTGAAATTTTTGCCCATTTGCAATAGTAAAAGCCGAGAGCATGATGAACCATGCCTTGGTTTCTTTTTGATTTTGATGAAAATGATTTTGCTTGGCTTGGTTGGCTTGGTTTTTGTGTTTGATTTAGTAAATTACCTAGTTGCCCTTGATTTTGTGTGGTTAAAAAGTCATCACATCTCCTTCCTTTCTTGTCATGCCTATGTCACCTTGCACATGTCATAATGCTCCCACTTGTCCACACCTTGTGGTTTGATGATGTCACAATCCCTGGCTTCTTGTACAAGCTTGTCTCTTGGTCACTTATTTGTTTTACGGTTCGCTTATCTTTCGTTCTCGTTTATCGTTTGAGGGATCATACCCGGGATCTTATTACTTAGGTTCCCTTAACCTTTCTCAATATATTGTATTCCTTTTATGATCCTCTCTTATAATCCTTTAATTTAAATCCTTTTTATCCTGTTACCTTATACTCAATTCTCTCCGTATCTAGTGGATTTCCGGGAAAATCAAAGTGTTCAGAATTGGATTCTGATGATCTTTACATACACTTATATACCACATAGAGTACTAATAATATCCCATAAGATCAATATCAGAACCCCTACATAGCGTGGCATGAACAGTTTTCTCATTCAGCAAAAACACTATTCATAAGGGTTTCAAAAATTTCCAAAAATTGGGGTTATTACAAGCAATGAAAAATATTGTCTGACATATTTACCCATATCCCAGTCAACATTCCATGAGTCGTGCTTTCTCTTAAGTTCCTGAACATTCAAATTTAAAACTCAATCCAAAACAGTTCATGAAAAAATCTTCAAAAATTCGTGAATAATCTACTTTTGGAAATCTTATCAATCTGCTATACGAAAGTATAGGCATCCAGCGGTGAACTAATTATATCAATTTGAAATCAAATCATTGTCTATATGACTCCGAACTAAAACATGCAATCAACATCAATACGAACCCCCGACAGTACTCTATCTCGCACGCGGACTACTGACAGACACAATACATACTAAACTCGGCTAAGTAAAGTGCAGTATCGGTTACTCTTATACATACAAATGGAGAATTACATATACTGAAAATTGATATTTTAATGAAAATTAAAGTCTTAAACAAACTATTACCCATGAACTTTACAACCAATTGACAACAACTAAAATATTGATATATGGGGTTACTAACCTCCATAAATTGTTGATAATTTTCTGATTGAGAGAGTTGGTTTCCATGATTTGAAGTAGTAGCCATCGATTTTCCCTCGGCAGAGCTCTGTTCTATGTTTTGTTTGTCGTTAACGGTATTGTGCCTAAATCCAACACTTTGTTAAAGATATGTTAGGTATGAATTACCTAATCTTTATAAATTTAAATTAGTTTAAATTAAATATTACAATATACATACTATTGAAATTTTGTAAAGATTATTAAATTAAATTTTACGTTTTATCATTAAAATAATATCAGAAAAAAGTATATTTTAATTTTAATCCTTATATGCTTATAAATTAATAATTATCACATTTTATAAATTTATAATTATCACGTTCTATGTTTTGTTTGTCGTTAACGGTATTGTACCTAAATCCAACACTTTGTTAAAGATATGTTGGGTATGAATTACCTAATCTTAAAATATAAATCTAAATTTTTTTAAATTAAATATTACAATATACATGCCACTGAAACTTTGCAAAAAATATTAAATTAAATTTTACGTTTTATCATTAAAATAATATAAGAACAAAATATATTTTAATTTGAATCTTTATATGCTTATAAATTAATAATTATCACATTTTATAAATTAATCAACACAAATTAAAAAGCACATGTTGAGATTATTTTATTTTTTTATTAATTAGATAAATTATTCTTAAATTATTTCCTTAATAAAAATTGTAATATACCTTAAAATTAATCTATATCATATAAAAAAATGTGAAACATGCGCTGATTTTATTACAAACAAAATTTAAAATTAGTTAATTATGTTTTAAAACAAAAATTATGACAACACAACATATATTTTTCTAACATACGTGAAAAAGTATATCCGCTTACGTTTTTTTTCATTAACTGAAAAGTTACGTAAATATTTCGTTTTATATTATTTAATATTTTTTAAAAAATTAAATATATTTAGAAAGCGTAGCGCGGGCAAAAATCACTAGTTTTATTAAAAAGATGAAGTCAAATCAATGGCTAACAAGACCGATGCAATCATCATTCAAATTTTTTCATGCAAGAGGGTGCCACTCCATATCGATTTTACAAGAAGTGGGCAAGGACAGCCTTCAAGGTCACGACGGGCAAGCCCACAAGGGGCACTTGCATTTTATTGTTGAATAAAGGAAGGGCGGTATAGGCAACCACTACTCACATCAGACCTTCCCTAGTTATTGCATGAGCTTCTAAATTCTTTGGACATATAACAAAGTAAACAGAATATGATCTTAAATCCTTAACAATAGAGCAACTACCATGAATGATAGCGTCGAGAAAAGATGCATCATTTAGATTGTTACAAAAGGCCTGAACAAGTAGGAGAGTCAAGCTCGATTAACACATATGAAATCCCCAGCTTCTTCAATCAACCAAGATAGAGCTTTTCTAAAAAGCCAAAGCCTCTGCTATTTTGGGATCAATTTCCACTTAAATTTCCGCCACAACCTGCAAGAAAAGACCCAACTTCATCTCTTATGACTTATGAGGCAACCAAATGTGCTCCGGAAATCCTCAGCAAAAACTGCAGCATCTACTGTTAGAAGAATCACATGACATGTCACTTGATAGACAACATTTAGTTGGCATTTGTATTTCTCTCTGTAAATATTAGATTAGAAAGTCTCTGTAAACAAGACTTCCTAATTCTCGGTCTCACTGAACTCTACTCAATGATCTGGGATATAGCGCAAGCACCTATTGATTCATTCTGTGATATTTAAAATTCAGAGTAAACGGAGAAAATCAACATTTAATAGGAGTACAATTGATTTGATTTGGCTTTACTTAACTTCGAGCTAGAAACGATGATCAACGTCCACCATAATTTCCACAAACTATCAATTATCACTAAGAAAATAACAGAGATAATACATTGATGAGTAATGTTACATGCCTCAAAACCGATTTCAAAATTGTTCCCAAACAACAGGTGCACATTTTTTTTTATGGACTCATACATAGGTACGAGGTACTACTGATTTCATTTATGTGAAAATTTCTAATAATTTTATTTACAACTCACCATTTGAGAACGATTTTGAGAAATCCAGTATTTTGGACCATTGATTCACACAACCCTTTCTTGTATCCTCACCGGAAAACCACCTAGCATTTTGGATGTCAAGTATGATATGAACACTGGTTTCTTCCCTTTTTCGATCACCGGAATTACCTTAAACATTGGCAGAACTCCAGCAACCACCCTTTTCATCTGCAAGAAAGCCATTTCTTTACCAAGACACACCCTTGGCCCTGCTTGAAAAACAGGATAAGTATACTGATCCCTGCCTATAAAACACCATTTTCCTGTCACACTATCCCTCTCCAGCCACCTCTCAGGTCTAAATACTGGCCAATCTGACCCCCATATCTTCTCCAATTGCCCCATTGCATAAGGATGGTAAAGTACTCTATCACCTTTGTACACATGTGTTCCTTCAGGCAACACATCATTTTCCATTACTTCTTTTCCGTCTGTTGGAACAGGCGGATAAAGCCTCATACTCTCACAAAGTGCTGCATGTGTGTATATCATGTCTTTCACTTCATCATAAACAGAAGATTCGGAGTTTCTTTCGAAATTTTTGTCATTTATTTCTGCTAAGATCTCACTCTCCACATTTGGATGATTAGCAATGAGATAAAAGAACCATGTTAATGCAGCTGAAGTTGTGTCACGGCTAGCTAGTATAAAACTTATAATTATATCTGTAACAAACACCTCGTCCGAGTGACCGGAGCTCAAGAATCTTGTTAGAAGATCCACGGATTTTAGCTCTGATTTTTCTTGAAATTCTTTCCTTTTCTCCACCATGACTTCTCTAGCAAAATTACCAACTTCTTCATTAGATTTTCTGAGCTCCTTTTCAGGCACCATGTCGAAAAACTTTTGCACCTTCCAAACTAATGGTATGATATGCTGGAATCTTTTGCTAACAAGTGTAGTAGCATTCTCAAAAGCAACTGCAAATTTTGCTTTTGGTAGAGACGGTGATAAATACTCCGGATCATAGTCAAAAGCGATGTTACAAATGTTATCAAAAGCGAATCTCTGAAGTATGTCCTGAAAATCAAGAACTTCTCCTGTTTTGCGGCCTTGTCCAAGATTGGAACAAGCCTGGTGGAGAGCTCTGTATCTACCACAGTTCCCACAAACTTCCTAAGAGATTTAGTATTAAATTCATGGCTAGAAAGCTATCTTTGAAACTTCCAAGAATCGCCATCCACGTTAAAGATACCATGACCTAGAAAATCTTGCATAACTTTGGATCCAGAAGTGCCCTTTTGGTAGACATGGAAACTGGTTTTCAGTATATGTTGGACATTAGCTGGATTTGAAGTAATGATTTACTGTTGGCCAAGAACTCGATGGAGGATAAATGTCAAAGACGGTTGAGAGTTTACTATAATTGCAGACCAATCACTAAACTGATGGATATTTTTAAGGATGGAGAAGTACGAGCCAACAATGGGGAATGATCTTGGGAGTTTACTTCCTTTTGAAGGGAACAGACCATTAAAAATGGAGGTGAAGTTGTTTAGTAGATAGAAGAGTAGAAAAGTGATGATGCAATACCAGAGTGAAGTTGAGAGATCAAGATAAGCTAACATGATGGCAAAATAGTTTTGAAAAAAATTTGTGTTGAGAGGAGTTGATTTTTCTGGTAGAATGAGTAAGGGGAATCTTGCTCTGCAATTTTTTTTATTTATATAGAGGGCTCTGTAACATATATGATAATCATATTCAACAATTAAGTTAACAAACAGACTACTGTCTGCAAAAAAAAGTTAGCTGAAAAACAAAAACACCACCACTTTTTAAGTTTGATGTCTCTTATATGGACAAAGAACAAAGATGAAAGTAAAACAATAATTCAGTGAAGAAAGTCGTAAGCAATGGCTTAGTATAATATGGCATGTCAGTTTTGGTTCCCTTATGTAAAATCTAATCAGGCAACCCTGTGAAGTTTTGTATACTCTTTCACCTTATCAGATGTATTCGGTGGTCTTTCATTTTAACTTTCTGGTAGAATTGATGACCAGAGGTAGTATCTTAAGATGAGAAGATAGGGTGAGAACAATATAGCTTGGAATTTGGACAAACTATTCAAGAGAGACTTTCACTACGGAGCAATTATTTTGAGTACAAGGAGGGCAAAGGAAAGGCCTCTTCTAGAATCAAATTAGTAGGAGGCAAACTTCACGAACGTATGTATGTTTGGTTTGGTAATCTAGTACTATGAGGCAAAGAAAGCTTTGAGGTCTATAAACATTCCTGTAGACCTGTTGAACACAACGACAATCTATATGCAAGGGACCAACATTTGTGAAAACAGAAAAGGTTAATAGCATTTGTACTTGGTACTAAATTATGCCTGCTTGGCAATGGGAAATGACATTATGCAAAACAAAACTGCAGTCTGCAGCCAGCTATATGAAAAGAATAATGCCTTTTAGAAATGCAAACTAGTGCATTCAGAACATACATTACTTGTCTACACATAGTTACAACGTTGATGAAAATTGATGACTAACCTGATGTCGAAAATTTTAAAATATTCTTTTTGAAAAGCATGATATATTTATTCTGCAGATAATGAACTATTGCACAGAGTTGGGAAAAAATGTTCAAAATTATGACGTTCTGGAAGACAAATAGTTATGGACAAAACCCAGTGCTGAAGGTAGGCAGTCTTTGGATGTAAAATCATTGAATGAATACAATCAGCACATATTTTCTAAACCAGCAACCATTTACAACATGATCTCTGTTATGCATGTCATACTTTCTAAACCAGATCATATCATGCACGGGAACAGTTACTATGACCCTGTGAATCTGGAGCACAATCTTACCTTACACTTGTTAAAGATGAGTTGCTTCATGAGACTAAGTAAAAAAAAAGTTGGAACTGGACGACGGTGTATATAACCTAATCTTAGGGGACAACTGAGGTGGTCGGTCATCAGGTCCTGGTAATTGGGGATGTGGCTCGTTAACGAACTCGAGTTCGAACTCGAACAAATAAATATATTCGTTAAGGAAAATGAGCTCGAGCCGAGTTTTGGGTTGTTGGACTCGAACGAATTATAGTATGTTTAATGCCAAACGATATATTTTTTTATGTTAAAAATAATAAATTATTATTTGACTTAATTCAAATCATTTTTAGGATAATTTTTCATATAACTTTAAAGTAAAATAATAAAAAATTAACAATTAAATTTCATGATTGCTAAATGGAGTAAAGAATTGCTCCGTGCAGTAATCTGCAATTACAATTATATCCTTAACTTAGTTTCTGGGTTTACCTTGGAAAAAGAAGCACTCAAGACTGCATTTAATATTGTTGGTGATGTACAGCTGGATTCAAATATTAAAAATTAAATTTTAGTATTTATATTTTGTATTTATCTATGGTTTCTTTAATATTTTTCAAATTTTGTAATTCTTTTGATCACAATGACATTTTTATATATTTTTTATTGACAATTTTTGTATATATAAAATTATTTTCTTATTTTATATAACTTCTCATTTTTTTATCGTAGGTAACCCGCAGCTGTTACCCTTCGGGTGTGCACTGGGTAAACCCCACGGGATTACGCAATAGCCTGCAAACCACGTGAATCAAGGTAAATCCCATTTAAGCGACAGACTCTGACTCAGGAGGCATAATCATAAATTCTCCTCCCGTGGGATTCGAACCTGTGACCAAGAGGACAGTTTTCCTCTCTTTAAACATTTGTACTTTAAGAAATATCAAGCATAACTTCTGTTAAATATTTTTGAAAAAAATTGTTAATTTTAATTTTAATTATTGTTTATAGAAAATAAATTTAATTTATAAAAATATATATTCCATGCACCATAAATTAAAATACGAATAAAAAGTGCACAATTATTTAATAGCAAAAATAATAGTATAAAATAAAAATATTTATTGATAGAGATGATAACTTAAAAAGTTAATATATTATTATTTCCAAATTGCTATTTTTCTGTAATGATATTACTAATACTTTATGTGTCCCACAATATCTAGTTTTACATTTTCACTTATATGATTATATCTATTATAAATATCTTAATTTAAATTTTTATTCATCTATTCATTTGTATTTAAATTTAAAATTGAACATGTATCATGAAAAATACTGTTATATGACGGATGAAGTAATTTTAAAATATTATTATTAAAAATTTTAGATAGAAATTTTAATATATATTTATAGCTACATCATATTTTTCTATTTATATATTTATTTAGATAAAATAATTTATTGAACAAATCTAGAAAAATAATAAAACTATAATATTAATGTGTAAAAAAAATTATTTATACACATGTACACGCAATAATATACACAACTTTAATGAGTGTAGAAAGATAGAATTATCTTAAAATGAATGAAAATTGATTAAACCATGCTAAAGTCACATTTAACAAGGTAGCAGTATTTAACAAGGTAGCAGTACTTAATACATTTAAGGGTAATTCAAAACATGTGTTGCAGTCAGTCTTGGCTTATGCCATGGTTTGAGTGTCGCTAGAGTTTAGTCTTTGATTAGTCTCGACTTATTACTAGTCTCTGATTACTGTCATCGTTTCACATTCATTCACCAGATCTATCTAATGGCAAATAACCAAAGCGCAGTTCAAGAAATGGAAGAAAGGTTTGCGAGATTCAAAATGGACGATGAGGAGGAAGGGGGCATTTCTTATGAAGAAGCTACGGAGGAGTTGTCTGAAATTGATGTCCGGTGGTGTTTGGTGGGCAGATTTCTGACGGAATCACCTATCGATTTCCAGGCAATGAAGCACAGGATGGCAACCCTATGGAGACCAGGGAAGGGAGTTTATATCAAAGAAGTGGATCATAACAGATACATCTTTCAGTTCTACCATGAGATTGATATTGCAAGAGTAATAGAGGGGAGTCCTTGGACTTTTGGCAGATTTTACTTGATTCTTGAACGTATGAGAGAAGGAGACAATCCTCGTACGATGGCAATCAATAATCTTGACTTGTGGGTTCAACTCCATGGAATGCATGCAGGCTTCATGTCCCAGCGAGTAGTAACAGATGTGGGCAACTACATAGGAAAATTCTTGGAGTATGACAAAAACAACTTTGTGGGAGTGTGGCGTGAGTATCTCAGGGTTCGTGTTAAGATTGATTTGAGTAGTCCGTTAAGGAGAAGAATGAAATTACGGAAGAGCCAGACGGACTGGTGTTGGGTAAACTTTAGATATGAAGGAGTCCCAACTTTTTGCTTTATCTGTGGGATAGTAGGGCATGGAGAAAAGTTCTGTGAGAAAATATTTGACACTCCGTTGGAGGAAATTGAAAAACCTTACGGCGCATGGATGAGGGCTGAACCAAAACGTCGCAGTCATACCATGGGATCCAAATGGTTGAGAGAAGGAGGTAAAATTCCGGGAGATTTTCCGGCGGAGAAAACCGGGGATGCTGGGAGAGAAATTGTTGCCACAAATTCCGCAGCTAACAACCCTGATCCCGTAAAAGCGGGTAACAAACTGGATATGGTGGATAATTCTCAAATGATAGAGGTTGGTGGAAATCCTGGGATAGGAGGAAATATTGGCGAGAAAAATGCCTCTACAATCATAAATATCTCAAAAGATATAAATGAAACGGATAACGGCATTTCAAATGAAGAGAATGGGCTGCACATAATGGATCCAAAAAGACGTCGAATTGAAGAGCCCAAAGAAAGAGGGCCTATAGGGAACCCAAGTGCTGATGATACAGATATGATAGAGGAAGGAAGTTCAAAAAATGGGTATATGGCGGGCTCTGCAATGCAGACCCGCCTATCATTATGAAAACCCTCAGCTGGAACTGCCAAGGGGTGGGCAACCCTTGGAGTATTCAGTTCCTTTCCGACGTAGTACGTCAAGAACAGCCCATATTTATTTTCTTATGTGAAACTTTAGCAAAAAAGTCGAAGATGGAGTGGATACAGCTTAAACTAGGGTATCAAGGTATGTTTGTCGTGGATGCTATAGGAAGAAGTGGGGGTCTTGCTTTACTTTGGCAGGAGAGTGATCAGGTCGAATTGCTGGGTTTTTCTCAGAACCATATTGACGTAAAGATCAACATGGAGAATGGGACGTCCTGGCGGTTGACGGGTTTATATGGAGAACCAAACAGAGCTTTACGTAGTCAAACCTGGGACTTGCTTCGAAACCTTTCTAGGGATTCAAACCTTCCTTGGTGTGTTATAGGAGATGTAAACAATGTGCTTGATGTAGGTGATAAAGTGGGGGGCTCCCAATACCCTAGTTGGTTAATAGATGGGTTTAATGAAGCAATTCAGGATGCTGGACTTATAGACATGGAGTTGGTAGGGCACCAATTCACATGGGAAAGGGGTAGAGATACAGCTGATTGGATGGAAGTGCGGTTAGACAGAGCATTGACAACTTCAGAATGGCTGTTAATGTTCCCTATGGCGAAACTGTACAATATGGAAGGGACAGCTAGTGATCATAGTCCTATTCTGTTAGTTCCACAAGTTAGGTCTAAAGTAAGCGCGCCTTATCGTTTTAAATTTGAGAATGCTTGGCTGACGGAGCCTATGTGTGAAGTAATTGTTAAGGATGGTTGGAATAGTGATCATGAAGCAAGTATTCTACAAAAAATAAAAACATGCAGCCATAGCCTAGCGATCTGGGGACGGGAGATCACTGGAAATTTCAGTGGTAGAATAAAAAGATGTAAGGAAGAGATGAAGAGATTCAGAGGTGGACGAGATGATGACTCGAAGGCCCGATACAAAGAAGCTAAAAAAGAGTTGATGAAAATCTTAAATCAGAGAGAGATATTTTGGAGACAAAGATCTAAACAGTTGTGGTTGCAAGCGGGGGACCAGAATAGTAAATTCTTTCACAAATATGCTTCTCACAGAAGGCGGAATAACCAGATAGAGAAACTCAAGAATGAAGATGGTCAATGGCTGGAATGGGAGAACGGATTGGCAGAGCTGATGTCGGAGTATTTTTCTAGTTTATTTTCAGCAACAGAGGTTAATTGGCAGGAGGTGGTTAGCTATGTGCCTACTTCAATCACGAGTTTTCAGAATGAGGAGTTGCTAAGGCCGGTTTCGGTTGAGGAGGTTAAGGAGGCGCTTTTTCAGATGAATCCGGACAAAGCTCCCGGCCCTGATGGGATGACACCAGGGTTTTATCAAAAGCATTGGCAGATTGTGGGTCATGATATAGTGGAACTGGTTCGAAATTTTTTCGAAACAGGTACAATTCTGGAGGATCTGAATGCTACTAACATTGTTCTAATTCCCAAGAAAAAATGCCCAGTGGTGGTAGGAGATCTAAGACCCATTTCTTTGTGCAATGTTTTAGTGAAAGTCATTACTAAAGTTGTTGCAAATAGATTGAAAACCATGTTTGGTCAGGTTATCTCAGAAAATCAGAGTGCTTTTATGTCGGGCAGGCTAATTTCAGACAACGTGTTGGTTGCTTATGAGGTAATGCACACCTTGAAACGAAAAAGAAGAGGAAGAGATGCCTACATGGCTTTAAAGCTAGACATGAGCAAGGCCTACGATCGTATAGAGTGGAGCTTTCTAGAAGCTATTTTACTCAAGATGGGGTTTGATGGTAGGTGGGTTCACCTGATATTGCAGTGTGTCAAATCTGTCTCGTATAATATTGTTCATGCTAGACGAGAAATAGGTCCAATTTGTCCAAGTCGTGGCCTTCGACAAGGAGATCCGTTGTCTCCATACTTATTCATTTTATGTGGGGAAGGTCTCTCGGCAATGCTTCTTAGTTATGAAAATAACAAGCTGATACAGGGGGTTAAGGTTTGTAAACGAGCCCCTAGTATAACTCATATGTTGTTTGCCGATGATGCTTACCTTTACTGTAAAGCGGGTGAGAGTGAAGTGCAACAGATGATGGAAATCCTGGAGAAATTTGAACTCGCTTCTGGCCAAAAAGTTAACCGGTCCAAGTCCTCGGTATTTTACAGCACAAATACCAGGGCGGATACTAGACAACTTGTGTGTGACACCTTGCAAATAGAGGAGGCCAATGAAAATTGCACGTATCTAGGGCTGCCTAATATGATGCAAAGAAGTAAGGTGGCTACATTGGGGTTCTTGAAAGATAAAGTCAAAAAGAGAAGTCTTAGTTGGGATGGTAAATTTATTTCTCAGGGAGGAAAAGAAGTTTTGGTAAAATCGGTCCTGCAATCTCTGCCAACATACGCAATGAGCGTATTTTTGCTCCCGTTGGAAATCACTAAAGATCTTGAAAGAAGCATTTCGAGATTCTGGTGGAACACTAAGAAGAATGTTAGCAGAAGCATTCATTGGATGAGTTGGGAGAGGTTGAGTCGTCATAAATCATGTGGGGGAATGGGCTTCAGAGACTTTAGGGACTTTAACTTAGCAATGTTGGGAAAACAGGGATGGAGGTTTATCAAAAATCCCCACAGCTTGGTAAGTAGAGTGTTCAAGGCGAAATACTTTCCGGACAGTACTTTCTTGGAAGCCAAAGCTGGAAGTAATCCAAGTTTTGTATGGCGAAGTATCTGGGATGCAAGGCATGTTATTTCGGCAGGTATGAGATGGAAAATTGGCTCTGGGAATTCAGTTAACATTATAGGACAACCGTGGCTTCTAGATGAGCACAATCCATATATTACCTCTAGTGCCCAAGGGCTAGAAAATTTCAAGGTGAGTGCTTTAATGTCGATGGAGCACAGGGGCTGGGATGAGGAGATTTTAGTTGACATGTTCAATGCCCGTGACCAGCAATGTATTAGACGAATCCAGTTGCCCGAAAACAGTAATGAGGATGAAGCTTACTGGAGCAAAGAGGCGACGGGGCAATACACAGTCCGTAGTGCCTACAGATTACTGCAAGAGCAGAAAAATCTTTGGAGAAGGGAGGATCAGAGTAGTACGTGGAGAAAGACTTGGAGGATGAAGGCACCTCCAAAGATCCTCAACTTCATGTGGAGAGCTCTATCCAACTGTTTGCCTACCAAGGTTAGTTTGCTGCAGAAAAATATGGACGTCAACCCAGTCTGTCAAGTCTGTCGTCGAGGGGAGGAAACAGTTGAACATATTTTAGGCTCATGTGACTTGGCGGTTCAATGCTGGCAGCAAATTATCCCTCAAGTTCTTTTTAGTGGTAGTATGAGTTTCTATCAGTGGTGGCAAAGAATTCTGGAGGTCTGTGACAATGAAAAAAGAGCACAAATTGCCGTAGTGTGTTGGTCGCTATGGAAAGCTAGAAATGAGCTAACCTGGAACAAGAACTTTACTCGTTTGAATGTCGTTATTGCACAAGCAAAGCAATTTCTTCTACAATGGAGTATAGCCCAGAAGAGTAAACCTCAATCGCATTTTCCTTACTATGTTGAGGGAGATGGTCAGGAAGTCTGGGTTGCACCACAGGTTGAATACATGAAGATTTCGGCGGATGCAGCGGTGTTTAATGAGTATAATTCTACAGGGTTGGGTCTGATTGCTAGAGACGATAACGGGGAATTAATTCAAGCGAGGACACAGTACAAGGCTGGCATGATTTCGAGTACAATGGCTGAAGCGTTGGCGATAAAAGAAGCCCTCAGTTGGATCAAGGCGATGGGATGGAGCAAGGTGTTGGTGGAGTCAGATTGCCTGATAGCCATCCAAGCAATCCGTAGTAAAGCTCCTCTGCTCTCACCGTTTGGTCAGGTCATTCAAGACTGTCGTAAGATGTTGGAGGATTTAAACACAGTATCTCTGTTTTTCGTTAAACGGTCTGCTAATATGGCGGCACATGAGCTAGCTCGCTTGTCATATTTTTTCCCAGATCGAGTTTTCGATAGGATTTCTATTCCTATTGGGGTTAAAAATGTACTGAGAAGTGATTTATCAATTTAATAAAATTTCCTTGTTTGTAAAAAAAAAATACATTTAAGGGTTAAAAATGTAATTTTCATTTACTGCATGGAGTAATTTTTTACTGCGCATTTAGCATCACCCTTAAGTTTCGAGAACCAATCTTATACCACCAACTACCAAGTGCACAACCGAATAGCAAGCAGCAAACAGCCCAAAAATCACAAGTGGCGGCCTTGTGCGTCTACTTTCAACTTGACCCTCTCTACTCATCTCTCTCATTCATTCCTTCACTTTTTTCCATAGATTCTTAATTAACCACACCACTCTTTTATAAGCCACAACACAAACAAAACTCTATACTACTTTACCAATTCCACAATTATTATTTCTTGAATGCATCATTACACTCTAACCCTCAAATCTTCGCTCTCCCCCAATGGGTTTTTACCATCTTCTGAGTATCACCCAAACCCCAGACTAATGATTCAAGCAATTCTGGCACCTACCCTTTTTAGTAATCACAAAATCTTGAAACCCCATTTTCGAATCTTGAAAAATGGTTGTAGTAAAAGTGCTAATTTTTATGTGCCGAGATGTAGTTATAGTGTTGCTCAAGATGAGAGATTGACAAGTGTTGGGGCTGATAAAGTGTTTGATGTGGCCACTCTTGGGAATCTCTGTGTGGATATAGTGCTCAATGTTCCGAAATTGCCACCGAATTCTCGGGAGGAAAGGAAAGCTTATATGGATGAGCTTTCTAAGTCTCCCCCTGACAAGGTTTGCTGTATGTTTGATTTTAATGTTTTTGTGGTTTTTACTTGAATTTACGGAATATTGTATATGCTTGTAGGATTAAATTTGCAAGTATCTTATCTCGCGGACCTTAAGCCTACGTAGGATTGGGATAGGTTTGGTTTTTGCATTAGAAAGAAAAAAATGTTGCTATTTTTAATATTAAGACAATTTATGAGTGAAATTCATGAGTTTTATTAGGATAGTAAGTAATTCGCGCTTATAATGTGAAGTACCTAACAATTTTCTAAATTTTGTAGTTATGGCTGGTTTTAAGTTATTAACATTTACTAGGGTTTTTTACCAGAGGTTTTTGGATCAAGTAGCAGTCTTGTTACTCTTTTTGAACATTTCTAAATTGTTTTTTGATGACAAGCATAACAACTAAGTATTTTCTGTTAGTTCTTTAGGAAGATGAACATTAAGGTTGTGTCCCCTTGGAGTTAATGGAATGAATAATATAAACATCATTAATAAAGAAAGAAAGTATGTAGCGAAGAATAGTGAACAGCTATGAGGGTGTAGAATTTTTTTTATGATGAAGATAGTAGGGAATACAAAGAAGGAGAATGTAAAATTGGTGGGTTAAAGTTCCATAAATTGTTTGGAATGGAATGAAAGAATAAAAATAAAAATTATTCTCCCAACATGGGAGTACAAATCACATTTCATCCGACACAACTTTAGAATCCTGGTGACCGGTTAGTTTGGTTCATAGTATATTTTATCCCAATTGATGGGTATTGAGATGTTATTCTCACGTGTTACTTTTATTTTTTTGAGGAGTTTAATGGAGTGTAACGGGAAACTTATTCCTATTAACCTGGTAATTTAATCCTTACATATCCAATGGGATTCAAATTCATTCACATTCTTTTCCCTTCATTTCCATTTTGCATTCCCATCAACAATCCTAAAGCCCGTTAGTAGCGTGTGCTGCTATTTTCGTAGTTAACTTGTTTTCAATACATTGTGATGATAAATTATGCATCTTTTGTCATAGGACAGTCTATCTATACACAGTATGGCTTTTTTAGCTTTGTTTAGGTATTCATTCACCTTTTAGCGGTTCTTGTTAAATTTTGATATAGCTATACTGGGAAGCTGGTGGTAACTGCAATATGGCTATAGCTGCAGCAAGATTAGGACTCCACTGTACAACAATTGGTCATGTGGGAGATGAAATCTATGGGAACTTCCTTTTAGATGTGCTTCGCAAAGAGGGAATTAGCATGGTTGGGATGAGTGAACAGGGTCAGATTTCTAGCAGTTCAAGCACAGAATATGAAACACTTCTATGTTGGGTCCTGGTGGATCCTTCACAACGACATGGTTTCTGCAGGTACGTGTGATGCTGGTACAATTCTTCTTATGAAGCCCATACATGTTCCTTAACTTTCTGATATATGTTTGCCTATCAGTCGAGCAGATTTCAGTAAGGAACCTGCTTTTAGTTGGATGGTCAATCTATCAGCAGAAGTAAAAATGGCCCTCAAGAAGTCAAAAGTCCTGTTCTGTAATGGCTATGGCTTTGATGAACTCCCTCCCAATCTAATTGTTTCAGCTTTGGAGTATGCCGCAGATGTTGGAACCTCAATTTTTTTTGATCCTGGACCTCGGGGAAAGACACTTGCTAATGGATCACCTGATGAACAGAAAGCTCTTAATATGCTTCTGAGGATGAACGATGTTCTTCTCGTAACATCTGAAGAGGTCTTTTTCTTAATGTAATAGATAGTTTGCTTTTGATCTAATTGTAGATCTCTTCAAGATGCATTACATATATGGCTTATGAAGGACCATGTGATGCTGTCTTTGGTGTCAGAATCTAATAATTGGATTAGAATTCTAAAATTATGGTGACAGTAATTATGTACTATCTTGCTTTTATTTAGTCCCTAATAAGAAAACGTTGCTGGAAGATCACATATATATAAACATTTAATGTAAGCAATGTGGTTACAAGGATGGTTCTAAATTAGCATGTTGGACTGTTCTCTAGTAGTCAATCCTAGTGCTTCTTATTCCTCAAGTATTCTTCTAACTAGTTCTTTCATTCGAGTATACATATACTATTCTCCCTCGTGTATTTGTTGTTGTACTCTACGAAGCATCAATAATAAGGATGTTAAAGTTTTATGTGCTATTGAAAATCCTATTGCAAAATCAAAATTGGAATGTGTAAAATTATCGCAATCTATCGTTAAGATGTACATACCTTCAGAATTGTAAGGCTTTCTGATGCACTTTGTTCTGCCTCCTTTTCCTCCTCATAGTGACATTATTAACTTGGTGTTACTGTTCCAGGCTGAATCATTGACTGGCATCCAAGACCCGGTTTTAGCAGGACAGGAGTTGCTAAGAAAAGGGGTCCGCACAAAATGGGTGATTGTGAAAATGGGTTCAAAAGGTTCAATCTTGATCACCACGTCAAGTATTTCTTATGCTCCTTCATTCAAGGTATCTTTCTATAGTCAAAATCTCGTAAAAATTTATTTCAAAAGTTTGACTCACCAAAACTTAGTTATTTGCGTACCTACTAAATCTAGCATCTGAGTGTTCTAAAATAAGCAAAACAAAGTCAACCACGGTACAAGCTTTGAATAGGTGAGTTCAGATCACTTAAAGCCCAAACAAAATAAATGTACCACCAGTACCACTGTATCATGCTTTATAATTTTTTGCTGGTCAATAATCATAATTTGCATTACTCCTCTCCATTCACCATATAAAAAATTTAAACTATATTTATATCTTAAATTTTTGGGACGTGTGACTCATTTCTACTTCTCACTTACTTTACATTCCTCGTCATAAGAAATTGAATGTTGTTCACAATTTTCATTTCATTGTATCGAATAAAGGGTTGAATAAAAGTGAGTCATTTTTATACAGCTAATTTGTAAATTATACCTGTATGATGCTCACATATTTATGTTGACACACTTTGACTAGTTCTGTAATTATTTTCACAGGTAGATGTTGTTGACACTGTGGGTTGTGGTGATAGCTTTGTAGCAGCTATTGTATTTGGATATATTAACAATCTACCTCTGGTACATACACTGACAGTAGCAAATGCTGTGGGTGCTGCTACTGCCATGGGTTCTGGTGCTGGTAGGAACGTGGCAACCTTGGAAAATGTCATGAAGCTCTTGAAGAGATCAACCCTCAATGAAGATGACAAGTATTTGAAGGATGTTCTAATTAATGGATTAGATGGTCAGGAGGTCACATTCCTTTCAAAAAAGGCCGTAAATGGAAGTAATAACCAACTAATCCTTGTTCCTGTGCAAAAGGTAGTTTCGGAGGTTTTGCCAAAGCTCGAATTTGGACTACTTAAAGGGAATGTTCCAGTTTGATGTCACATTCAGCCTGAGTATATTTCCATCTCCGGAATTCCAGAATATAATTGACACGGAATTAAGCTGGCAACATTGCAAACAAAGTTTGCGTACAAATACCTGAATGAGTGGTATACACCCGAAGAGCTGGTATATAAAAAAAAAAGTTTAGTTTTAGTGTTATTTTGTAGAGCCTCCATGATATTTGTTTAGTAGTTGAATGATGATTTGGGCTGCCTTAGGATTAGCAGCATATGAAATTCACGTAGATAGATACGGACAATTTAAAGTTCCGGTTGTGCAAGCAAGCGTCCGAAGGCTTCTTAAAGATTTTCAATTATTTATACCATTTGAACATGTATTCCTTGTGGAAGTAATATGATTTAGACCTCTGGTAGACTGTCTTTTGTATTCTGCATTAGTTCATGATGCTAATAGAATATACAAGTGATTCAGTATATGGTCATGTTTCTGGGTTTACTTCTGTTTTCATAATTATTTTTATGATGATCTGGGAAGACTTGCACTTTTTACAAGAACATACAACACTGTGGAGCAGGTTAAAAAAGTTATCTTGATACTGACCATGAAGATCAGAGAAAGTACAAAGAATGTCATACAGTCAATAGATTTAGCATAAAGAAGAAGATAGTACAAAGGCATTGAAAAATAAATAGGATGGTATATGGAAATAGGATGAGAAAAGCAGTGATTTTTCATAATTATTTTAGATAAATTATTAATTCGGTGTAATTTTTTTTTTTTGAATATTCACAAATATATACAGTTGAATCTCGATTAAATAATAATCGATAAAATTATAAACTCGTTAATAATAATAATTTTTCAGACCAATATAATATAAACAATATATTTTTTCTGTCGATAATTTTTTTTTTTAATAAAATAAATATTTTTTCTTAGTTTCGAGTCAATTACTTTAAAAAGGTTCAATTCCACTAAAATTATGATTTATGAATATTAAACATTGATTTAAAATGATATTTTGCTCGTGTTTAACATTGTACCAAATTATATTAATTTATAATTATATAATATTATAATTTTTTTTTTATTTTGTGACCGTGCTACAATTACCCCACCACAAAGTTGTTATTTATGTTAGCTCTATAACTCGTGCGAACACGGACATGAACTAACAGTAAATATTGTCAAATTTATATACATACTTGTGAAATATATTTTTGTTGTGAGAAAAATTGGCTATTGTAAAATTAATATTATTCTAAAATAAAATATATTTTCTCTCGAGGAGTTATATACATTTGTGTACAGTGACATTTCCTGTAAAAACGACTTTATTCGACATGTGTACTTTATAGTAACATGTGTGAGTCACGGAAATTCTCTAAATTTACATGTTAATGAATTATGTAAGTTAGACAAATATTTTTTGACTATGCACTTTTTCCTAATGGGTGAAGAACCTAGATAATTATTTTTAAATAACAATTGCCTAAAATACCCATCAACATTTTAAACTGCCCAAAATAGCCACCAGATATTACATAGGATTATCAGGATAATACTCCTTTCTCGGTGGAGTATCGACCCATATACTCCTTTGTCAGTGGAGTAATACATTTATTAGTGGAGTATCATCTAAAATTTTAAAATATCAAAATTATTAATTTTTTAAATATTTCTAAACCCCATACGGGAAATTGTTAAACCATAAAATACTAAAAAATTAAAATTTGGTACATATTTAAATAATAAAATATTACATAAATATTTAAATTTTCAAAAAAAAAATATGCTCCAATGATGATGGAGTATCAAGCCTGATGCTTCACCGGGAAAGGAGGATCAGATGCTTCACCGGGAAAGGAGGATCAGGACTAATATTCCACTAACAGAAGAGATCAGTCTTGATACTCTACTGACAAAGGAGTAACATCCAGATACTCCATTAAAAGTGGCATATCATCGAGTATCCGGTGGGTATTTAAGATACCTTATTTTAGAATAGGTATTTTGGACCCGTAGGGTTTATCAGTTCGCATCCAGTACGGCTACGGATTACCTAGAAAAAAGAGGTGTTTTATTCATTTTTTTTTTAATTTTGTATAAAATAAGTAATGTTCGTAAAACATGTACTCGGGAGTGTTATCAATTTTTAAATTTTTACTATTAACAAACTCAACCTTTTTTACCAACTGTTTGTAATATTAGTATATCAAGAGAAGGTTCTCTCATATTTTTTGAACTTGATGGTATATATATAGTGTTTTTCCGAAAATGGTCAATATATTAAATTATATATTAAAAAATAAAATTTATAATATAAAAATTATAATAAAGTCTATACTAATAAACATAACTAAAAAATACATACATAATTATAAGTTATTAATATATAAAAATAGTGTAGTAATAAATACCGAATTATTAATAATTATTGAGGGAAGCTAATTAATATATTTTATTAAATTTGACATTTGTTAAGATATCTTTATGAAAGATAATTAGTAATTTTATATGAATAGATTATCTTAGTGAACCCTTAATTGCTTGATTATATATATAATAGATGCAACGATATAAAATTATCAAATACAATAATGTTCGTAATATTTAAGATTATTAAATTTAGAAATTAATTTAACTTGACTGTGTTTATAATAAAGTCACTTGGTCAATTTCTCAGAAAAATCGATCAAAATAATCACTTAAATTCAAATTGATTTACCAGTGATTTTATAATGTTATTAAATGTCATATACTGTTTTTATAAATGTTGGACACATATTTTTAAGATGAACATAAAAAATATTTTCATAATTTATTTTTAACTTTTTTATATTAAAATTTTAACTTCAAATTTTTATTAAAATAAATATTAAAATATGTGCGGAGCTGTTTTTAAGTTACGGATACAATAATTGTATTTGTACCGATGTAACTATTGTACCGATGTAACTGATATATGTACCCGTAAACTTCATTAAAGAAAAAGTTTACATGGTTAAATCCTGTTCCGATTTTCCTTTGTTGCCCTCGCTCTTCTGAAATCTGACTTCTTTGCCCTCCCCAATCCCTATTCCTGTAATTTCACCTCCCCTCTTCCCCCTTCCCCGCCTAATTCAAATATATCCCCCACTTTAATAAACCCTAATTTTCCTTTTTTTTTTTAATCTGTTAATTCTATATATGCCCCCCTCACCTGATATCTGACTTTGCAGGTCTCTACACTTCGATTCGGATCACAAATTAAAATTTATTTGCCTCTCGGTACGCTCAACTCGCAAATCAAATAAATTATTAATCTAATGTTGTGTATGCCTTGCTTGTGTCATCTCATCTTTTTTATAACTCACTAGTAGTTCCAAATCTCGAAACCTTAACTAGTAGCCCTCTATATGTTTGTATGTGTGCCTTTTTAATATTTTTTTTGCCTTCATAGCAAATTGTGGTGTACTGTATACAACATAAAATTATGATTTTCTCGAGTACATTGACAAGTAGAGCTGTTCACGAACCGAGCCGAGTCGAGTTTTGATCGAACCGAGCCGAGCTTTAATTTTTTTTCTGACGAGCCGAGCCGAGCCGAGCCTTCTTAACGAACAAAAACATGTGTTCGAGCTCGAGCTCGTTAACGAACGAGCCGAACACGAGCTTTTATCGAACAAAATCGAGTCGAGTCGAACCGAGCCGAACACGAGCTTTCTCCATCAAAACGAGCCGAGTCGAGCCGAGCCGAGCCGAGCCGAGCCGAGCTTAATTAAAAAATTCTGGTCAAAACACCGGTTGACTGTTAAAATAACAAACCAAATACTTTTATTTTTTTCTAAAAAATTTGTCATATCACTAAAAAATATTGATCTTAACATCCGTACGGTTGGATCATTCATAAATATTTTTTAAAAAATCGAAATATTAATACGATACTAAACACTAATTACAAGTACAAGTCAAAACACCGGTTGACTGTTAAAGTAACAAATCAAATACATTTATTTTTTTCTAAAACTTTTGTCATGTCACTAAAATATATAGATCTTAACATCCGTACGGTTAGATCATCTATAAATATTTTTAAAAAAAATCAAAATATGAATACGAGACTAAACACTAGTTACAAGTATTGTTCAAACAAGTGGTTGATTGTCAAAATAACAAACAAAATAAATTTATTTTTTTCTAAAATTTTTATCATGTCACTAAAATATATAGATATTAACATCTGTACGGTTGAATCATCTATAAATATTTTTAAAAATATCAAAACATTAATACGAGACTAAACACTAGTTACAAGTAAAGGTCAAACACCGGTTGACTGTTAAAATAACAAACCAAATGCATTTATTTTTTTCTAAAACTTTTGTCATGTCACTAAAATATATAGATCTTAACATCCGTACGGTTGGATCATTCATAAATATTTTTAAAAAAATTGAAACATTAATATGAGACTAAACACTAGTTCTAACAACTATTCAAACAATTGGTCGATTTTTAAAATAATAAACAAAATAAATTATTTTTTTCTAAATTTTTTATCATGTCACTAAAATATATAGATATTAACATCCGTACGGCTGGATCATTCATAATTATTTTTTAAAAATTGAAACATTAATATGAGACTAAACAATAGTTACAAGTAAAGGTCAAAACACCTGTTGACTGTGAAAATAACAAATCAAATACATTTATTTTTTCTAAAAATTTTGTCATATTACTAAATAATATAGATATTAACATCCGTACGGCTGGATCATTCATAAATATTTTTTAAAAAATCGAAACATTAATATGGGAGAAGTACTAGTCAAACTACTAGTTTACCGTTAAAATAGCAAACCAAATATATTTATTTTTTCTAAATTTTTTATTATATCACTTAAATATATAGATCTTGACATCCGTACGGTTGGATCATTTATAAATAATTTCAAAAAATCGAAACACCGATCAGGAAATAAATACTAGTTACAAGTAATAGTCAAATCACTTGTTAATTATTAAAATATCAAATTAAAAAATTAATTTTTAATATCTGAATTTTTTCAAATTACTAAAATATATATTTTGACATTCGTATAGTTCAATAATTTAAAAATATTTATAAAAAATCTAAATAAAATTCATAATAATTAAATATATAAAAAATAATTTTTTTTTTTTTAATTTTTTTTCGAGCCGAACCGAGCCGAATCGAGCCGAGCCGAGCTCGAGCCGAGCTCGAGCCGAACATGCCAAAAGCTCGGCTCGAGCTCGTTTTCTTAACGAACACATTTTTGTGTTCGAGCTCGAGCTCGAGCCCTTAACGAACCGAGCCGAACCGAGCCCTTAACGAGCCGAGCTCGAGCTTGTTCGCGAACGGCTCGGTTCGCGAACAGCTCTATTGACAAGTTATGAGATTCGGAGAAAAAATATTTTATTTCAAATAAAATCATGCTTTGAGTTTATTATTTAGTTTTTAAGATTATTTTGCAGCAGTTTGAGTGTGTATGTTTACTATTTAGGAGAACATGGCACAAGATCATCTAATTAGTGACCAAAAACGAGGTTTGTCATTGGTTCAGAACAAGGATATAGGAAGCAATGATCAAATTACGGTGTTTGGACAGAGTTGTAATCTATTAATTGAACAGTCTCATGAAAATGTGTTGAGTTCAGGACATGGCAGTTGCATTTGTGATGATCTAGGTTTGGGTTCAGGATCAGAAAGGTATCGTGATGTATGTTTGAAGCTTGATCAAGACAGGGAACTATTGATGGATTGTGAATTAGCACTCTCGCAAGTACAGAATCATGGGGATGGACTTGAGAATGAGAAAAGAATGGAGCAACGAGAAAGTGTTAAGCCCGATGTTGATTTAAATAAAACCAGCATTGAGAAGTTTGAGCCTCAATTGGATCCTTATGCAGAAAAGAATGAGTTTGATTTATTAGAGAATCGTGGATTGACTATTGTTGAGGATCCTGAAATTGACAAAAACTTGGCTATCGTGCACAAAAATGATGATATGGGCAATGCACTAGGCTCTGATATGGTTGATCTTCCGCTTGTGGTTGTGCCACCAGTCCTTCAAAACAGGAATCTTTTTCCTGATCCCGTATATGAGTTGGCTGTAGGGCAAACGTTTCCAGATGTTTCGAGTTGTCGTAGAGCAATAAGGGAGACTGCAATTGCTCTTCATTTTGAGATAGAGACTCTTAAATCTGACAAGACTCGTTTTACTGCTAAATGTGCAAGTGAGGGTTGCCCTTGGAGAATTCATGCTGCAAAAGGTCCTGGTGTTCCAACCTGCACAATTAAAACTATACATTCAGAGCATATCTGTGGCGGAATCTCACATCCTGGTCACCAACAAGCCTCAGTTCAGTGGATTGCAGATTCTGTAGAGCAAATCCTTAAGGAGAATCCAAACTACAAGCCAAAGGATATAGTAGAAAAGATTAACCGTGATCATGGCATCACCTTGACATATAAGCAAGCCTGGAGAGGGAAGGAACGGGTAATGGCTGTTCTCCACGAATCATATGATGAAGATTATCATCTTCTTCCACAGTATTGTGACCAAATAAGAAGAAGCAATCCTGGAAGTATTGCATCAGTATATGTGAATCCTTCAGATGGTTGTTTCCAACGCTTATTTGTTTCATATCATGCTTCAATCTATGGGTTTCTGAATGCTTGCAGGCCACTACTTAGCCTTGATAGAATTGTGCTGGAAAGCAAGTATCTTAGCACCTTGTTAGTTGCTACTGGTTATGATGGTAATGGAGAACTTTTTCCTTTGGCATTTGGGGTTGTTGAGGAGGAAAATGAGAATAACTGGATATGGTTTCTGTCCGAGCTGCATCACTTGATGGAAACTAATACTAAATGCATGCCAAAGCTGACAATATTGTCTGACATGAAAAGGGGCATTGTTGATGGAGTGGAACTGAGCTTCCCGACTGCAATCCATGGATACTGCATGCGCTTTCTCACTGAGAGTTTTCAGGAAAAATTCAACAACAGTGACCTTTCCAATCTTTTCTTGGAAGCTGCCACCGCTCTTACTGTCTTTGAATATGAAGCAAAAATGCTGGAGATTGGAGGAACATCACAAGAGGCTGCTTTTTGGATTCAACAATTTCCTCCTCAGTCCTGGGCGACTGCATATTTTCAAGGTATAAGATTTGCGCAATTGACTGCTAACATAGTAGAGTCTGTGGAATCATGGATAATGAATGCATGTAATCTTCCAATAATAGAACTGCTGGAGTGCATCCGTCGAAGATTGATGACATGGTTTAGTGAGAGACGTGAAGCTAGTGCACAATGGGCATCCATGCTTGTCCCTTCCGCAGAAAGGCTTGTGTCTGGGGCGTTTGACTGTGCACGTACTTACCAGGTGTTCCGGGTAAATGAGGCAGAATGCGAGGTCTTAACAGCTGAAATGCCATTTGTTGTGGATATTCAAAAACGCCAGTGTGCATGTCAAGGATGGCAGCTTCTAGGATTGCCTTGTTCTCATGCTGCAGCAGCCCTCCTTTTCTGCAACCAAATTGTTTGTCGTTTCACTGAAAGCTGTTATTCTGCAGCAACTTATCGCAATGCATACTCTGAGACGATACATCCTGTTCCGGACAAGAGACATTGGAACCAAGATGATGAAGTTTCTGATTTAAATATTGTTATCTACCCACCAAAGTCTATTCTACCCCTAAGTAGACCGAGAAAAAAGCGAGTCCGTTCAGCAGATCAAGGTCGCGTGAAGCGGACGGTCCATTGCAGCCGCTGCAATCAAACCGGGCACTTCCGAACTACGTGTTCAACATTAATCTAGAGCAATGACTGAAGAAAAGCTCCTTATCCTTTAAAAACTTTCTTATTGGCTTTAGTCTGGTGATTGCTGGTTTTGATAAAAACCTGTCAAGACCAATGATGTTCTACAACTTGCATGTTTCCATCTGTGAAAACTTAGATTTTCTTTTCTTCTTAGTTCCGAATGACTTCATGTACATTACAATTTAGCTTATCAGAAAATACATCGGACAAATTCATAGAACCTTTTTTAAGCATGTGTATCATGTTTGAGATGTCTGCTGGACGAGGATTTGTAGTCAGTCTAGTGTTAAGGGCTACTTCCTGGCCTCTTGCCATGACAGTCATGGTCTCAACTTCCATAAAAGAGGTAGATCCTTTTTTGATATCATAGTTTGTATTTTGGGAAAAAAAAGATTTGTCTGCTGCATTTGAATCATACCTGTTTGCTTTCAATTGATAAACAGAGAACTGGATTAGAATAATAAGATAGTTGCTAAGCAAGATGCACTATAATTCATAGCAGTTCCCATGCTAGGAGGAGTAACATTCTAAACTTACAAAGAGATACAACGCGGGTAATAGAAATGTATATACGTTTCCTTCTCTTTGATTATCATAAATTTTGTTAATATAAAGACTCAATTGCATTTCGGTGGCTATATTTACTTGGCACAACAAATTAGTGACTACCGTTAAATTTTGTTAACGGGACTGACAGAGCACAGGGGTACTTTTGGGTATTTAATTTGGCCGTTGCTGGGATGTAATTTGGAGTGCTACAAGATGTAATCATAACTTGTAACTATTATTTTGTCTTTGTTATCATCATAGAAGGGGAGAATGTTGACTTGCAGATTTCTGATGATGACCTAATTCAAGATGTACGTAGAGAAATCAGATTATGGGATTTAGTTGTTGTAAGTGATAGAGTTTGGTGTAATTCTATTTGACTGGGTAAACAAGTTTATCTTCAAAATAAACTCTATCTTGATAAACCTATTTGAACTATTCTAATCTTATCCTTTCTAAGATTTATCTTTTACAACCAACTAACGGGCTGTTTTACAAAGACTTATTCAAATATTTTCAAACAAATAGATTATCCAATCTTATCTCTTCTTTGTTTTGAAAATCAAACCCGTTAGATTTGTGTGTATAAATACACATCTTGTTTTTCAGATTCAATAAGAGTACTTATTCCACGTTCTATCTTTATTCTCTGAAATTTTTTTCTTATTTCATTCTCTTGAATATTCTATCAAAGAAGAAGACACATCTCATGTTTTTAGATTACACCTAATAATTCCATGTTCTATCTTTATAATCTGAAACACCATTCTTGTTTTATATCTCTTAAATATCCAGTCAAACAAGAAGCCTAGTTTAAGTTGTAATATTTCATTGTTATCTATTGCGTGTATTCATATCAACTTTGTGCCGGGTTGTGGCAAACTTGATTCCAAAGTATAGCAATGTAGCTAGAACTTAGAAGGCTAAGGAATAGCAGTGGGCTGGGTAGCAAGGTAGCTTGTGAAAGGGTTTCTTTCAAGTGCTATTTTTGTAATCAAGGAAAGACTGTAAGTTCTTTATTAAAGTTGATATAATACATTCTCTATGCTAGTTGGCATAGGGACTTGGATGTAGGCCATAGACTAGGTGTAGGGGCCGAACCAAGGGAAAACTTCTGGTATTTTTACTTATTAAGTTTTTAGCATTCTGCATATTCATTACTGTTATTTTCATTCTGCAGTTAATTGAGACTGTCCCATTCATTGTCTCATTTGTAAAGGGACTGTCCCATTTGCATAAGAGACTGTCCCATTTGCCTTGACAGTTAGAATAGTATATTATCTATCGAGCCATCGAATTTCAATTGGTATCAGAGCAGGTGCATTTAATTCTCTTTTTAGTGTTTATTTTGCTAGCGATCCATGGCTCAACCATATAGGTATTCGAACAATTATCCACCACTTCTTCATGGTGTTGAAAACTACAATGACTGGAAGTTCCGGATGAAAATCTTTCTCCAGCGTGATGCATTCGAATGGGATGCTGTAGAAAATGGTTTTACAACTCCTATGAAAGAAGGGAAGCCAAAATCTCTCAAGGATCTTTCTCCTGAAGAAGTGAATGCAATGAACTCCAATGCTAAAGCTATGAACTCACTTCTCAATGGCATGGTAGATACAAAATTAAGAAAAGTATCAGCATGTACTACTGCCAAACAGATCTGGGATACGATCAAAATCAGCCACGAAGGCACGTCTAAGGTACGTGAAGTAAAATTAAGTATACTCATGAGTGATTATGAAGGTTTCAGGTTGGAAAGAGATGAAAGCGTGCGGGATGCTCAAGGGAGATTTCTGACATTGATGAACTCTATCTCACTTCTGGAAATGATCATTCCTCAATCTGAGATCAATAGGAAAATCCTCAGAGCAATGCCAAAGAAGTTTGCTCCAAAGGTTACCATTCTGCAGGATTCAACACTGCTTTCGACTATGGACACTCTAACACTGTTCAGTGAATTGGAAGAATTCAAAAATCAGCTACGCAGATATGATGAAGAAGATGAAGCTCCTCGTAAGAAAACTCTTGCAATTAATGCAGTTGCAGAAGAGTCTCCTGATGATTCTGATAAAGAGATTGCTCTTCTAACAAAGAAGTTTCATAAATTTCTTGCCAAACGGAATGTCTCCAAACGACCTATGAAGTCAGTTTCCAAAGAAGGACTTCAAATCTAATCCGAGCAAGGAGAGTAAAACAAATCAAAGCAAGGACACTTGTTTTGAGTGTGGAAAGAAAGGACATTTCAAAAAGGACTGCTACAAGCTGAAGAATAAAAATAAGGCATTAATTACTTGGAGTGATGATGAATCTGACGTGGAGATTGATTTAGACGATGAAGTTGCTCAACTTTGCTTTGCAGGACTCGATGACAATTCCAGTGACAATAATGAGGTACAAAATATAAATTATAATTTAAATATATCTTCATCAATGTTAAATTTGTAGGTCCAGGTTAAGAAGCTAAAAGAAAAGAATTCTTATTTAAAACAAGCATTAAGTGAAGTTCTTAGTGAAATGGATGACCCCATGAATGAAGAAGCCTTGGTTGCTGAAAATAAATCTTTGCTTGAAAGGGTTTCAAAACTTTCTGAAGAAAATCAATATCTCAAAAATGAAATTGAGATGAAAGATGTATGTCTTGAAGCCTTGAAGAAAGAGTCAATATCTGTTGATCCAGTAACCGTTAAAGAAGACAGTGCTCCTGATCCCCTGGTTCCGGAATTAAAGCAAAAAGTTGTACAGCTTGAAAAGAATTTAGCTAAATGTTTCCATGGAGAAGGAACTTTGAATGCTCTTCTTGGTGAACAAAAATCTTCTCTTGATAAAGGAGGTTTAGATAGTGAATCAATCAAGAAACGTACATTTCGAGGAGGGTACAAGCGAGCTCCTATGAAATATAAAATGCCTTATGAGAAATATCGAGATAGTGGCAAAGCTGGTCACCCTACATCTGAATCTAGATTATGTGGTATCAAGGGCCACTCCTCTAACTCATCTTATGAATCATCTGCTAGATATAAATCTGCTAATACATCTGTTAATATTGTTCAGATGTGGATTAAGAAATCAGATAAACATTTATATAAGATTTATGATACTAACCAACCAGGACCCAAGGTTAAGTGGCTACCTAAGAGATAAAGCAATTTTTGCAGGTTTGCTTGAAGGTCCATGTTCCGAGAAATAAATGGATCATCGACAGTGGTTGTTCACATCACATGACATGTGATAAATCCAAGTTTCTATCTCTAGTTGCCAAGGAAGGTGGCTTAGTTACTCTTGGAGATTCAAACACCGTCAGAATTATTGGAAAAGGTACCATTGGTAATGATTGGTTTGCTATTTCTAACTTTCATTTAGTTGATGGTTTGAAATATAATCTTATTAGTGTAAGTCAACTTACTGATACTGGTCACAAGGTTAAGTTCGATAAAGATGTATGTTATATTGGTACTAAGACTAACGAGTTCGCTTTAGTTGCCAAAAGAAAAGGAAATATTTTCGTGTTAGATTTTGATGAACAGCAGGAGGAAATCTGTCTTACTACTATTTAAGATCAGTAGAATCTTTGGCATCGACGTTTAGGTCATGTTCACATGGATCTTCTTCGGAAGATATCTTCTCATGATCTGGTACGAGGTCTACCCAAACTGAAATTCAAGAAGATTGAACCTTGCACAGCATGTCAGCTAGAAAAATAGGTAAAGACTTCTTTCACTGCTAAGAATCATGTGTCAATAACTGACCCTTTGCAGCTTCTTCATCTAGATCTTTTTGGTCCAGAAAGGTATGTAAGTTTGGGAGGTAAGAATTATGCTTTTGTTATAGTTGATGATTATTCTCATTTTTCTTGGGTATTATTTTTATGAACTAAGGATGAAGCTTTTGTTGAGTTTAAGGATCTTATTACTAACCTTGAGACTAAGTATTCATATAAGCTCAAGACTATCCGTAGTGATCATGGAGGTGAATTCGAGAAGGATTTTATTACCTTCTGCAAATCGAGAGGAATTACTCATGAATTCTCAGCTCCTCGTACTCCTCAGCAGAACGGAGTAGTGGAACGCAAGAACAGGACTTTGCAGGAAACTGCCAGAACTCTACTACATGAGAGTAAGCTTCCAAGAAAATTTTGGACTGAAGCGATACACACTTCCTGTTATGTTTTAAATAGAGTACTTATTCGTCCTATTTTGCTTAAAACTCCGTATGAATTGCTTAAGAAAAGAACTCCTAACATTAGTTATTTTCAAGTATTTGGTACTAAGTGTTTTATTTTAGATACTCAGAATAATAGAGTCAAGCTTGATGCGAAATCTACAGAAGGAATTTTCTTGGGATATTCTACAACAAGTAAAGCTTATCGTGTATATAATTCTGTTAAGAACAAAGTAGAAGAATCCATTAATATTGCTTTCAATGAATCCTCAAGGAATATATCTTTGATTGATGAAGGCACTGCGGATCTACCGTCTCATTCCCAAATGAGACAGTCTCATTCTGAAAAGAGTCAGTCTCATTCTTATAAGTCGAACAGTCAAGACTCTCCAGGTCCTTCCCAGTCTTCTGATAATTCTTCAGGATCTATTCAAGCTTCAGAAGAATCTTCTGGCTCTCCAAAGACTCCCGATAGTATTTCAAATGTGATTTCTGTTACTCCTCTGGATAAATCATCACAAGCGGAAATGAGGCAGTCTCTTTTGAATGAGACAACTCCTATTCATTTCCAGGCAGACAATTCTAATGAGGAAGAGATGAGTAATATTCCACTTCCTAAATCTTCTAGGACTGTGAAGAATTATCCACCAGATAATCTTCTTACTGATTTAGATCAAGAGATTTCTACTCGAAGCTGACTTCATAATCTATGTGCATTATGTGCTTTTGTTGCTGAGTTCGAACCAAAGAACGCTCAAGAAGCAGTTGCAGATGAACACTGGTCTGTTGTAATATAGGAGGAATTGAACCAGTTCGAGCATTGTGACGTTTGGGAACTCGTCCCACCTCCTCAGGATGCCAAGATCATTGGTACTCGTTGGGTTTTCAAGAATAAGAAAGATGAAGATGGAAATATCATTCGAAATAAAGCTCGTTTGGTTCCTCAGGGATACAACCAACAGGAAGGAATCGATTACGACGAGACATATGCTCCAGTAGCTCGTTTAGAAGCTATTCGAATCTTAATGGTTTTTGCAGCTCACAAGAAGTTCAAGCTCTACCAGAGGGACGTCAAGAGCGCTTTTCTAAATGGCTATCTCAAGGAGGAAGTCTACGTGAAGCAGCCTCCAGGTTTTATTCATGAGAAGTACCCTAACTATGTTTACAAGCTCAAGAAATATGTCTATGGATTGAGACAGTCCCCTCGTTGTTGGTACAAACATCTCAGTCAGTTTCTTGTGAACAATGGTTTCATTCGTGGTACACTCGATCCAACCCTCTTTATTTTTCATAAACGTGATAACTTTCTTTTAGTTC
Source organism: Apium graveolens (assembly GCF_009905375.1). Lineage (NCBI taxonomy): Eukaryota > Viridiplantae > Streptophyta > Magnoliopsida > Apiales > Apiaceae > Apium > Apium graveolens. The sequence continues at coordinate 272,061,234 of NC_133648.1, forward strand.
AAGGTTATGTAGATTATATAGTATTTGGATCTTCTAACGAATCTTTGTGTAAGTGGTTTTCTGATTGCATGCATAAGGAATTCGATATGAGTCTGATGGGTGAATTGCAGTTCTTCCTAGGTTTGCAAATTAATCAGTCTAATGCAGGAATATTTATTCCCCTAGGCAAGTACATTAAGGATCTTCTTAAAAGATTTGCACTTGATCATGTTACACCTAAATCAACTCCGATTAGTACTTCAGTTAAGCTTACAAAGGATGAACAAGGTACACTTGTAGATGTCACTAAATTTTGAGGTATGATTGATTCATTATTATATTTAACTGCCTCTCGACCTGACATTATGTATAGTGTATGCTTGTGTGCTCGTTTTCAATCTTAACCTAAAGAATCTCATTTGAATGCCGTTAAACGTATTTTTAAATATTTAAAAGGTACGAGTGACTTGGGATTGTTTTATCCTAGTTCCTCTTCCTTTGACTTAATCGGTTTTTCAGATGCTGACTATGCAGGGTCACAGGTTGATAGAAAAAGCACAAGTGGTGCTTGTGAATTTTTAGGAGATTGTTTAGTTGCATGGCATAGTAAAAAGCAAACTTCAGTAGCTCTTTCTACAGCTGAAGGAGAGTACATTGCAGCTGGAAGTTGCTGTGCTCAAATTTTGTGGATGGAACAAACATTGTAGGAATTTGGTATTTCTTATAGAAATATTCCTATTTATTGTGATAATATCTCTACAATTAATATCTCTAAAAATCCTGTCATGCATTCTCGTACTAAGCATATTGATGTTCGTCACCATTTTCTACGAGATAATGTTTCTAAAGGTAATATTGAGCTTATCTATATTTCTACTGAGAAACAGCGTGCATATATCTTCACTAAGCCTTTAGCTGCAGATAGATTTAGTTTGATGCGTCAAGAACTTGGTATGTGTTCTTTGTCTGGTTAATTCTTTTATCCCTTTTATGATGTTGAGGGGGAGAAAGAGTTGTTTTTCATTTGGCTCTATACTTACTGTTATATCTGTTACATAAAGATATAATCTGCATATGCTATTTTCTTGTTACTAACATCTTGAACAGAGCTTAAAGTGTTTTTGATAGGGGAGCAATTGTTTTCTTTGTCATCATCATAAAAGGGGGAGAATGTTGACTTGCAGATTTCTGATGATGACCTAATTCAAGATGTACGTAGAGAATGCAGATTATGAGACTTAGTTGTTGTAAGTGATAGGGTTTGGTGTAATTCTATTTGACTGGGTAAACAAGTTTATCTCCAAAACAAACTCTATCTTGATAAACCTACTTGAACTATTCTAATCTTATCCTTTCTAAGGTTTATCTTTTACAACCAACTAACGGGTTGTTTTACAAAGACTTATTCAAATATTTTCAAACAAATAGATTATCCAATCTTATCTCTTCTTTGTTTTGAAAATCAAACCCATTAGATTTGTGTGTATAAATACACATCTTGTTTTTCAGATTCAATAAGAGTGCTTATTCCATGTTCTATCTTTATTCTCTAAAACTTTTCTTATTTCATTCTCTTGAATATTCTATCAAAGAAGAAGACACATCTCATGTTTTCAGATTACACCTAATGATTCCATGTCTTTATAATCTGAAACATCATTCTTGTTTTATATCTCTTGAATATCCAGTCAAACAAGAAGCCTAGTTTGAGTTGTAATATTTCATTGTTATCTGTTGTGTGTATTCATATCAACTTTATGTCGGGTTGTGGCAAGCTTGATTCCAAAGTATAGCAAGGTAGCTAGAAGGCTAAGGAATAGTAGTGGGCTAGGTAGCAAGGTAGCTTGGGAAAGGGTTTCTTTCAAGTGCTATTTTTGTAATCAAGGAAAGACTGTAAGTTCTTTATTAAAGTTGATATAATACATTCTCTATGCTAGTTGGCATAGGGACTTGGATGTAGGCCATAGACTAGGTGTAGGGGCCGAACCAAGTGAAAACTTCTGGTCTTTTTACTTATTAAGTTTTCAGCATTCTGCATATTCATTACTGTTATTTTCATTATGCAGTTAATTGAGACTGTCCCATTCATTGTCTCATTTGTAAAGGGACTGTCCCATTTACATAAGAGACTGTCTCATTTGCCTTGATAATTAGAATAGTATATTATCTATCGAGCCATCGAATTTCAATTATAAGCATAAGCATTGTACTTGAGTTTATATCTGTCCTCTGATTTTGGGTGGAGCTGCCATAAACATTGTTTTGCTACCAGAATGCTTAAGTTATTGCATGTTAATTGCAAAGCCCAAGTAGCTAGAGTGCTAAAATATTATCGGTTAGAAAATGGAACTTCGAGGCACAATTAGATTATGATATTGACGTAATTTCCAGAAACTAATAGTTGGAAGTTGTTCCTTACTTACTAAGAGAACTCAAACTTTCATGTTTGGATCTAAGACATTTTCTTAGTGAAATCCATAAATAAATAGAGTTGAAATGGCTAGCTTGAAATGAGTTTGTGGTTGATTAAGTTGCAAAAACTTGAGTACCACGTTGATATGGTAAAAAAGTGTTGGTGGCTTTATATTGTATAACATGCAAGTGTAGTGCACAACTATTAAGGCATGTGGGTATGCATGGGTGTAGTGTGGGCCTCGCGCGCCGCAGCCTCGTCACGACTCGGGTCGAAGGGCGATTTGGGTGAATTTCTCGGCGTCTCGCGTACGCGAGGTGACCTGGGCGATGGATTTTAGTATTGTTTTAATAAAATAATTAGCATAATATAAATATTATGTGTTAGAATTTGTTAGTGGACCTAGAATTTATGGGCTTAGGCTTGGTAAATTGGGCCTGTCTAACTGTTACAATTCTAAATAATATTCATATTGAAATATGTTTTAAGTAAAAGATTTATTTTAATTAAAAATAGATCAATTACGTTTTTAGGATGAAAATATAATAAAAACGTTTTTGATCAAGGAGAAACCCTAGCAGCCTCCTCTCATCTCCCCTCTCACTCTCTCTCTCTCTGAAAAACATACATACATAGGTTTTGAGCGACTGAGATCTGATCGCCGTTGAGCATCGCGCTATTGTGAGCCCGGTGTTCTGTTGCTGTTTTATCCTGGGAGGGTTATTACAGGCCCTGGACACAGTAAGTGAGGGCAATAAACTCTTCAAGAGCAACCTCTTACTCTTGAGAGATTGGTAACTCAGCTGTGAAAACTTTATTACGATAAACTTTCTTTCTCGTCTTGTTTGATTTAATAGTTTCTGATTATTTTATGTTTTTGACCTTCGTGGCTTGTTTTCGTTATTGATCATTTGTCTTGTTCTTGTTATTCGTTATATAACTGCCCCGTTGTGTTAATTTAGTCGTTGTACTATTGTTTTTCCCAACAATCTTGAAGATTTTATTTGTTATATTGCTGTTTAACAAGATGGTTAACGAAAGTGAGACTCCTGTTAATGTTGATAAGACTCCTGTTGATGGTGGTTCTGGTTCTGGAGTTACTGCGTCCACCATAGATTGGACCACGTACAGATTTCCTCAGCCTATTGATTTATCGGGCATGCCTGATAAATTCAGTGGGGGGGCTTCTTTTTCTCGCTGGCAAAAAAAGATGAAGCTCTGGTTAACTGTTAAGGGTCTATGCCTGGTGGTGCAGTATGATCCTCCTGTTGTGGATCAAGAAAAGGCTGAAATTATGACTATTTATGCGCTATAGGATGAGAAGGATGTGGTGGCTAGGGCAGCCATTCTGGCTGGACAAACCTTATGATGGACTACTCTGTGCAGGAACATCACAAGTCCAAATAAGGACATGTGATTCCTGTTGAACATGGGAGCAATTCGAAGGTGAACGTAATGACTGTTGGGCAGAAAAGGAAATCTGTCAGTAAGAAGGATAACACTAAACCTAAAATTTATGTTGACTACAACCCTGAACTACTTTCCACTTATCTGTCTAATGAATGGTTGATTGATACTGGAGCTAATGTGCATATTTGTGCCGACATTACTCTGTTTGTATCTTATCAACAGACTCATGGAGTGACATTGACGATCTGGAATGCTCGTGCTGCACTAGTGCTTGGAATAGGAAACGTGGACATGAAGTTTGCTTCTGGGCGGATTCCATCTCTCACTAGAGTGCATCATGTTCCCTCTATTCGTAGAAATATAATTATTGGAAGCTGTTTAGTTAAAAATGGCTTTGAACTTTCTCTGAAATGTAATAAAGTAGTTATTACGCATACTGGTACATTTTTTGGCAAGGATTACTTGTCTGACGGTTTATTTTTAATAAATGTGGAGCATGTTTTGGGCAGTTTTATTAATGATAGTGTTGCACCTTTTGTTAATTGTGTAGAATCATCTGATTTGTGGCACTTACGACTTGGTCATTTAAATTTAGGTGCTCTAAAGAATATGATGAATTTAGAGTTGATTCCAAAGCTTTCCATTGATAAACTAAATGTCAAGTATATGTGACTGCTAAACTAACAAGGAAACCATTTAATAATGTTGTTAGGGATTCTGAATTGTTAGATTTAGTACAAACAGACATATGTGAATTTGGTGGTGTGTTGACTAAGGATCATTGTAGATATTTCATTATCTTTATAGATGATTGTAGTAGATATTATTATGTTTATTTGCTTAAACATAAAGATGAAGCACTAGATAAATTCATTATATTTAAAAATGAAGCTGAAACACAAACAGGCAAAGTACTTAAAAGGTTGAGATCAGATAGAGGTGGTGAGTATACGAGTACCTCGTTTAATGAATTTTGCGCAAACAATGGTATAGTTCATGAGGTGACTCCACCATACACACCTGAGTCTAATGGGGTGGCAGAGCGAAAGAACAGAACTTTTAAAGATATGATTAACAGTATGCTGATTAATTCGGGGTTGCCTAAGTACATGTGGGGAGAGGCTCTGAATACGGCTTGCCATGTTCTGAACAAAGTCCCTCTGAAACACATGGAAAAGACTCCTTATGAATTATGGAGAAAGCGTAAAACTAGTTTGAATTATCTTTGTGTGTGGGGGTGCCTTGCCAAGGTGCTTGTCCCTGAACACAAGAGAAATAAACTAGGACCGAAAACTGTTGATTATGTCTTTCTGGGCTATCTTGAAACCACAATTGCTATGAGATTTTTAGTCTTAAAATATGACATAGATGATATTGTGGCAAATACGATAGTTGAGTTTTGTGATGCAACATTCTTTGAGGATGTGTTCCCTATGAAGACTGGTATAATTCAAGGCACTTCTGATGATGATACCACTCGCACATCGAGTTCCATTCCCGATCATGTGGAAAGGATGTCGAATGTGGGGGTCCTGATAGTAGCTCTACTCCTAACGAAGTAGAGGAACCTAGAAGGAGTAAGCGTGCAAGGGTAGTCAAGGACTTTGGAAGTGATTATGTCACTTACAATGTCGAGGATGAACCTTTAACTTTCCGTCAGGCCATGGATTCTTCGGAGTCGAGGCACTGGAAAGGTGTTGTGAAGAGTGAGATGGACTCGATTGTTTTTAACGGAACATGGGAGTTAGTCGATCTCCCTCCCGGGTGTTCTACTATAGGATGTAATGGATTTTCAAGAGGAAGTTAAACCCTGATGGCTCAATAGATAAGTACAAGGTTAGGCTAGTTGCTAAGGGATTTAGGCAAAGAGAAGGAATTGACTATTTTGATACATACTCTCCTGTTGCTAGAATGACAACAATCAGATTTCTTATTACATTGGCTTCCGTACATGGTCTTATCATCCATCAGATGGATGTAAAGACAGCTTTTCTTCATGGTAATCTTGGAGAAGAGATTTATATGGATCATCCTGAGGGATTTGTTGCTTCTAGTAACGAGAGGAAATCATATAAGTTAGCCAAATCCATTTATGGCCTAAAACAAGCTCCTATAGACGGGCATAAGAAGTTTGATGAAAATGATTTAGGCTTTGAGTTTTTAGTTAATGAAAGTGACAAGTGCGTCTACTATAAGGTTAGAGGAAATGAATGTGTGATTATGTGCTTATATGTGGATGATATTTTATTGTCTGGAACCAATATTGAGATTATTAACGAGACAAAAAGTTTCTTGAAAAGGCACTTTGAGATGAAGGATATGGGTGAAGCTAGTGTGATTCTTGGGATCAAGTTGACTCGATCAACTGATAGAATAACCTTGTCAGAGTCTCATTATATAGAGAAATCTATATAGAGAAATCTATACTTGAGAAGTATGGAGTGACTGGATATCTATTTACCCTTGGGGGTGCAACAATGTCCTGGAAGTCTTCTAGATAGACTTTATGTAACACCCCCAAATCCGGGGTCGGGAATCCGGGTCGTCACGAGTTCCATTTCCCTTAATAACACTCAATCTTAATAAACAACCAACTACTGCGTACTATGACCCCACAATAAACACACACCACAAGTTATAGTCTCAGAGATGAATACTAAATAACACAAGTCATTTTATTCCACAATTATAAACCATTACACCTTAAAAAGTGTTTTTGAATAAATTTACATTTTCCTTTCCATTTTTACAGTTCATAAATATACATCAACAGTTGAAAACCTAGTGTAATAACCCCAATTTTTGGAATTTTTGAAACCCTTATGAATAGTGTTATGCTGAATAAGAAAATTTTTCATGCCACACTATGTAAGAGTTCTTTTATTGATCTTTTGGGATATTATTAGTACTCTATGTGGTATATAAGTGTATGTAAAGATCGTCAGAATCCATATTTGAACCTTTTGATTTTTCCCGAGAATCCACCAGATACCGAAAGAATTGAGTATAAGGTAACATGATTGAAAGGATTTAAATTCAAGGATTATAAGAGAAGATCATAAAAGGAATATAATGTATTGAGAAAGGTTAAGGGAACCCAAGTAATAAAATCCCGGGTATGATCCCTCAAACGATAAACGAGAAGGAAAGTTAACCGAACCGTATAACAGATCAACGGTCATTAGGCAAGCAATTAAGAGTTAATCAAGGAGGTTAGGGATGATGATGTCATCAAACCAACAAGATGACATAGGAAAGGTGACATAAGCATGACATAAGGGAAGGAGGTGTGGTTGAATTATAACCACACAATTATTTTCATGGTTAAAAATGATTAAAGCAAAATAAAAGTCAACCAACCAAGGCAAATCAAAACAAATCACAAAAAACACAAAACACTCCATTTCTTCATCAAGCTCTCGGCTTTTCCATGGAAAAGCAAGGGAATTTTTTTCAAAACTTAAGCTACACACCTTCATAATTTAAGAGGTTTGTTTCTTTAGCTTCTATAATTCATAACTTAGATGAGCCATAAGTTTAAGCTCAAGATTCCATGATTATCATAGCTAATCAATTCATCAAAGTTCTTGGTGAATAGTGTTTTTTCAAGAACTTGAAATTTTGATCTTGTGTTTTTGTTTAGATATAGCTTTGGTAAGGATTTTCAAGGGTGATTCCAAGCTGCCTAGTACTTTTACTCACCAAGGAAGGTATAATCTCATACCCTAGCCCTACTTTTGTATAAATTAGAGTTAGTATGTTTGGTATGGTTCATGGGAGGCTTGCTTGTTGTGAATGTAGAGATTAGTTAGTTTTGTGAAGTTTTGGAGTGGTAATTCTTGGATTGTTGATTAATGAACTTAAGTGTAGTTAAATTCAAGTTTAAGAATAAGTATAAATTGTTAATGTTGATTTGTTGGGGCTGTTATGATGTAGTATGGATGGATTTTTGATTGGGTTGTGATTGTGGATTGATTATGGGTTGAATTGGAGTGTTTTAAATTTGGGTAATCGCGTAAACATAGCCGTCGTAATGTCCGATTTACTTTAGGCTATTTTTGTTCTTAACATTAGGACCCGAGAACTCCCTGCTAGGTTTTTACCATTGCCATGATTAGATAGTTCATGTTACGAGCTTCGTTTTGATATGTGGTTCGTTTGATTCCGATGTACGGTTTAGGAGAAACGACCGTTTTAAATAACGGCGTTTCGCGAACGAATCATTACCCCTCGCCTTACTTTGAAACATAGGTTAAAGACCTAAAAGGACTAATTGGAGTATGAAACATTTATGTAAAGTGTGTTAGGTAGTTGGTAAGGCACTCGCGAAAGAATCGCCTTAAAAATCATAATGGTTAATTTATTAAAAATGGTGGAGCCGAGGGTACTCGAGCGACTTAAGTGAATCGTTAAGCGCAAAGCGAGCGTTAGAGTCTAAATTGGTTAAAGTATAGATTTATAAATGACTTTGGTTTAATTCAAATTTATATATTGTTTATAGGTTACCAGACTCGTCCCAAGTCATTTGTAACCCCCAGTCGCTCAGGCAAGTTTTCTACCCGTATAACTGTTGTTGTGATGTATATGCGTATATGCATGATCTTGTGATAAATGCATATTTGTTATTAGCAAATTCTTGCGATATATTGGAGCATGTGATATGGTATATATGCATGCCTGTTTCGTATTCTTGATTTATATATCTGTTGGTTCAAATGCTTATTAGTCGCATAATACCTATGCTAGAGATAAGCGGTATTTGAGTTTACCCTTAGTATAGGGGATCAAAAGGTGAACTTTTTCTAAAACCGGGAGGCGAGGCTCCCGAGTATTATATATATATATATATATATATGAATAGTTTTTAAAACTATTAATCGAATAAGGTTTATTCGATAACTTTATATTATTTAATGAATATTACTTGAATATTCATTCGAGGACTTATGACTCACTTTATATTATTTAATGAATATTACTTGAATATTCATTCGATGACTTATGACTCACTTTATATTATTTAATGAATATTACTTGAATATTCATTTGAGGACTTATGACTCACTTTATATTATTTAATGAATATTACTTGAATATTCATTCGAGGACAGATGACTCCGCTTATATTATTTAATTGAATATTATTTGAATATTCATATGAGGACCTATGACTCCGATTATTTTCTGAAATGTATTCCTTATTTTACTAAAGAATAAGGTGTCGATAATCAAACTTATTTTTTATTATTCAAATAAAGATAGTACTTTCGTATAAGTATATCTTTGGTTATTTAATACTTATTTCAAGTATAAGTTTTAAAACTTCTACTTCAATTATTTATATAAAGATTATTCTTTATGGGAATATTATTTAAATAATAATATTCAGATATTTTCTAATATATTGGGACTGATTTACTTTATTAAATCAGCATTACTCCAAACACTCTTTAAAGTGTTTTCGAGTCTTTAAAATAATTTTTAAAAGTCAGAGCGGATCCCAAAACTCATTTTTATATATTTAAGATCTTCTTTTTTAAAGGGGATTTAAATACTCGCTCAAAATCAGAGGGATCCGGCTCTGTGGTGTATTTTATATTCGCAACAAGGTTGCGGTTTTGGTAAATGAATTGATTACTTACCCAACGTTCGGGAAGTAAGTCCATCTATCGAGTCGACATAAGCAACATGGGCTCAGTGGGCGTCCATGAAAGTGTAAGTGGCTCAGTGGGAGTCCATTAAATACGTAAGTGGCTGAGTGGCAGTCCAACATAAGGTCCTATTGCGACCAGGGTGATGACCAGTGGGGAATTCGTCCATCTACTAGTAGAAAAGGTTACTTATTGGTATCTTTGCCTGATCAGCAAGATACTGGGTTTATGCCACAATTCTTTTCCTTTCCAAAAATTCATTGGATGTTACAAACTCTATTCATACTTTACATGACAGAGGTTTTCAGGAAATGTATAAAGAGATATATATGTGGATATATATCGGGACTTAATGAAGTATATCATAACTTCATTTCATTCAATAATACTTCAAAGATTTAATCTATTCAAATCTTGTCTTCTAGTCTCATCTATGTGATGAACTGTTGAAAGCTCATTATACCTTGAACGGTGGTAGTTCAAGTAGTATTTGGATATAAGTATATTGGAGTATCTTGTAACTTTATCTTTTAAACTTATATCTAGTAAATGATTATCTTGTGCATGTCAAAGATTTTCGGAAAAACGTTGAGACAAGGTTAGATATATGAGATCACCTTTTAAGGTTTTTTTATACAGTTATAAACGGGAACTCTGTGTATATTATACATGTCAGAGGATTTCAAAGATTGTGAAAAGTATATGTGTATATATACTGAATATTTTGTGACTTGGTCGCGTTAAGATATCAGCTTGGTTCATTTCTTATTGACCAAGACTTTCATGAGTACTATGAGAATGCTCATATATTGTAAATCATTATACATATTATTTTGGTGGGCTTGTTGCTCACCCTTGATTTCTTCTTTCATCGCACAACATCAGATAGACAAGATGAACAGGACCAAGCTCCCAATTCACGAGCGGATAGGAAAACGTTCCGCAGTTTCCTATAGGCGTTGATGTCGCTGTAGCTGAGGTAGGAACTACCAATAGGCTAGGCTTTCAACTTTTGATGTACCATATTATGTATATTTATGAATTGTAATAATGGCAAAGAAATGTAAATTTATTCAGAAACCCTTTTGAGGTGTAATGGCTTATAATTGTGGAATAAAATGACTTGTGTTATTTTTTTTTGGGTATTCATCTCTGAGACTATAACTTGCGGTGTGTGTGTTTATTGTGGGGTCACAGTACAGAGTAGTTGATTATTTATTAAGATTGGGTGTTATTAAGAGAAATGGAACTCGTGACAACCCGGATCCCCGACCCCGGATTTGGGGGTGTTACACCTAGCCTACTGGTAGTTCCTACCTCAGCTACAGCGTCATCCACGCCTACAGGAAACTGCGAAACGTTTCCTATCCGCTTGCAAATTGGGAGCTTAGTCCTGTTCATTTTGTCTATCAGTTGTTGTGTGATAAAAGAAGAAAGAAAGGGTGAGCAACAAGCCCACCAAAATAATATGTATAATGATTAACAATATATGAGCATTCCCATCATAATACTCATGAAAGTCTTGGTCAAGCAGATATGAACCAAGTTTGATATCTTAACGCGACCAAGTCGTAAAATATTCAGTATATATGTATATATACTTTTCAAAATTTGGGAAATCCTCTTCCATACATAATATACAAAGAGTTCCAGTGTATAACTGTATAAAGATATCGTTGCAAGGTGATCTCATATATCTAACCCTGTCTCAACATTTTTCTGAAAATCTTTGTCATACATAAGATAATCATTTACTAGATATAAGTTAAAAATATGAAGTTACAAGATACTCCAATATACTTATATCTTTTCCGAATACTACTTGAACTACTACCGTTCAAGGTATAAATAGTTTCAAAAGTTCATCACATATATGAGACTACGAGATAACACTTGAATAAATTCAATATTTGAAATATCATTCAAGAAATGAAGTTATGAGATACTTCATTAATTCCTGATATATATATATATATATACACCTATATATATATATCTCATACATTCCCTGAAAATCTCTGTCATGACAAGTATAAACAGAGTTGTCATATCCAATGAATTTGGAAAGAAGAGAATTTTGGAATAAACTTGATATCTTGCTGATCAGGCAAAAATACCAATAAGTAACCTTTTCTACTAGTAGATAGATGAATTCCCCACCGGTCATCACCCTGGCCGCATAGGACCTATGATGGACTGCCATTCAGCCACTTACGCATTAATGGACTCCTACTGAGCCACTTACACTTTCATGGACGCCCACTGAGCCCATGTTGCTTATGCCGACTCAAATAGATGGACTTACTTCCCGAACGTTGGGCAAGTAATCAAAATGTTTTCTCAAAACAGCAACCTCATTGCGAATATAAAATATACCACAGAGTCGGATCCCTCAGGTTTTGAGCGAGTATTTAAATCCCCTTCGAAAGGAAGATCTTAAATCTAAAAATGAGTTTTGGGATCCATCTAACTTTTAAAATCATTTTGAAGACTCGAAAATATTTTAAAGAATGTTTAGAGTAATGATGATTTAATAAAATAAATCAATCTCGATATATTAGAAAATATCTGAATATTATTATTTAAATAATATTTCCATAAGGATAATCTTTATAAAAATAATTGAAGTAGAAGTTTTAAAAACTCATACTTGAAATGAATAATAAATAACAAAAGACATACTTATACGAAAGTACGATCTTAATTTGAATAATAAAAAATCTGTTTGAATATTATTCAAAACTATCGAATATACCTTATTCGATTAATAGTTATAGAAAACTATATATATATATATAAATAAACTCTCAATAAATTACCAAGCATAATTTAATAAAGTACCAAGCATAGCTTCACATATATTTTTCTCGATGTGCATCACATCGAGAACATGCCTAACCGGTAAAAACTTCCAATACTCGAGTTGAAAGAATATAGAAATCTTCTTCCAAATGGGTCGAGCTTCACCTTTCTTCCATCGAAGTGGGCGTTGTGTCTTACCAAATACATGGCCCCTTAGATGCTGTACTCTTTCAAGAATCTATTCTCCGGTTAACGAAATAGGAGCAACCTCCTTTTCTATAATGTTATCAAAAAATGATTTTTGCCTTCTATACGGATGATGTCTGGGTAACCACCTTCGATGCCTCATAATTACTATCTTACGGTAATTAACCAGCCTAGTAGCATTTGTTTTATCAACACATACTGTACAAGCATTATACCCTTTAATGACATTTCCTGACAAGTTCCCTAAGGCTGGATAGTCGCTTATTGTCCATAGTAAAATGCCCCTAAGTACGAAAGACTCTTGCTGATATGCGTCATACACATTTTTTCCATGCCAATTAGGAGACATGAAGCTCAAAGGTTTATTTAGTCCTTTCGTAACATGGACCTGGCTTATTCTCTAGATAGGACCTTCTAAGATAGATAGCCCGCTCACGATGATTAAATGAATTAAATCTTTACCAAACTACTATTACGGGTGAGTATCGTACAATCATCAGAAGAAATATCAATCTTTCAAATCATAATACAACCTTCACGGCTTTAACCATCATCACCGTATTCCTATGGCACGAGCGCCTATAATTGCCCTCTTATACTTAAAGTGTCGGCCACCTCTTTGGCCTTTCCTGATAGTAAAATTTCCTTACAATCAATGTCATTTTAACCACCTCCAACTAAATTTTCTACCTCATTTCAATCACTGCTAATGTGAAAATGCTTTTCTTAAGTCCTGGTGAGAAAAAAAATCACCATCTTTTCATAAGTCATTGCCTTAGTCTTTAGATGTGAACATTGTCACGACTGACTCTCGATCATCTTAGGACGTCTCTTATCTTGGGTCCTTCTTGTTTTCACCAATCTCGACTCTCATTGCGTCGATCTATACTTTCTTATAGTTCAAGGTTCAACACGTGCCCTAACTGGCATTATTATAATTATGTCATATTTCCTTTATCAAATTTTTTATTCTTGAGAACTTTGAATATTACCTTTCTCCTAGTAAAACCTCTAAGGTTATCCTTTAATCCTTCATCAGGTACACCCTAGGTATAGGGCATATCAAGATACCATTTACTAATACTAGAATCATTGTCTATATAGTTCTGAAAAATTTCTCCACTGATCCTTAAAGGTTGTTGTTACCTTAATCCTTTCCAATTCATACTGTCAAAACTCATACTGTCCCTATTAAGGGAGAAATGCCAACCTTTATGCATTCCCCTAGGGTTCATATCAAGTTATCAAAGTTCTATCCTTAATTCCACCTTTAAAAAGGTACTTGCATCCTTTCATGGATAAATCAAGTCATATATTCTTGATAAATTATCTTATTTAATCATTCCCACCTCGATAGTCTATACCAAATTTCACAATAGCATCCTTATTCAAGCCGAGGTCAATCCATATGGCCTCCAAAAGATAATAACGGTTATCCGCTTTTCTTTCCTGATTTGGTAATAATAACAGGGATGTTCTGGAAGATATTGGTCGTGTTCAATGTGAACTTTTTAGTTTTAACTATTCATTTATTTACATTATTTATCTCAACCGTCATCTCAATGTTGGGATACCTTTTATACATGGCGTCTCCCTTTCTGGGTATCAAGCCGCCGGTCTTACCTACACTTCACATTCTTGAAGGTCACTTCCTTCATCCAATTTCCTAATTTCTTACCTTCCTATCTCCTCTGTCCATTCATGTTTTCTTATTAGCCCATCAATCTATCTCGAAGTGTCTTCGAATACTCCCAACTTAAAGGGGATAATATATATATATATATATCATTTATGCCATCAACCATCAACTTTAACTCATGGTGAATCACCCTTATCCTGGTGATCACCTACTTTTCTATTTCTATTACTACGAGTCTTTAGGGTTTCCTCATACCCAACTCCCATATCATTCCTCAAACTCTATTGCCTTTATATTCCTTTCCACTTCAGTTTATTTTTATTTTTCTTTCTATTATAATCATTTCATGAACCAACACAACATAAGCATTGATTTCAAACATCCCGTCATTCTGGATTCGTGTCCTTCAGATAAACCTTGATGACTTTCACAAACTAGATTCATGATTCATCATACTTGTCCGCCTCTGGCCTGGTTTTAAAACTTCTACACTATCTCTCTATCTTCCTTAGCCTTCCACCAGCGGGTGGCCTCTCTCTTAGGAAGGTAAGTGGCAAAAACAGTCTTTTGCGCTTCGTCAATCATTTAGAATCTGAAATGATTCCTCTATTTACTTTAGCCAGGCTCTTGCCTCGACTGGGTCAACTTGTTCCTTGGAACTCTGAGAGCTTAGCGACTTAAAGGCCCTGCAAGAATTTCCCACCGCATTGTTTCCTCAGGGTGGTGGTTGTGGATAATAGTCTAAGTTCTGTTTAGATAGGTCCATGAATTGCCGTATAGGAGTACCGTCTCGGGTCTCCTTTCCTAACTCAACTTCTGTTTCCTTAGTATGAACGCTCCCTCCTCCTCCCCATAATCGGGGTCATCCTACATATTTTAAATCCTCATTTTCCACTTTATTATATTATGGGTTCCTTCTATCTTGATGGCAACCTCCATGACTATCACATTCAGGGTTTGCTCTAAATCTTATTCCTCAAACTAGGGCTTTCATCTAAGATCTCATCTTTAAGCTCTTGAACATTGAAACCCAATTTTTGTCGGAATACGTCATTTTCCCCTTATCATCTTTCTCGGTATTAATCTCTTCTCCCGTCATTGGCTCCCTGCCTTCATTCATCACTTTTTCTTGGCACAATATGATCTTTTCCAATAATTCGGGCTGCATAACAATCTCAAACAGCTTTTCGGTACCGGCTCCGGTTCCTTCACTTCTATTTCAATTTTCTCGAAATCTCTTACCAATTCTTCCGAAGAAATTATCATCTTGAGTCTCTCCTTTCTACTAAGGTCGTTATCCACCATATTGGCTTTCCCTGGATGATAAAGAATCTCATAATCGTAATCCTTGATTAGCTCTAACCACCTCCTCTGGCGCATGTTGAGATCTTTCGGCGTGGAAATATACTTGAGCTCTTATGGTTTGTGTAAATCTCGCACTTCTCTCCATACAATTAGTGCCTCCAATCTTTAGGGCAAAACTATTGTCGTGAGCCCAAGATCATGGGTGGGATATCAAATTTTATATTCCCTTAATTGTCTTGATGCGTACATGATTACCTTACCGTATTGCATAAGCACGCACCCTAATCCCTTGTGCGAAGCATCACTATAAATCACGAAATCTCCTTTTTCCCTCCGGCAACGCCAACGCAGGGGCCGTCACAATCTTTTCTTTAGTCCTTGGAAGCTGTTCTCGCATTCCTCTGTCCATTCGAACTTCTCAGTCTTATGAGTAAGCCGCATTAAGGGGGCTGCTATCTTTGCAAACTTGAACGAACCTAAGGTAATAATCGGCCCATCCTACCTCTGGTAGCCTCCCTAACCACGGTCATCAATTCCTCAGCGGTCCTTTCTTCATTCTTGTCAGGATCCTCCACGGGATCCTTCTCAGCAACAATCCATTTTGGGATAACATCCCTAATTTCTACATCCTTAATATGAACATCATCTGGTCCCTTGTTAGGGTGATCCATTGGATCCACAATCTGATCCCCAATATATAATAAAACATCACCGTATTATTGCTCTTGAACTTCAGGATTCAGAGTCCCACTACCATATACGGTAACGAACTACATTACTGTCACGATATTTATAAGGGTTCCCATAAGGGTTTTAATTGTCAATACTACGTTAGGTAGTCCGACTATGAACTTGGCAAGAGTTCTTATTATTTTAGTGAACTTATCATTTTAACGAAGCATCATCTCTGAGGTTTATAACGCTTAGCTCTGATACCATTTCTGTAACACCCTCAAATCCGGGGTCGAGAATCCGGGTCGTCATAAGTTCTATTTCCCTTAATAACACATAATTTTAATAAACAACCAACTACTGCGTACTGTGATCCCACAATAAACACACACCACAAGTTATAGTCTCAGAGATGAATACCAAATAACATAAGTCATTTTATTCCACAATTATAAACCATTACACCTTAAAAAGAGTTTCTGAATAAAATTACATTTTCCTTGCCATTTTTACAGTTCATAAATATACATCAACAGTTGAAAACCTAGCCTACTGGTAGTTCTTACCTCAGCTACAGCGTCATCCACGCCTACAGGAAACTGCAGAACGTTTCCTATCCGCTTGCGAATTGGGAGCTTAGTCCTGTTTATTTTGTCTATCTGTTGTTGTGTGATGAAAGAAGAAAACAAGGGTGAGCAATAAGCCCACCAAAATAATATGTATAATGATTAACAATATATGAGTATTCCCATCATAATACTCATGAAAGTCTTGGTCAAGAAGATATGAACCAAGTTTGATATTTAACGCGGCCAAGTCGCAAAATATTAAGTATATATGTATATATACTTTTTGAAATTTTGGAAATCCTCTTCCATGCATAATATACACAGAGTTCCAGTGTATAACTGTATAAAGATATCGTTGCAAGGTGATCTCATATATCTAACCTTGTCTCAACATTTTTCTGATAATCTTTGTCATACATAAGATAATCATTTACTAGATATAAGTTAAAAATATGAAGTTACAAGATACTCCAATATACTTATATCTTTTCCGAATACTACTTGAACTACCACCGTTCAAGGTATAATCAGTTTCAATAGTTCATCACATAGATGAGACTATGAGATAAGACTTGAATAAATTCAATCTTTGAAATATCATTCAAAAGAAATGAAGTTACGAGATACTTCATTAAGTCCCGATATATATATAAACCTATATATATATATCTCATACATTCCCTGAAAACCTATGTCATGACAAGTATAAACAGAGTTGTCATATCCGATGAATCTGGAAAAAAGAGAATTTTGGCATAAACCTGATATCTTGCTGATCAGGCAAAGATACCAATAAGTAACCTTTTCTAATAGAAGATGGACGAATTCCCCACTGGTCATCACCCTGGCCGCATAGGACCTATGCTGGACTGCCACTCAACCACTTACGCATTGATGGACTCCCACTGAGCCACTTACACTTTCATGGACGCCCACTGAGCCTATGTTGCTTCCTTCTTTGTGCAAGACTTACTTTTGATAATCTCGGAATAATTTTCATCTGAGTTTTACAATAACTTTCGATTTTTTTGTACATTCTTAACTGCTAAATTGTAAACATATTTTGAGTATGAATAATACCTTTTTTTACCAATTATGTAATTTTTCAAATGCAACATATGCTCGTGTTCAACTTCATCCAATTTCAGTTCTAAAATAATGGCGATAATTACTTGGATGATGGATCTTGCTTCATTTGTGGAGTAGTACTCGGTGCTCCCAAATAAAAACCCAATATCAAGATTTATCACTATAATCAGCAAGGTTCATTTGTTGGTCATTGTTAGATAATGAATCACACACAGAGGGGGGGGGTGAATGTGTTTTAGTGTTTTTCTGCTTTTCTTGAATTGTTTAAGGCGGTGAACAAAGTAAATTAAATCTTGTAGTGAAATGTGTTAATACTGAAATTAAAAAAGTAAGAACAGTGGACACATATCTTTCAAAACTCACTTAATTTTATATTAAAAATTAAGAATGTTTTGCTACAAAATTTCTAGGCTCTTTGTTGATAAAGAGCTTAGCTTCTTTCTTGAGAGAATACAAGATCTTTCTTATCTAAATTGTTTTTTTCTAAACAAAGCATCCAGTGTTTACTTTATAGAACAGTAAACACTGGTTATTACACAACATGTACTAAACCCTATTTTTGGATAACCAAATCTTTCTATTTCTGGCTTATTGTATCTTTGCTAATGTTGCACGCCTGTGACTTTACTTTGCCAGTTAATCTTGGCCTTTGATCTTGTACTCTTCAAGCTGCTTTTGCAGACTTGTCAATCCAACTGATTAGATTGTTTATTGCTTGATAATCTTGGATATTGAACTAGTCTGCATTTTGTACTTTAAGTTTTACCTCGAGATCTCCAGTTTTTTATATAGAAAACTTGACATCTCGATAAGTATATTGGCTTATCGAGATCTCTAATCACTCTATAGATGTTTTGACTTATCGAAGTCTCTGAGTTCTCTATAAGAGAATTTGGCTTGTCGAGATATCACATCTTCATGTATTCACTTTGACTTATCAATAACTCTGAGTTCTCTAGTGACAAATAGACTTATCGATATCTCAGAGTTCTCTAGTGAAGAAATGACTTGTCGATATCTCCAGTCTTCATATCTTCAATTTGGCTTGTCGATATCTCTGAGTTTCCTAGTAGCTTTTCCTGACTTGTCGATAAGTCATTCTGGAGTTCTCGAATGACTTCTCTATAATACTTAATATGTGACTTGTAGAGATCTTGACTTAGAATATTTTTCCCAAAACAGATTTATTCAACTGCAAGCTTCTTCATAATTCTTCTGAGGCATGATCTTCTTGATCTTTTTCCAGATAGAATTCTTAGGCTTGATACTGTTTACAGAAAAGACTCCAGTCTGCCCTTGAATATTTTTACAGACTTAAGAATTACAATACATAATGCAAACATAGATTATCATACAACTTACTTAGGATTGTCATATTGACTTAGTCTTGTTATTGTACATGCATGTCTTGCACAACAATCTCCCCCAATTTGTGAGAAGATTGCTTAACACAAATTTATGCCTGTTAACAAGACTAACCCCAAGCTACAATGGAAATAAGACTAATACTTAAAAATTGACATAATTACAACATTTATATATTAGGTAAATACTGTTTTTGCTTCTGTTTCTTCTCTAATAAGGTCCTTTAAGTAAACAAGAATTTCAAGTTCTTCTATTATTGGTGTCCCTTCTAGAGCTTCCAAAAGTTTGAGTCTGTCTGGCTTTGGATAACCATTTAGCAAATCTATCCTAAATTTTGTGAATTTGCCAGCTTTTATATTTAGAAATTTTCCATCCTTAGAAATTCTGCTCATTCCTTTTGCCTTGAGTTCTTCTGATATTTTAATACATAATTCAATCTCCTCATCATACTTGCTTATTCTCTCCTCATATTCAGCTTCATTCCTTGCTCTTCTTTCCTCCCTTACAATTAACCATTCAACCAAAACAAATCTCCATGCTCTTGAAGGCAGTATCCTTATCCTTCAGTAAACTTATCACTCTCTTGATTTCTGTGGGAGAGAGAGAGAGAGTCCATTAAGATGCAGCCAAGAAATGTGAAAGACCCATCTTCATAGTAGATTCTTCCTTCCTTTAGTGTTATGACCCAAACTCTGACTATCTCCTCAACTAGTTGTTGAAATTAGTCTTCATCTGAGCTGCACTAGTTTAGAGGTAGAAAATCACTTTGCTTGAAACAATTCCAGATGGCCCTCTCAGTAACTTGTACTTTTTCAGTATGCTTGGCTTTCTTAGGTTTCCTCCCAACATACTTGAAGTGAGTTTTGAGTGATGGCTTGACAGAAGGTAGCTTTGTGATTTTTTTGAGAAATATTTGGCTTGTAGTGATTGGTATTTTCAGAAAGGTGTTAGCAATTTATTTATATAGGAATTTGGGCTTAGAGGTTTGAGGTGGTTTGATGTTTGAGTTTGATGGCTTTGAAGGTTGAGCTTGAATTGTTTGGATTTTTAGGGTTTGTTGTGGTTCTGAGCCATCTTTCCTTTGCTTGCTTCTCATTTCTTCTCCCCTTTTCTTATCACCATCCTTCTTCTCATCCTGCTTCTTATCCTTGCTACCAGTGGCTTTAGAGGATTGACTTGGATTTGAGCTATAAGGTTTTTGATCATCTTTCAGCTCATCACCATCCTTGTCATTTCTTAGATTTAACTGAGTAGGTGGCAACATGGTGTCAGCATTCACAAGATACCTTTTAAGGATCCTGATCATTTCTTCATCTTCAATTTTCTTGTTCTTCTTATATTTGAAGTAAGATTGAATAGTCATGATTAGTCTCATATTCCCTCTCACACAATTCTTGGGCGCATTGAGGATTTTGTTCTTCTTCGTATGTGGGCAGATGTAGGACACTCCCTTGCTTGGGTATAGAAAGGCTTCAGGAAAAGATACTATCTGTGCATTTTTGAGCTCATTAAGAAGCCGAGTGTCCTCTGTGATGACTCTATGAACTTTGTCAATCACAACATCTAGCTCAGATGCCCTTAGAGTTTTGAGATTTGAGAGAGAGACTTCAAGGCATCTGTCCACACCATCATCATTAATATTGACAACAATCCTCTTCTATTGATAGTCATCAACATTTACCACTACTACCCTGACTTGATTGATAGTTTTGGCTAATTCTATCTTATATGTGATGAAATTATTTTGAAGATACATTCTCAAGATTGCAAGAAGTTCACTAAATTCTTGATCTTGATTTGGTTCTTCTGCAGCCTTGATGAGTCTTTCTTTTCCAACATCAACTTGAGCACTTGAAGATCTTTGACCAACTTGAATAGACTCTTTAGACTTGGCTTTTGCATCCCTGGATTGTTGAATCCTAGCCTCAATCTCCCCCTTAGTCTTGGTGACAGACATGAGTAGAGGAGTTAGTAATTCTGGCCTTATTTCTTCAGGTAGGGAGGGTACTGGAATGTTGAGTTTCCCCATGATGGCTCCCAAAGCAATAGAATTTTGCATTTGGAGATGCTTGTGAGAGTCCACCAAAGTTTTGATATCTGTCTGTTGACTCCGCACTAAAGATGTAAGAGCTTGAACCTATAACGCCCCCTAAATCCGGGGTCAGAGGATTTGGTCGTCACTATAAAACTTCAATCCAAATTAACCTGTTTAATCAATAAATAAATGCCAGCGGAAGATATTTATCATTTATGACCCCAAACTACACCCAAGATCTTTTAAGGTTACAGTTCTAGAAACAAGATATCCAAATTCCACAAATAAATTTTTACTTTCTTTTAAAACTCTTTGCAACAGTTCTCAATCTCAAAACTTAACCCGCTAGTATAACTTTGAAAAGAAGTATACTAGGCCCAACTATAAAGTACACAATTATAATATAATATAATATAAACAACTTTATACAATAAAACTTACACTAGTTCGCAAACCCTGGACCCACCATCTTCCAAAAGCTTCTTCTTTGCTTCCTTGAATTATGCAGCTAAACAACGCAAGCTAATCCTCACTGGAGGTTAAACTTGAAAACAGGCAAGTATGAGCGGAAGAAATGCTCAGCAAGATCATTATAGCATATATAGGGTCTTTTTGATATAAAACCAACATCTGCATTAGAGCAGAATATTTAAAATCATAATTGCTAAATCATAAAATTTTAGTTGAGGAACCCCAGAATTGATTCCTTAATTGTATTCAAAACCATTTTGATATTTTTGAGCGAGATGCTTTAGCAATACTTTGAATCTTGACGAGAATAAAACTCGTAAAACAGTGTTTACGGAAATATCGTAAACCACAACAACAAGAACCAGTGATTATGGAATGAATCTTAAAATTTACTCAAAACCGAACTCTTGATTTAAAACACATTTTGTTGTTATATCAAATTAGATATCAGTACGAACTTTGATGCTCACAACATTCCATACTGAAGTCAACATCAATCATCTATACTAATACCACCTTTGATATTTAACAACAACGTAAGTATCAGCATAAATCAGAATCTGAATCAAAACCGCAATTCACTTTTAATCCAAAACATAATCAGTTGATAAATCATTTGTTCTATGATTATCAAAACAATAAAGAAATTTAGATATCAATTTAGATTGAACCAATAACATTTCATGCTGTTCCCGATGATCAGTCGCGAAACAACACCAGTATCCCGCAGCTATACCGTAAATATAGGTACTACCCGTATCCCGAAGCCATACCGTACCTATAGGGCGCCAGAAAAGGCATAAGTAGCCTTGAAAGATATTACAACTGGACCGATATCTCGATCACCTACGCTGTAACCAATAACCAGTAACCAGTAACCA
This sequence comes from Apium graveolens, assembly GCF_009905375.1. NCBI lineage: Eukaryota > Viridiplantae > Streptophyta > Magnoliopsida > Apiales > Apiaceae > Apium > Apium graveolens. Next base: position 272,083,722 of record NC_133648.1, read on the forward strand.
TTCCAATCTTAAAAACCTTTTTATTTAAAAAGGAGCCGATTCCTTCGACATCCTAAATAATTTTTATATCCCCATTCACATGGGCAGGAATACTTGCAACAAAATCATCTTTTTCAAAATCCAAAACATTTATAAATCCAGTAATTTGATAAGTAAAATCACTTAGCTATTCTGAACATAGAATAGCAGAGGGTACTTGCATGATAAGCATTTTAATTCAGCGAGATGTAAAATATTTATCTATTACGAACTAAATAGGGAAATCAATACTTGCATAAGATGATTTAAAATAAATATCACTTGAACAATAAGTGATGATAGGGATACTTGCCTTTGGGTTTAAGTAGTTAATAACACTAGCAAAGACGCATCAATTCTAACATTCTGTCTTAAAATATCACCGTCTTTTACTTCGCTAGATCTCTGATCTGCTGCTCATGCAGTGCTGCAACCCAATATTCCATATTATTCAACTTTAATCTTCTTCCATTCCATCTGGTCCTGATCAACTCGGATGATCCGCATCTATAATTAAAAGATACAATTTAATCGCCTAAACGATAATAACTCGACGAACTGCGCGTCAACATCCTATCGTCTACCCATACGATAGCCCACACATAAAGAAAATAGTCAAACACAGGACTCTTGACTCATGTACACACGTAATTCACATAGCACGTAAGCACATAACTCACGTATCACATAATTCACATAACATATGATTTGTTTCGTCAAAAGGTCCGACTAGGTACGCTTAAAACTGACATCGGGTCAAAAATATAATTTATTGATAAAAAATCGACTCCGAATGATTCGTAAAACAAGCGACCCTTCAAAACAAAAGGATTTGGGTCTCGAAAGTATTTTTATTCAATGCGGAATATTTTTCTGAGTCTGGAGGCGTTCGTTTCGTATTAAACGGACGAACGGTTTATTTAATATGAATTTTTGAACATTTTTCGAAATTAAAACAGGTCTCCAAATCATTTTATAATTAAATAATAGGGCTCGAACACCCAAAAATAATTTTATAAGAATTATCGAGCTTGGAAAATAATTTAAATTAATATTTTAAAGTTCAAAACTATTTTTCGGAATTTTTAAATCAATTTTAAATAATTAAATCTAATTAATTAATAAATTAAAATTAATTAATAACTAATTAAATTAACTAATCAATTAATATTTAAATTAATTAACTAATTAAATAATTAATTATCAACTAAAATTAATTAACTAAATAATTTGGATTTATTTTTGAATTAAAAATAAATTTTCAGAATTAAAATAATGATTTTTAGAATAAAAGAAAATAATTTTTAAAACTAAAAACTGAATTTTGATTTATTATAAAAAGAAAAAGGCAGAAACAGACTACTAAAATTTGAAGTGGATATTCAAGAATCAAAGCAGGATCGAACATCAGACCCATCAGGTCAAAAAAAGAAAAACCGGGTCACCAAGAACCCTAGGAACAAGCCGGAATTTTTGCAGAATCCGGAGAATTCCTTGAGTTCCGGCGAACCCCGACTAGCCCTCAAACCATCTCTTTCCAGGCCGTTCTTTAGCTAATTCATCCGCAAATTAACTGGGAACTCACAGTGAGTCACCACCGCAACAGACGAGCTCAAACTCGTCGATTTCGATCAAATCGGCATGAAAGCCGGCGAATACTCAAGGTTTTCCGGGGACTTCAAATCGGACACAATAAATTTAATAAAAAATACCATTAAACTCAGAGAAAGACGATCTATAATTCTGCATAAACCAATTCAATAAACAAGTAATAATCAAGAAACCCCCAAATCGAATATAAACCCTAAATTACGAAATTAATAAATTACCCATCGTTTGAATGATTTGATGGCATAAATAGAAAGAGTATGTAAATCTGAACATTTTGGTTACTCATACTTCAAAAACTGAGATCTGCATCACCCTCAAATTTGGGTTTGATTCTCAGAACTCTTCAAGAACACCAAGAACACATATTCAAATAATTTTGAGAAAATCAAACCTTAATTTCTATATGATATTGAACTCTATTTTTGAAGTATAATATATGAAACTGACCAGAAAAACATACTCTATAACATGGAATCATCAAAACATTCAGATAACCACGTCTGCAAAAATTCATATTTTATTCACTAAATAATTCGAATTAAAATAATTAAATAAAAAAAATAACTTGATTTCTGGGCAAAAACTGATGATTGATTCAGAAAGAAGATTTCGAGAGCTTTGTTTTGATATGCTGCATGCCCGAATCGGAGTTCGATAACGCCATCGTTCGTACGATTGATTCTCAGGAACGTATCAGTTTCTAGGGTTTTCTCTGTCTTTACTGTTTTTTTACTGGTTGCGAATGAATAAACGAAATAAATGAAATAAGAAATAGGCTATTTATATTTACGGAATATTGGTTCATTCTGGATCATTTTGGATCGATAAATTAGTTGCTTAGCCGCTAAGTAACTATAAAATGATCCAAAAATAGATTACTTAGCCGCTAAGCAACTATAAAAATGATACAATTTAATACCAGATTTGGATAATCATCAAAACCGAGCTTTTCATAAAACACCATATACGAAAATAATGTAAAAATATCCCGTCTCTCGAGAATACGGGTTTTGTTGATTTATCGAAATAACTATCATACCCAAAATCTTGCGCCGGGACACGCACTGGTCAAACCGTAATACGGATCAAAAAAGTTAAAACACTAAAAATTTCCAGAATTACCAAATTCGGTTAGGAAGGAGTTTTCGGAAGAGTTTCGGGTTATAAAAATGCAAAAACAGTTGAAGTTGGACGATTCCCGGCTTTATAAAATAGTTTTGTAATTATTCAGAAAATAATTAATAAATTCATAAATCATTATAAAATCATATAACAGTCCAAAAATTATTGGAAAAATAACACAATTATCTAAATTTTATTCTGGACATATAATAATTCAAATACTCAAATAATATCACATATAAACACCCAAACATCAATTCCAATTACCAGATAATTCCCTAAAATTCACATAAATAATTCCAAATAATAATAATAATAATAATAATAATAATAATAATAATAATATTTGAAAATATGGGATATTACAGAACCTGTACACTTAGTGAGTCATTTAATGATTTGAGAGAAGAGACTTGGTGTTGCAGTTCTTGAACTTGTAGTGTGGATGAGGATTGAGATGTAGAAGAGGTAGAAACTCCAAAAGTGTCCTGAACGGCCTTCCTGATTTCATCCATGAGCAAGGCTGAAGGAGTGTATCTGCTTGAATGCATTTGATCCAACTTCAGTCTTGTGTCATTAGTTATAATGATGTGGTTTTGGACTTGTTCATTCAGAGCCACAAATGAAGCCTTGAGGTTCTTCATATGATTTTCTATTCCACTGAGATCATATCTTGACATTTGGTCAGCAAAGTTTATAAATTTGTTTTTTATTTCAGTTTGAGAAGGAATGATTTGATCCATCTTTTCCCTTACCATCTTCATTACTATATCTTGATGTCCAGTCAATGTGATTTGAAGTGCTTTTCCAAAGTTGTGGAAAGCCTTGATTTAAGCTTTATACATATCATTGATGACATCATACACTTCCTGAGGAGTTAGGGATCCAACATTACTTCCCAGAACAGTGATATACTCCTCCCCGAATCTGGCTAACACAACATCCATTTCAATAGAGAATTCCTCATCCATCCAAGCATCACAGTTTGCATCATGACCAACTTCATCAACAATTTTAGATTGATTTTCTTCAACATCAGCCTGGTAGGTGAGCATGATAGCTTGGTATTCCTGGTTTGACATGTTGGATATGAGAAGCTATTGTGATATTTGTGCAAGGCCTCCAAGCTGATAAACTCTAAGATCTTCAATGGTTAAAGGTTGATCTGCAGTTTCTTGGAGCCACTGGGAGATTAGGTGAGGTTGGGAGGTTGATGGTTGGTTTGTTGGGTGAGAAGGTGACTTAGTATCAGAACCACCTGTGACAGAAGTCACAGTTTGACTCACAGTAGGTACCGTGGTTATGAAAAGTTGTTGTTCTCCATTTGTGGTGGGAACCTCCAATTGAATTGAAGGGGATTTGACTGGGTTACTTTCATGTGCACCAGTCTCAAACCTTTATGTGTCTTGCACCACACTGTCACTTAAATATGCTATACTTTCCTCCTACATGACATGATCATTGGCAATTGTACTCCTAGCATCAATTACTAATGCAATCTCTGCTAGGGTTTTGAGGGGAGTTGTTCCTGGAACAGGAACCTCCAATTGAATTGGAGAGGATTTTGATAGCTCCCCCTCAGGAGTACTACCCTCAAACCTAACAGCCTATGAAGGCTGATTTGCACATGAAGGTGCATTTGTAACATCCATGGGGTCTTCAGTAAAAATTGATGAATCCTCCATGGTTTTGATGGTGTCATCAAGGTCTACCAAAGATAGTAGCCTCCCACCATCTGAATTTAGTGTCTGGGTGGTGAGCAAGGTTTCTTGAACCAAGTCACTTGATTGGGGAAACACTTGAGGACTCGATTCAAGTGTTTCAGTCTAGGAAGAAGAAATGTTAGAAATAAGATTTTGAACCTCAGGATTGAGTGTTGGCAGCCTCCCTTGAATGGATGAGGGAGCTTCAAGGGATTTGCTCTCCTTGTGTGTGCCATCCTTATTTCTCCTTCCATACACTTGGATTTGTTCAAGTGTTGGCTGTGCAGACTCTTGACAGGATGCATTAGGGAGAATGCTCTTTTCAATAGAAACATCCTGTTGAGAGGATGTCTCTAGAATCTGTATTGGCCCTATATGTCAACTGCATCCTTTTAGGAGGATATAGAGGTGGTTTGAGTGGTCAGCTCATATTTCTTAGCTTTCTTTGTCCTTTTGACCAATGGTGACTCAGGTTCTGTATGTTCCTCACCACTCTTATTCATAACAGTAAGGGTTATCTCCTTTCTCTTCTTTTTACTCACTTCACCCTTTTGAGAGGATGAAGTGGTTAGTTTCCTAGATGCTACTTGGTTTGAAGAAATGGTCTCAGCTTGGGAAGGTCCCTGTTAGTTTTCTTGTATTTGTACTTCTATAGGTTCAAGGACCATAGCTGTACTAGATTGTACATTTGATCTCATGTCAGGCATTGGGTAAGGGTAAGCCTTAAACCTCTCCATCATGAATGGAGTGATTTTCAGACTTACATTTACTTTGTTCTTTGTAGTAAGTGAACCAAATAATATTTTGGACACTTGCTTACAATTGCCTATTTTATTGTTATCTATACCATTCAACAAATGTATGTCTCTTACTTTATGATTTAAAGTAGACATAATGAATCTAGGGAATAAAATTTCCTTACCTCCAGCAGATTGGGGCATTGTTAACCTGGTTGCAAGTTCTTTCAGGATCAATAGACCAACATTCAAGTGTCTGTTGTGGGCTATTGAGAACACCAGCTTCTGTACCAAGTTGAAATATTGTCATACCCTGTCTTTCTGCATGTGAAGGCCCTTACTATAGAATCAAGCACAAAGGACCATTCCTTCCTAAGGTTTGTTCTATTCAAGCTTGCCATATTGATTCTTCCACCATAGTTGATGAAGTCCATGAACTCAGCATGCTCATCTTGTGTTGGCATTTCCACCATATTTGCAGTTGGAAGACCCAAGACTGCATTCACATCTTGCTCATTGAACTCTATCTGTTGGCCTCCAATTGTGCAAGTTATCACCAAAGATACAAAGTTGTCATTCATAACAGTTCTCACCACAGCTGTTGTCCTAAACTCATGCAGAACATCCAAGTACAAGACTGGGTTAGCAGTTAAAGCTCCTGCAATGTAAGATTCAGACAAGAATTTCACAAACCCCTTAAAACTATCAGGGGATTGGTTAGAATCAGTAAAATCCAGGTAATTGGTTCCTTTCTCTGGGATAGTAGCTCTAACAATATTGAGTGCCATTATTGTTTAGTGAGAGTGAATGGGTAAGAAAAATTAGTGAGAAATGAGTTGAAACGAGAGAGAAATCGGTTTTGGATTGAAAAAGCTAGGTCACTTAAAGTTCTCGAAGGTGTAAGTATGTATATGTATCGAGATGTCTGGGTATTTATAGTAAAAGCAAATGTCTTGTCGAGAAGTCAAAAATATACTTATCGAGATTTCAATTAAATACCCAATTTTCCAGAATGGACTGAATTATTTCCAATTTTTATTTGAATAAATCAAAATAAAATCAGAATAATTTTGCCAAAAGTATTTTACTAAAATAATTTATTGAATTAAATTATTTCAGTTCTGAGTTATTCATAAGTCTAAAAGATACTTGTAGAGAACTCTGTAAGTTAACACTTATAGAGAACTATACAATGACTTATCGATAAGTCATAATAAAGCTTATCGAGAAGTCACTCAAGAAGTCAGTAAATTGACTTATCGAGAAGTCACTCGAGAAGTCTTAAAATGACTTGTCGCCAAGTTAGTTACACTTAACGAGAACTCGGTTCTCTATATACTTTTAATCACTTGATTCTGCCTTGTGTTAATTTTACATACTGAAAATACAAATCATCACTTAGATAGTTTACTTAGAATTTGAACAATTCCAAGATGAGTTTTTATTTTTGAAAAAAAAAATATGCAGAGATTTCTAAAATATTTATAATTCATATTTCAGGTAATTTCTAATAAAATCAAATTAATTTTGATTTACTGGAAATTAATCTGCTGCAACACATTAGCTGAGTTCTTGCCTTAGGATGAAGAATTTAGCATCCCAATTTCACCTACAAGTCTAGTGAAAGTTACTTCATCCGAAGGTTTAGTAAAAATGTCAGCTAATTGTTTTTATGTTGGAACAAAAATGAGCTCAATGGTACCATTTACAGCATGTTCTCTAATAAAATGGTACCTTACATAAATATTCTTTGTCCTAGAATGATTAACTGGATTAGCCACCATAGATATAGCACTAGTATTGTCACACATAATTGGGATTTTGTGTAACACTAGGCCATAGTCCATTAGCTGATTTCTAATCCAAAGCACTTGAGCACAACAACTTCCAGCAGCTATGTATGCAGCTTCAACTGTGGAAGTTGACACAAATTGTTGTTTCTTGCTATACCAGGATACAAGTCTTTGTCGAAGAAACCGACAGCTTCCACCAGTACTCTTTCTGTCAACCCTACATCCAGCAAAATCTGCATCTGTGTATCCAACAGCTTCAAAACTAGTTCCTTTAGGATACCATAATCCCAAGTTTGGAGTCCCCTTCAAGTATCTGAAAATCCTCTTCACAACCATTAAATGTGATTATTTTGGATTGGCTTGAAATCTTGCCCACAGACATGTAGCAAAGATGATGTCTGGTCTACTTGCAGTTAAATAAAGCAATGATACAATCATCCCTCTATAGCTTGAAATATCTACACTTTTGCCCTTTTTATCTTCATCCAACATTATTGCTGTAGACGTAGGTGTAGATGCAGGTGAACAATCAACCATGCCAAACTTTTTCAATAAATCTTTTACATACTTAGTTTGGCTGATGAAGATTCCATCACTTCTTTGACTAACTTGAAGTCCAAGAAAGTAACTTAATTCCCCCATCATACTCATTTCATATTCACTCTGCATAAGCTTAGAGAATCTTTGACATTCCTTCTCATTAGTAGAACCAAAGATGATATCATCCACATAAATCTGAACTAGGATCATATCACCACCATGCAGCTTATAAAATAGTGTCTTGTCTATTGTTCCTCTAGTGAAACTATGTTTAAGTAGATAATCTGTCAGTATGTCATACCAAGCTCTAGGTGCCTGCTTTAATCCATATAGAGCCTTGAGCAGCTTGTACACAAAATCTGGAAATTCTGGATCTTCAAAGGCAGGTGGATGTTGCATATAAACTCCTTCTTCTAACTAACCATTTAGGAAGGCACTCTTGACATCCATTTGATATACTTTGAAGTTAGAATGTGCAGCAAATGCTAGAAAAATTCTTATTGCTTCAAGTCTTACAACTGGAGAAAAAGTTTCATCATAATCAATTCCTTCTTCCCGTGAATAGCCTTTTGCAACCAACCTTGCCTTGTTTCTGGTAACTATACTATATTCATCCATCTTGTTCCTGAACACCCATTTTGTTCCAATTACACTTCTATTCTTAGGTGCAGGAACTAACTCCTAAACTTTGTTTCTTTCAAACTGATTAAGCTCTTTTTGCATGACAGATATCCAATCAGGATCCATGAGAGATTCTTCATTTTTCTTGGGCTCTACTTGAGACAGAAAGCATGCATGTAGGAACTCATTAGTAGTTGCACTTCTAGTCCTTACACCAGCATTAAGATCACCAATTATTATATTTTGATTGTGACTCCTATTCCATTTTCTGGTATGAGTTTATTGTCTGGTGCCTTCATCATTTTCTTCATTATTAGTATGATTGGGAGATTCTTCTTCTCTTTCTCCCCCTGAGTTTGTGCTATCAAATTCAGGTGTATGAGATGAACTTCTGTTTTCATGATTTTCCTGTTTAGTAGTCTCTTCATGTAACATCTGTTGTGCATTGCCTTCATTCTCTTCATCAGAATCACTGTTAATGTTGAGATTTTCAAATACAAGGACTTCAGCTTCATTTTCATCAAGGCATTCCAAGCCTGGACACTTGTCATCATCAAAAGTCACATTTGTGCTCTCCATGATTTTCTTTTAATCAATTACATAGACCTTGTAGGCAGTTTTCTCCAATAAATATCCCAGAAAAATTGCTTCAAAAACCTTCAAGTCAAATTTTTCCACATATTCAGAGTTGTCTTTTAAAATGTAGCACTTGTTTCCAAACACATGAAGATGCTTTATAGTAGGCTTTCTCTTATACATGATTGAGTAAGGTGATTTTCCATGATTCTTGTTAATGAGATATCTGTTTTGAGTGTAGCATGCAGTATTTACAGCTTTTTCCCAAAAATTAGTTGGCAGATTGGCATCTTGCAGCATTGTCCTTGCAGCTTCTACTAATGTTCTGTTCTTTCTCTCAACTACCCCATTTTGTTGAGGTGTTCTAGCAACAGAGAACTCTTGAATAATGCCTTTATTTTTGCAGAATTCACTCAATTTTACATTTCTGAATTCTATTCCATTATCAATTCTCAATCTCTTCACACAGTTTTGATCTTCAGCCTGTTTCTCTATCTTCTTTATATGCTCAATTATGATGTGTGGAGTCTCATATTTAGAGTGTATAAAATCTACCCATGTGTATCTTGAGTAGTCATCCACCATCACAAGTGCATATTTGTTTCTTGAAATTGATAAAATATTTACTGGCCCAAACAAGTCCATGTGAATAAGTTGCAATGGTGCACTTATGGAATTTATAGTTTTTAACTTGTGACTTGATCTTTTCATTTTTCCTTTCCGACAGGCTTCACAGACTTCAAATTAAGAAAACTCTAATTTTGGCATGTCTCTCACCAACTCTTTCTTGACCAGAGTGTTGATTGCCTTGTAATTTAGATGTGAGAGTTTCTTATGCCATAACTTGCTTTGCTCTATGGATGCCTTGGTGTAAAAGCAACAAATTCCATTCACATTTGTTGAGTCCAAGTCTGTAACAAACAAGCTTCCTTTCCTTGATCCTTTCAGAGCAACTTCAATGGTTTTATTGCTGATGAAAATACATTCTTCTTTGTCAAATAGAACTTTAAAACCTTTGTCTGCAAACTGGCTGACACTGAGAAGATTTACTTCAGGACCAGCTACCAATGCTATATCATCAATGAAAACATTTCTAGAATTAATCTTGCCATATCCCATTGTGAATCCATTGCTATTATCTCCAAAGGTTGTTAGGTCCCAATGTGTTTGTAGAAGGGGGGGGTTGAATACAAACTATACCGTATAATCGAATTTAGTGCGGAATAAAAAATTGAAACAAAATTCAAGTTAAATAAAAATATTATTAAACTTGAAAGGTGTTACAACAACGGTATCGATTACAAGGGATTAATATCAAATTAATTATCACAAATCTAGAATAAATTCGATATGAACTTTTTCTATTTTTGCAATAAAAAGATTCAAATGCTAAACGCAATTTGAGATTAAGTTCTAGGGATTCTGATCCGCTAGATAGTTACACAAGAACAAGAGAATGATTTCTAGTTGTTTGAATTTAACTTTAAAACTAGAAATTATGATCTTGAATTTAGCAGATGAAAAATGAAATATTACGCTTCTTCTTTTTCTACTGTGTTCTTGGTTCGTTGAGAATGGATGAAATTGAATGTCTTCTGCTTCTGTTCTTTTATATTTCATTCAACAGAATTGAATTGAACTGGAATGACAATCCCATAGCTGATAGGACTTTCGGTGAGACAATCCAATTGTACTGGAAAGACTTTCGGCAAGACTATCCTCTGAACTAGCATGACAATCAAACTGAATTGGCAAGGCAATCATCCTTTCGGTATAACTTTCGGTGAGACTATTGAAATGACCTCGAATGACAATCGGTATGATAATCCAGATTGTCATGCTAGTTCATTTTCAATTGTCTTGCTGATTTAAAACAGATTTTAATCCAATTAAAATTCTGAAAATCCTTAATATTAATTCAGAATTAATTAATCAATTAATTCAATTAATCAATAAATTAATCTTTGCAGATATAATTTATTTTCTTACTTAAATTATATGACTTAATTAATTAATAGAGAATTAATACTAATCTTGAGCGGCAACCATTCTTCTGAAAATCTTCTGATAATCACTATCAATTATGAATCAATTCCACCACTTCAATGTTGACACTCGATGTACTGTCTGGTTCATGAGTGACTAACTTTCGTGACGTTTCTTCATGTCTTGACTTTGATACTTGATTTTCTTCAGATTAAATCCCTGTAATTAATTGATACCCTGACGAGATCTCTGTCATTTGATTAAATCCACAATCTTGATTTGTATCACTGAGGCTTGATCAATTTCTTGAGCTTCTTCCAGTGAATTAATTCCTCAAGTCTGTAGATGAACATTATTTCTGAATCCTTTGACAGATGTTACTTTGTAAGATCTCTTTGATGGTAGATCCACTATTTACTTGTTACATTCTTATTTGAGTTGAGTTAAATCCTCGAATATACAAATAGGCTATGAGATATGCCTTACAATCTCCCCCTATTTGTTTGTTAGACAATAACAACAAATACCTAGAGGATAACTCAACTAACAATTAAGAAAAAGATATAAACAGAAATGCAAAGTAAATAGCAGTTGGCCTTCCTTAATGAATCATTTTGGTTGCTGCATATAGATGGTTTCTTCAAGACTTCCATTAAGAAAAGCTGTCTTGACATCCATTTGCTAAATCTCATAATCGAGATGAGCTGCTATAGATAAAAGAATACAGATTGACTTAAACATGACTACCGGTGAAAAGGTTTCCTCATAATCGATACCTTCTTTCTGAGTATACCCTTTCGCAACAAGTCTTGCTTTCCAGGCTTTCACCTTTTTATCTAATCCCCTCTTTTTCTTGTAGATCCACTTACATCCAATAGGTTTTATACCTTTGGGTGGTTCCACGAGCTCCCAGACCTGATTAGAATACATTGGTTCTATCTCAGATTCCATCGCCTTTTACCAAAGATCTGCATCTTTGTCTTGTACTGCCTCTTCGTATATACGGGGATCATCATCATGTTCACCAGGGACCAAGTCTGAAGACTCTCCCAAAAACATGAATCTATCAGGCTGTTGAACAACCCTCCCACTACGATGAGGCACTGGTGCGGTATTAGTGACAGGTTGTACATTATGTTGTGGTTGTTCTAGTTGTACTACAGCTTCATAGGTATTATTTGTCCCTCCCACTAGTTCCTCTAAAACGACACTACTCATGGGTTTATGATTCATTATATAGTCCTCCTCCAAGAATCTTGCATTGGTGCTAACAATGACATCCTGATTCTTCGGACTATAAAATAAATATCCTTTCGTTCCCATGGGGTAGCCTACAAACAACTTTACTTCTGTACGAGATTCTAACTTAGTCGCGTTCTTGTTCAGCACATGTGCTGGACAACCCCATATTCGAATATGTCTTAGACTCGGTTTATCCCCGGTCCACAATTCTAAGGGTGTTTCAGGAATCGACTTAGAAGGTACTAAGTTCAGAAGATATGCTGCTGTCTCTAAGGCATGTCCCCAAAATGACTTGGGTAAATCCGAATAACTCATCATCGATCTAACACTCTCTAAAAGAGTCCAATTCTTTCTCTCTGCTACACCGTTCTGCTGGGGTGTGCCTGGTGCAGTTAACTGGGATTCTATCCCATTTTCTGATAAATATTCCCTAAATTTTCCAAGCAAGTATTCGCCACCACGATCTGATCGTAGTGACTTGATACTTTTATTAAGTCGCTTCTCCGTTTTAGCTTTGTACTCTTTGAACTTATCAAAGCACTCAGACTTACGGTGCAACAAATAAACGTACCCATATCTAGAATAATCATCAATGAAAGTGATGAAATATTCATAACCACCTCTTGCTTGGATATTCATGGGTCCACATAAATTAGAGTGAACCAATTCTAATACTTGTTTGGCTCTATTCCCCTTTGCCTTGAAAGGCCTATTAGTCATTTTACCTTCCAAACAGGATTCACAAACTGGAAATGGCTCCACTGCCAATGAGCTTAAAGGCCCGTCTACTACCAGTCTTTGAATCCTCCTCAAGTTAATATGACCTAATCTCAAGTGCCAAAGATATGTTTGGTTCAAACTAGAAGGTTCCTTTCTTTTAGTAGAGTTAGAAGATGTGTTGTTCAATTCCCTAAATTGCAGTAGCAGTGCAGGTTGACTAGGATTAATTATATACAAATTGTCTTGCAATGTACCAGAACATATAATTCGTTTATTCATTATAATAGAAACATTACGATCCAAACAAACATTATAACCATCCAAAACAAGTTTAGAAACCGAAATTAAATTCCTTCTAAAAGAAGGTACATAAAGACAATTGTTCAAAACCAAAATCCTATCAGAACCAAAAGATAAATGAATAACTCCTACTGCAACTACTGCTACTTTCGTAGCATCTCCCATGAACACGTATATCTCACCATCTCTAAGCATTCTGGATAGCTGGAACCCCTGCATAGAATTACAAACATGATCAGTGGCTCCTGTATCTACACACCAAGTGCTCGTAGATATAGCCGCTATAAATGTTTCTGTAACTAGGGAAAGAGACATACCAGTATTGTTTGTCTTATTAAGAAGAGGACAATCCTGTTTCCAGTGACCTGACTGTTTGCATCTGAAGCACTTTCCCTTAGGCTTTTTCACACCACCCTGAACTCCCACTGCCTTCACAGCTTTCTGTGTCTGAGCCTTTTTCTTCTTCTTAATACCTTTCAGTTTAGAGGAAGAACCTTTCTCAGCCACATTCACTTGAACACTCTGCCGAAATAATCCTTCAGCTGCCTGAAGTTCTGTCAGCAGTTCCGCGAGACTATACTGCCTCTTATTCATGTTGTAATTCAAGCGGAACTGCTCAAAACTCTTGGACAAGCTCATAAGGATAATGTCAATCTGGGTTTCCCCGTCAAGTTCAGCACCAAGGATCTCTATCTCATTCAGATGAGACATCATCTTGAGAACATGATCCCTTACAGGTGTGCCTTCAGCCATCTGAGTGTTCATTAAAGCTTTCATGGCTACTTGCCTAGCAGCCCTATTCTGATCTCCAAAAAGTTCCTTGAGATTAAAGAGCATATCCGAAGCAGTGGCCATAGACTGATGCTGATGCTGCAAAACACCCGACATTGCTGCCAGAATATAACATCGCGACATTTCATCAGCCTTAATCCACCGTTTATAATACTCTTTCTCATCTTCAGGAGCATCAACAACAGGCTGTTTAGGCTTGGGTTCATAAGTTCAAAACTTGTACTCCTCAGCAGTCAACACAATGTCCAAATTTCGTTTCCATTCAATATAGTTAGGTCCGGTAAGTTTGTTATCCTTAAGTATGGTGAATAGTGGATTAAAACCCATTTTATCCTGAGAATCATGCATAAAAACATCACATAAATAAGGGTGCATTAATTATTAAGATCTATTGATTCCTCTAAGAATTATTAAAATTTAATGCACTAACATATAAACACTATAAGCTTCTGGTACGCCACGATGTGTGACACGTATACCACCTAATTTTGTTTAAATGTTACTTCGGTCCTATTACTAAACAATATGCCACGTTGGGGTGGACTATATTATTTTTCATAGCTAAGTGTATACCATCATCAAATCTTAAATTATTTGAAATCTATGGAACTTGGTACGCCACGATGGGTGGCGTGTATACCTTCCAATATTCGTAATTTTGCCTTGAATAGAATACTTCAATTCAATATTCATCAATGGTTTGATTTCCAGGTAGTGGAGGAGTCACATCGGTCTCGCTTAAAACCCACAGCCTTACAAGTTCGATGAACTCATTTTTGACAAAATCGCTCCAGATCAGAAATAAAGAAAATCCGTATTTTATTCCTTTTAAAATTAATTTAAGAAGTTTGTTCTAATAATTTCTATAACATTCTAGACACCATAAATTACATGCCACGATGGGTGACGTATATATAATTTATATTCGTCTTTATGTTAAATTACCTACAACCAATAATGGAGACCATGGGATTTCATATTAATTCCCTCTCCCACTTAGAATTTTTTATTAAAATTGAGGAATTTTAAAATTAAATGGGGCCCTATGTTGTTATAATTATGTCTAATCATGCATTCAAAATACACACATAATTTTAGCAACATATAACATTTAATTAAAGCATAAATAAAATTTATGTCCATGTCGTCCTAATTAAGTTAAACATGCAATTTTAAAAGAATTACACACATAATTAACGACACACATAATCAATAAATTAAAGCAATAATTAAAATTTAATGGAAAAAATTAAAATAAATTTTCAACTATTATGGCCCTTGAAAAAAAAACCAGCTCTAAAAAAAAATCTGCCCCAAGCGCGCCCCGATGCCACCAGCAGCCCCAGCAGCCCCAGCTGCCACAGCAGCCGCAGCAGCCCCAGCAGCCCCAGTAGCCCCAGCAGCCCCAGCAGTCCCAGCTCTGCCCCCGCAGCCCCCGCAGTCCCAGCTGCCGCAGCAGCCCCAGCAGCCCCATGTAATCGCACAGCGGAACAAAAAACTACCGGAATTGATTTCCGATCGCACATAACTATTACAAAATACCCGGAACAATTATAAAAAAAATAGATCTAATACAAAACTAGTTCTGTAAAATCTATTCTAACACGATCAACCCTCGTGTAAATTACAATCACGATTAAACCACGTGGAAACCAAAACAAAAATTAACCACGATTAAACCACGTGGGATCCAAACACATAATTAAAATATACATGGCCATAATAGTGGATTAACAACCTGCATCAAAACCAATACAAGCAAAACACTATATACACGCATATATAATTACGACATGGACATTATATCATAAAACGTAGAACCCATTACGAGGCTCTTGATACCAATTGTTGGGAACCACGGACTTAGGGTGTTACTATGTTTTACGATAAAGATTACGAAAAGAGGATTACCTTGTTAATGGTTGATTCCATGCTCTTCTATTATATTCCCAAATTCCCTTGAGCGAAGTGTGGCCTCCATCTTCTCAAGTTATCCTCTCTTCTTGCTCCTTGGTGGCTACAATATGTTTTCACACAATCCCAAGCAAGAAGAGAATAAGAATATATATAGGCTACAATAGGGACCATGGATAATTAGGTTGGGCCTTCTAATTACATCTTGAGCCTAACCCAATGTAATTAAATATTAATTCAATCCACTAAAGAATTAATATTTGCACTACCTTTCCTAATACCGTAATTTAATTAATTCGGTTCCAATATTATTTGCTTATTAAATTCCCCATGTTTAAAATATCATATGTCCATTAATTAAATAAATTACTGATAATTTATTTAATTAATATCTTTTATCCTTGATCATCCACTCAACCTTTATTTAATTATGCCAGAATAAATTTCACCTGCAGGGTTTCACATAATTAAATCTTTTTGAGCTTTCAAGGGGACATCATTAACCCGAATATTATCAGGACATGGATTCCTTCAATAAATAATATCCATCATGTATATAATTCCATCACCTAAAATATAATGATATAATTCAAAAAAATAATTTCATATATAAATCAAAGCATGTAAATAATATACACGTGTAAATTACTATTTCCGGATTAAGAACCTAAGCATTAATAATAACATAGAATCTTAGTTCTCCTTCTTAATCAGTATTAAGGGAACAATTCTAAATTTGATCCTGTTCAATATACACAAAGTATACTAGTATTATTTATTAGTCAATATAAACTAATCTAAATAATACTACAGCCATACCAGTGGATTGTCCAACACCACCTGTGCCGTGAACCTTATTATATTATATAACCGTATTTAACAATCTAATATTCTGTATCCCATTTGATACTAGATTGTTTACAATATATAATATTAGACAACATGTAAACATTCAAATGATTCTCAAATAAACTGGCCAGAAATAAATGTACATACTTCAAATAAATATTTTTAGTATACACTAACACCCCCTTCCAACCTGTTGTATATATATCGCAGATGCCTAGAAGACCTATCAGACCTTGGCAGAATCAAGTCTCAACCCCTTCTGGACCTGGCTCCTCTGAGGTAGTTTGTATCAGACCATATGCAGTCTGATGAGTTGCTGAATAAGTTTAGTGTGCCATACTTTTAATAAATGGTTAGTAATAATGAGTAACTTAAATCATACTTGAACCTGGATCGGATCTTGGTTTTGGGGTCGTGATAATATAATAATAATAATAATAATAATAATAATAATAATAATAATAATCTTGTAGTTTATGTTTCATGGTTCGTTATGTTTGTGACGTCAACTCCTGACCCCGGGGTTGAGGCCGTCACACTCTTCCTTCTCTAAAGGCTGATATTTTCTGTTCAAGTTGGTCAGGAAGGGCTAGCAAAAACTTTAGGTTAACCTCCTCAGCTTCATAATATTTATCATGAAGTTGCAAGTCATTTATTAACTTGTTAAATCTCTCGAAAACTTCAGTAATCCCTTCCTTAGGTCTAGCCATGAAACCCTCATACTGAGACACCAGTATTCTCCTTTGATTAGATCTTACTTCTTCTGTACCCTCACACATAATTTCAATCTTCTCCCAAATCTGTTTGGATGTGTCATAGTTGATAATATTATTGTACATAACATTGTCAAGTGACTCTATTAGTATTAGTTGCAGGCCACTGCCCAGAGAAACCTTTTCCTTTTCAGGCTCTGTGTATTTTGAGGGGTCTTTAGGGGCCAAGTGAGTTGGAATGACCATGTCTCAATCAGTAGACTAATCAACCCTTTCCATGAGGATAAAAGGGCCATTCTTGAGAATCTGGATGTACATAGGGTTGGCCATCCTTATGAACAACATCATCTTTTTATTTCATAGTGCATAATTGATTTTATCAAAGGCTGGTATCTTGATACTACTTATCTTTTATACACTCATTCTTCCACGATCTTTATCTGTTTACTTTCATAATTTTCTCTGATACCACTTGTTAGATATTAAATGCAACACAAGGGGGTAAATGTGTTTCTTGGATTTTTAGCCTTTTCAAAATGTATGGATTACATGTGAAGAAAGCAGTTTAGATATATTAGATATATTATGTTTATAGAATTAATTAACAAGCAAAATATTTTCAAAACTCACTTAATTTATATTAATTAAGTTGGTCTTGCTACAAATTCTATGTTTATAAGAAAATAAGAACTCGACTTCTATCTTGAGAGAATACAAGAAAAAATAGATCTATTTGTTACTTGTGAACTAGGGACCCATGCATGCTTTATGGACTAGCAGCATGGGTTTACAAGATTGGAACTAAACTACACTAAACTACTTTCTAAATTAACCTTTTTCTATTTCCAATTCTAGCTTAGCAAATATGTGCAAAATCTTGCAGTTCTGTGACCACCCTTTGTTCAGTTAATCTTGGCCCTCGATCTTGTATTCTTCCAGCTACTTTGTAGACTTTTCAATCTAGTGAACATATCATTTGTTGACTGATAATCTTGAATCTTGAACTTGTCTGCATTATGTATTTAAGAAGTATGTCGAGATCTCCAATTTTTTCTATAGAGAAGTGACATCTGGATAAGTATAATGACTTATCGAAATCTCTGAGTTCTATATAGGTATACTTGACTTGTCGAGGCCTCTAGATCCTTGCATGTGAAATGACTTGTCGATATATCTGAGATCTCTACATGTAGAAATGACTTGTCGATATTTTTGAGATCTCTATATACACAATTTGACTTATCGATATTTTTAAGATCTCTATATGAGAAATTGTCTTGTCGATATCTCCAATTCTTCACATCTTCATTTTACCTGTCTATATCTTTGAGTTCTCTACATGCATAAATGACTTGTCGATATCTCCAGTTCTCTATAACTTCATTTGACTTGTCGATATCTCTGCAACTTCTCTATAAGCCATTTTGGACTTCTCGATAAGTCATTCTGGACTTCTCGAATGACTTCTCGATATAACTTGATCTGTGACTTATCGATATCTTGATTTAGAATATTTTTCATAGAACAAATATATTCAACTCCAAGCTTTTACACTTTTCTCTAAGGCATGACCATGACTTGATCTTCATCCATAGTTTATTCCTTAGCTTGAATCTGTTCATAGAAAAATCCTCCAGTCTAATCTTCTAACTATTTTTACAGACTCAAAAAATATAATACATAATACAAAATTGATTATCAAAAAACTTACTCTTAGGGTTGTCAATGTGACATAGTCTTGTTACTGTACATGCATGCTTGCACAACATTGTGCCATTGTCGCTCCTCAATCTTTTGACAAAATTTTGATCTTCAGCTTGCTTCTCAATTTTCTTTATGTGTTCAATGATGATGTGTGGAGTTTCATCTTTTGAATGCATAAATTCCACCCAAGTGTATCTTGAGTGGTCATCCACCATCACCAAGGCATACTTCTTTCTGGATATAGACATGACATTTATAGATCCAAACAAATCCATGTGGATAAGTTGTAATGGCGCAGTAATAGAGTTCACAACTTTACTTTTGTGACTAGACCTTTTCATTTTGCCTTTTTGAAAAGCCTCACAGTAATAACTTGAATTTTTGAGACTTTATAAAATATTTGATGAATAGTAACCCTGAAAATCGGGGAAAGCTTTTTAGCCCACACTATGTTATGCATGGGAAATTTAGTTTCCGATTCGATAATGTGATTTTATATACGAAATAAGTGTATGTAAACGCTATTAGTTTTTGAACAAAATGAACTTTGAAAATGACCGTATCTACGAACCGTCAAGGGATACGAGAATCAAAATATAATTACAAATCTAAAATCCTACAAATTCAAACCCAAGTACAAGGCTTCAAAACATAAAGACATATACGAAAGGATTTACCCCGCGAACCGCTTATGAAGATTTATTACGAAAACGAATAAG
Source organism: Apium graveolens (assembly GCF_009905375.1). Classification (NCBI taxonomy): domain Eukaryota; kingdom Viridiplantae; phylum Streptophyta; class Magnoliopsida; order Apiales; family Apiaceae; genus Apium; species Apium graveolens. Next base: position 272,103,382 of record NC_133648.1, read on the forward strand.
CGACCAAGAGAACACGTAAGTGAATAAATACAATGTATTAAGCCATGTAAACCATGAAAACTAACTAAGGTAAGAAATTAAATATGGTTAACAACCGAATAGTAGCCTACCTAGAGAGCATAATGACCTAGCTAGCAAATAGTGCCATGAATAGTGATTGGTGTACTAAGCTAGCAAGATAGCTTGAAAAATAGCTAAACTAGAAGATATGTACTAAAGATATGCATATTCAGGATGATATACACACATAAAACATCAAAATTACAAGAAGAAACCAAGAAAGCACAAAAATTTCTCTCTTCTCTCTCCAAAACATCCCATTCGGCCTTGAAGAAAAAGAAGGAGAAATCAAATTTCAAAATCCAACTTCAAGCCATGAGAAAAATCTCCGATTAATTTTTAAGCTTCCTCAATATCAAACTAAGGTAAGATAAATTTTTGAGATCATTTCATTTAGGTTCAGATAGTCAAATAATTCCATGAAAGTGATGATGAATAGTGCCAAATAGTATCACTTCTTGATTTCTTGATTTTCATGGCATGATTTAGGATCCTTAAGCACAACCAAGCCTCCCCAAGTTTCAAACATCAAGAAGAAAATAGTCCAAGCTTTCAAGAAAGGTATAAATCCTTACCCAAACTTTATTTATGGTTTATATTTCAAGAAGATTAAAGATCTTAGTTGTAAACCTAGTTTTTGTAGTTGATTTGTTATTTTCTTGATGATTAGTTAGTTAGTTATTAAGGTTGATGTTGTGGCCTCAATAACATGATGTTATTTAGAGGAGTAAGTGTTAAAATTATGGCATGGTGATTGATGATGGTTGATTAATGATTTAGAGCGAAAACGAAACCCGAGTTGCGAGCGTAACGTCGTTAAAACGAGAGAATCATAATGATAAGTTTTCTGCAGAAATACAGAATGTATAAACTGTGATTTCTTGAAAATTAAGACTTAAAAAAGATAGAGCTTGTTGTAAGGATCATTTAGGCGCTTGAATCGCTTGATTTCGATTTATGCTTCAAAAGTTAAGTCCGTTTCAGTAAAAAAGATTTACACGATAAAAACTGCTATGAATTACGAATTTGGAAATAGAAATGATCGACTTAAAAATATTAAAAAATCATGTAATTTTTACAGAGAGTAATAAATAGAGTTTATTAACTCCATAAAAATTTCAAGTGAAAATTTCAATTTTATAAAAATGTCGGAGCCGAGACCGCGCGAATAGAAACCCTTAAGAATCGAGAGTGGAGCCGGGGTACGAAATGTAAAAGATATTAACGGACATAAGCGATTTCGAAAAGAAAGAGAATATGACAAGTATTCGTACTTATTGGAATAATGAGAGTAAAGCGAGTTGCGTGAATGAATAGTAAGTATCACGTATGTACGAGTAACGATAAATATGAGCAGAATCTAACGAAATGATAATTGTTTATAATTATAGATTTTTGGGTGGACCTTAGAGCACCCTCCACCTCGAAGTACCCAGGAAAGTTTACGAACCCGACTCCATATACTGTTGTGTTGGGAAAATTGTTTTACTGTCGTTTGTACAAATGTCATGTTTGCCATGAAAGAAAAATACGAGTTTTGCGTATCGATAATGATTGAACTCACGGCGAGTATATCGTAGAATATTTTAACGCTAAAATAAAGCGTGATGCATAAATTATAAGACCGAGAGTCGGTCAGAGTTTACAAAGAGAAAACCCGGGGATCATCCCGGAGTTGTTTTGGATTATTAAAAGTTCGTACGTATTTATTCCAAGGGACTCAATGTCCTCTTGCGAAGTATTAAATACCTCGAATTAATTTAAAACGACTTTCAAAGATCATCTTCTCTCAACTAAATTTAACTAATCGAGCATTGAATTCTATTTCAAATATTCATTGAAATTGGAGAAGTATTCTCCAACAATTATTTATTTTAAACCCAATTATTTTATATTTATTAAAGATTACTTTAATTATTTAAACATAAATTAGTTGAAGAATATTATTTCAAACATTCTTTTAAAATAAAATTATTCGAGGTTTAGTTATTTAATAATTATTATTCAATTATTAAATATTTATTAAATGATTTAATATGATTTAAAATTCATAAAACCTATTTTAAAATATTTTTTAAGTTTCATAAAATCATTCTAATCTTTTTGGATTGTCGAGAATATTATCTCGACTTATTTTAACTATAGTGTCAAAAGAAACTTCCCTTAATTATTTATCTGTTGACAACGGTCAACTCACATTATCATAATACTTTCTCTGAAAATTCTCGGGAGTATATATATATATATATATATATATATATATATATATATACACACACACACCTGTGTGTACCTATCAACAAGCAATATGCTTGGGGAACAATATAATTTTCAGATATATGATAGGATTCTTATAAGGACAAGGAGGGGTAGACTCCAGTACTTCGTGGACTGGGGAGACTACCAATTTAGTGCCACATGAGAAGGTACCTTATATACTGATGAACATGTGGAGTATGCGTACTTGAGAGGGATGGACGCAAAAACCGTGTCTTGAGAGGGATAGACACGAAGTGTGTACCTGAGAGGGATGGAAACAGAAAAGGCCTGAATGCGGCTAAGGTGGTAACCGATAACAAAAGGGAATCGTCCTTCTACTAGTAGAAAATTTTACAAATTTCTCTATTACGACTTATCATCGTATGCGGTGGCTCCAGTGAATGTCCTATATTCTTCCAAATAGAATTGAGATGCAATACCGTAACCCAACCCTAGGTGTTGGTTTTACCATTAGGGTATTTGCAGGCTAATACATCAATCAAAGAATTATTTTGAAAAGAGGTGTGTATCACTGAGAAAAAACAAACATATATATCATAAATGGAATATGATATTAATTTCTTATAGAGTCTTTTCATACTGTACTTTATTATGTTGGGCATTATAGCTCACACTTATTTTCTTAAAATGACACAACATAACAGTGATACATTATGCCTATTATGAAACTAACGGCCAGGAAACGGGTATGAAACGAACTACTGTTCTCTAGGATGTTCGGTGCAGTACCCCAGGTAGACCATATAAGCTGGATTGGTTTTCATTTATTTTTAGTTTGGCTTATTTACAAGTATGATTTATGTAAGGTAATAATAAAGAAATATATATTTGGCCGACTGTCTAACCTTAAATATTAGATATATTTGTAATGTCATGTCTAATAATGATTTGTGTTTAGTTTTCAGATCTTGACTAACATGACAAATCAGGACTTAACTGGAAATCAGTACTTATACTGAAGTCAGAACTTAAGATATCAGAACTTAAGTTATCAGAACTTAAGATATCAGAAGATATTCATCAAGAGATAATATCAGGACTTAAGAAGACTTTCAGATAAGGAAGACGGCTAATTGAATGAAAAGAAGATTTAGATTAGCACAAGAAGAGATATGCATGGAGAAGAATTCTATGAAGAATAGAAGACTTGGAGGAAAAGATAACTAATTGATATATTTTAGGATGCAAACTTATATTCAATATCAATTAGAAGATTATCTTGTAATTGTGTGGTATATAAACACAGCATAGGGTTTACACTAGATGTGTTATCTTAATCGAGAATATTATTCATTGTAACGCTAGTATCTCTCATGATATTTGTTCATCACCGAGAGAGAACGGTTTCATTGTAATACTATTTTATTAATAAGATTATTCTGTGTTTCATACTTGTGTTCTTAATTCGATTTGATTGTAGTATACACTGCATTCAACCCCCTTCTACAGTGTTTGTGACCTAACAAGTGGTATCAGAGCCTATATGTTAACACATATACATTAAAGATCCAAAACAATCATGTATGAAAAAGAACAAACTCCAACCAAGCCCACCAAAACTGAAGAAACTCCAAAGACTCAAATCCATAGTCGATATGAGTCTATTAGGGTTCCCATACTGAAACCTTCTACTAATATCCCATATGGAAAGTGAGGATGACTATGTTTCTGGAAGCTACAGATCCAGAATACCTTGACAGAATTAATGAAGGACCATATAAGCCAACCAAGCTCTCTGTTCTAGTTGCAGATCAGCCAGCACAGACTATACCAAAGGAGAAAAGTGAATATACAGCTGAAGATATCTCATCTATTGCCAAGGATGCAAAGGTAAGGCATTTGCTGTATAGTGCCATTGATAATGTCATGTCAAATAGGGTAATTAACTGCAAGATTGCAAAGGAGATATGGGATGCATTGGAGACAAGATGCCAGGGAACTGATACAATTAAGAAGAACAGGAGGACTATACTCACTCAAGAGTATGAGCACTTTGACTCAAAACCTGATGAGTCATTAATTGGTTTATATGACAGATTTGTCAAACTCTTGAATGATCTGTCATTGGTGGATAAGGAATATGATCTTGAAGATACTAATCTTAAATTCCTTTTAGCTCTTCCTGAAAGTTGGGAATTGAAGGAAACTACTATAAGAGACAACTATGCTCTTGATGAAACGACTCTTGATGAAATTTATGGTATGCTCAAAACTCATGAACTTGAGATAGATCAAAGAAGAAAGAGACATGGGAGAAAGTCAAAAACAGTTGCTCTTAAGGCTGAGGAGGAATCCCCAAAAGTGGCTGCCTCAAAGAAAGGCAAAGGAAAGGCTTTCATCATAAAGTCTAATTCAGATTCATCAAGTTCTGATGATGATGATGAGGATTCAGAAACTAAAAGTCTGTCTGAGATGAATGCTGATGAAGAGATGATGAAATTGTGTGCTCTTATGGTGAACGGCATCACAAAGATAGCCTACAGGAAATTCAGAAGGGGAAAAAAGTTTTCCAGGAAAAGTGGAAGTTCTGATAAGAAGGGATTCAGAAAATCTGAAGGCAAAGCAGGAAAGTCTGACAGAGGAGATTACTCAAATGTTAAATGCTACAATTATGGTGAGAAAGGCCACATATCTCTTGATTGCAAGAAAGGAAAAGGTGACAAAGGCAGGGCACTAAAAGCTGGACAGACACTTCAGATTCTGAACATGAGGTGAACTATGCCTTGACGGCAAATGCTGATAGCAGTTCTGAAGCTGCTGAGTTAAAGGTACCTCAAACAACTTATGCTTTTCATACTGATGATATTACTTAGTTGAGATCTTATCTTAAAACCATATTCATTAGCTATAGAGATCAGACTTTAACATGTGATAGGTTAACTTCTGAAAGTCTGCCTTTTAAGAAAAGGAATGACTATTTAGAAAAGGAGTTAGTTATGTTCCATCAAACTCAGAAAGAAAGAGATGATGCTTTTTATAATAGATATGAAGTGTTAAAATTGAATCAATCTCTAAAAACTGAGTTAGAAAAGGAAAGAGAGATTATCAGGACTTGGACTAACTCTGGCAGAACAACTCAGAATTTGTTAAGTAGTGGAAACTGGAAAGAAGGCTTAGGTTATGGAGATGATAAAAGTGAAAAATGAACTAAACAAATTAATCCAATTATTGTTAAACAGACTACTAAGCCAAAGGTAAATCCTTTTAAGTTTGTAGCTAAAACTGTAAAGTCTGATTCTGAAAAGATGAAAGATATTGATATAGAAGTTAAGGCAGAGTCAACTTCTGACAAATTAAAACAGGATAAACTAGCTGAAGTTAACATAGGCTTAATGACAAAGAAGCAGCTTAAGTATAAGCTGAAAGAGATTGAGAATGTAAACAAGGTCAAGCTACCTAGGAAAAATAGGAATGCAAAGGAAGGTGTGAACAAAAGCAATAATTATAAGTCTGTTCCTAATGCTCCTAGAAAGAAATGCAATAACTGTGGAAACACTAACCATCTTGCTTCTTTTTGCAGGAAGAATGAGGATATAAATTCTTTACCTCCTAAATCAGGAGTTAAGAGTCAGTCTGTTAGGTTTAAACCACAAAATCCTTGTTTTCATTGTGGTAGTTAATGGCATTCCATTTATACTTGTAAGGAAAATCATAGTTTGTACTATGATTATTATCAAATAAAACCTTCTTTGAAGAAAGTTAACATTATTCCTTCTAGTGTAAGTTATGATGCAAAGTCTGATACTGTAAATTCTGATAAGAAAAATGTTAACATAAACTCTGATGTTAAATCCACTACAAATGTTAACAAACTTAATAAGGCCAAAGGATCCAAGCAAGTCTGAGTCCTTAAAACTAATCATTAGTGGTCTTTGTGATTGCAGGGCAACAGGAAAAATATCCTAGTTCTGGACAGTGGATGTTCAGGACATATGACTGGAAATAAAGCCCTGCTATCAGACTTTATGGAGAAAGCTGGCCCAGGAGTTTCTTATAGAGATGGAAATATGGGAAAAACTCTGGGATATGGCAATATCAATCTTGGGAATGTCATCATTAAAAAAGTAGCTCTAGTCTCAGGACTTAAACACAATCTGCTGAGTGTTAGTCAAATCTGTGACAGAGGTTATCATGTGGATTTCTTTGAAGAAAACTGTGATGTTGTAAGCAAATCTACAAGCAAAGTTGTTCTGAAGGGATACAGGCATGGTAACATTTATGAAGCCAAGCTTTCAACAAGTTCTGATGGTTCTGCAATCTGTCTGTTAAGTAGAGCATCAATTGAAGAAAGTTGGGGTTGGCACAAGAAACTCCCTCATTTAAATTTTAACAATATAAATGAACTAGTCAAGAAAGATCTTGTGAGAGGACTGCCAAAATCAGTATTTGCTCCTGATGGCCTTTGTGATTCATGTCAAAAGGCAAAACAAAGAAAATCTTCATTCAAGAGCAAGACTGAATCTTCAATTCTTGAGCCTTATCACCTACTACATGTTGATCTATTTGGTCCAGTGAATGTCATGTCTATTGTAAAGAAGAAATATGCTATGGTCATAGTATATGAGTTTACCAGGTTCACATGGGTGTATTTCTTGCACACAAAAAGTGAAACTACATCTATCTTGATTGATCATGTTAAACAACTGGATAAATTGGTCAAAGACTCTGTGAAAATCATAAGAAGTGATAATGGCACCGAGTTCAAGAATATGATTATAGAAGAGTTCTACAAAGACCATGGAATAAAGTAGGAATTCTCTGCTCCTGGAACTCCACAGCAAAATGGAGTTGTTGAAAGAAAGAATAGAACTCTTATTGAAGCTGCACGAACTATGCTTGATGAAGCAAAGTTACCAACCTACTTTTGGGCTAAAGCTGTGCAGACTGCTTGTTTTACTCAGAATGCGACACTTATCAACAAGCATGGAAAGACACCATATGAGGTGGTGAAGAAAAAGAAGCCAAATCTGAAGTACTTTCATGTATTTGGATACAAGTGTTTTGTTCTTAAGACTCATCCTGAACAACTATCCAAATTTGATCTAAAAACTGATGAAGGAATTTTTGTTGGATATCCACTTTCCACAAAAGTCTTCAGAGTCTACAATTTAAGAACAAGGGTTGTCATGGAATCTATCAATGTTTCTTTTGATGATAAGAAGATTATTGGACTTGAAGATTTCAATGATCATGATCAGCAGAGATTTGAGAATGAAGTTTTAAATTCTGATTCTGTAAATTCTGATATTTTAAATCCTGATACTGCAAACTTTGATGGGTTAAACTCTGATGTTATTGAAACTGTGGTGACTACGCCAAAGGAAAATGCACCTGTGCAGGGGGAGAATATTGAAGATCCAACCACATCTCAAGTAGCACCAGAACCTAGAACAGGCTCTTCAAGTTCTGATTCATCAAGTTCCGATGGGCCAAGTTCTGATAATTCTGGAAACTCAAATTCTGAAGAATCCAACTCAGAGAGCATAATTTCAGGGGGAGCATCAGAAAATGTTGATGGAGACAGCATGGATCATGGGGGAGCATCCAGTTCTAGAGATAACCTTCCATCTGCAAGGAAATGGACTAAAGCACATACAACTGACTTGATTATTGGAGATCCTGAAGCAGGTATTAGAACTAGAAGAACAACATCACATGAATATCTCTATCATTCTTTTCTTTCTCAGACTGAACCAAAGAAAATGGAAGAAGCTCTTCAAGATGCTGATTGGGTGCAAGCAATACAGGAAGAGTTAAATGAATTTGAAAGAAATAAAGTCTGGACCCTAGTGCCAAGCCAAAGAACATACCAGTTGTTGGTACAAAATGGGTGTTCAGAAAAAAACTGACAGTGATGGCATAATTACAAGAAATTAAGTAAGGCTGGTTGCAAAAGGATATTCTCAATAGGAGGGAATTGATTATGATGAAACATTTGCACCTGTTGCTAGATTGGAAGCCATAAGGATATTTTTGGCTTATGCTGCTCACAAAAAGTTTAAAGTCTTTCAAATAGATTAAAAAGTGCTTTTCTTAATGGAGAATTGGAAGAAGAAGTATATGTTGAACAACCTCCAGGTTTTGTAGATTCAAAATTTCCTAATCATGTCTACATAGAGCTGTTCATGAACCGAGCCGAGCCGAGTTTTGATCGAACCGAGCCGAGCTTTCATTTTTTTTCTGACGAGCCGAGCCGAGCCGAGCTTTCTTAATGAACAAAAACCCGTGTTCGAGCTCGAGCTCGTTAACGAACGAGCCGAACACGAGCTTTTATCGAACAAAATCGAGCCGAGTCGAACCGAGCCGAACACGAGCCGAACACGAGCTTTCTCCATCAAAACGAGCCGAGTCGAGCCGTGCTAAATTAAAAAATTCTGGTCAAAACACCGGTTGGCTGTTAAAATAATGAACCAAATACTTTTATTTTTTTCTAAATTTTTTGTCATATCACTAAAATATATAGATATTAACATCCGTACGGTTGGATCATTCATAAATATTATTAAAAAATTGAAAAATTAATATGGGAATAAACACTAGTTACAAGTACTGTTCAAACAATTGGTTGATTGTCACAATAACAAACAAAATAAATTTATTTTTTTCTAAAATTTTTATCATATCACTAAAATATATAGATATTAACATCCGTACGGTTGGATCATTCATAAATATTTTAAAAAAATTGAAACATTAATATGAGACTAAACACTAGTTACAAGTACATGTCAAAATACCGGTTGACTGTTAAAATAACAAACCAAATACATTTATTTTTTTCTAAAACTTTTATCATATCACTTAAATATATAGATATTAACATTCTACGGTTGGATCATTGATAAATATTTTTAAAAAATCAAAACATCAATACGGGACTAAATAGAAGTACTGGTCAAACTACTAGTTAACTGTTAAAATAGCAAATCAAATATATTTATTTTTTCTAAATTTTTTATTATATCACTTAAATATATAGATCTTAACATCTATACAGTTGGATCATTTATAAATAATTTCAAAAAATCGAAACACCAATCAGGAAATAAATACTAGTTACAAGTAGTAGTCAAATCACTTGTTAACTATTAAAATATCAAATTAAAAATTTATTTTTAATATCTGATTTTTTTTAAATTAATAAAATATATAATTTGAAATTCGTATAATTCAATAATTTAAAAATATTTATAAAAAATTTGAATAAAATTCATAATAATTAAATATATAAAAAAATAAAAAAATTTAATTTTTTTTCGAGCCGAGCTCGAGCCGAACCGAGTCGAGCCGAACATGCCAAAAGCTCGGCTCGAGCTCGTTTTCTTAACGAACACATTTTTGTGTTCGAGCTCGAGCTCGAGCCCTTAACGAACCGAGCCGAACCGAGCCCTTAACGAGCCGAGCTCGAGCTTATTCGCGAACAGCTCAGTTCGTGAACAGCTCGGTTCGCGAACAGCTCTATGTCTACAGACTTGATAAAGCACTTTATGGCCTTAAGCAAGCTCCAAGAGCATGGTATGAGACATTAGCTCATTTTCTTCTGGAAAGTGGATTTAACAGAGGGACAATTGACAAAACTTTATTCTATCTCAACCATGGAAAGGACTTACTTTTGGTGCAGATATATGTTGATGATATCATTTTTGGTTCTACAAATGATAGACTTTGTAAAAAGTTTGCCAAGCTAATGCAGTCAAGATATCAAATGAGTATGATGGGAGAACTTAGCTATTTTCTGGGCCATCAAGTCAAGCAGAATGAAGAAGAAACTTTTATTTGTCAATCTAAGTACACCAGAAATTTGCTGAATAAATTTGGAATGCAAGACTGACTGTTCAAGTGCTTCCACTCCTATGGCCACTGCAACAAAATTGGATAAGGATACTGGTACATCAGTAGTTACTACTGATTATAGAGGTATGATTGGCTCACTACTCTATCTAACTGCAAATAGACCTGATATTATGTATGCTACCTATCTTTGTGCAAGATTTCAAGCAGATCCAAGAGAACCTCACTTAACAGCTGTGAAATGAATTTTCAAGTACCTTAAGGGTACAGCTGATCTAGGATTGTGGTATCTTAGGGAATCAGACTTTAAGCTAATAGGTTACTTAGATGCAGATTTTGCAGGGTGCAAAATTGACAGGAAAAGCACAAGTGGAAGCTGCCAATTTCTTGGAGGCAGATTAGTTTCTTGGTTTAGCAAGAAATAAAAGTCAATTTACACATCAACTGCAGAGGCAGAGTACATTGCTGTAGGAAGCGGTTGTGCACAAATTCTTTGGATGAAGAATCAGTTACTGGATTATAGGTTAGAATTTTCTAAAATACCCATTTACTGTGATAATCAAAGTGCTATTACTATGACAGGTAATCCAGTTCAGCACTCAATGACAAAGCACATCAGCATTAGGTACCACTTCATAAGGGAACATGTGATGGAAGGTACAGTGGAATTGCATTTTGTTCCAACAGATCAACAACTAGAAGATATCTTCACAAAACCAATGTGTGAAGCTACTTTTACAAGATTGGTAAATAAACTTGGAACGGTTTCAGGTTCTTTCTCTAAATCTGTTTAGTTTATGTTCTGATACATCAGACTTTATGATCAGTATTTACAGATATTACTCTCTTTATGTAATCTGTGCTTAAATTAAAATTTACCTAAGTGCTGATTGTTGTCTGATGTGAATTTCTAAACTCTGATAGTGATATGAATGTTTCTGTGACTATTCAATCCAATGAGGATAACTGTGCTAGATGCTGACCTAGTAGTCTCTAATATACTAAAGATCCCATGTTTGAAGTAATTGTTTATGTGGAAATCTTTTAACACAAGCAAATTCTGATATTGAGCTTGGTTAGGTTTACTTTGTGTATCTTATTAGTAAGTCAAAAATTAGAATAATGCTTCTTATATGTTAAGTTCTGATGTTAGTAAATCTCATGGATGTACTAAGTGTTTATAAGCCTCACTTATCAAAAGAAAAAGTAAAGAAAAGAAATAAATATCAGGTACTCCTTTGAGATCTAGAGAAAAATGTATGTGGAAGGGAAGACCCAATTGCATTGCTGGTATTAAGTAATATGCATTAGAAAAGCAAAATAAATTTTTCTTGGTGACTTTTCACATTCTCTGATTACTGGAGAAATACTCTGATAATAACATAAATTCTGATAAGCAGTCGTGACTCACTTACACTAAGAAGCCACTGTAAAAAGAAATTTCAAAAGATGCATAAAATGAGCACAAAACAGTTGAGGTGGACTCATGTATGAACTCATTCTATAGTAGACTTCAGACTAATGACAGATTTTGAGCAAAGTTCTTAGTTATGCCTTATTTCTAAGATGTACTGAAGTAAATCAGAATTTACTCTTTGTCTGATATTTAGCTTAATGCACACACTTACACTCCATATGAATGATGAAAATTAATGTGGAGATCAATGTTGTTTTAGATGAACAGTTTAAGTGTCAGTTGCATAAATTCTGAGGACAAGTTCTGATGGAAGTTCTGATGATTAAGTTCTGTTGAAACCATATCAGTATTTGTGTGAATAATTACAGAAATAAACATGTACTTTTTGAGTAAAGAAGCCATATTCTGATGACTTTTAAATTCTGATAATAATCAAGTTCTGATGCTTACATGGCAGTATTTATTTCCTTGATTTATTTTTGGGTCAATACTTGAATGGTTATATTTTATCAGAATATTGGTTTAAGTGAGATAAAGACAATAATAATCATTTGTTTAGTGGGAATAGTTTTTTTTTTAATTTTGAAAAACTGCATGTGCATAGTAATCATTACTTATTTCCCGTGCCCATTAACTTTTGTATTAACTACTGTATGGCTGACAGGTGTATAGTTTGTTCCACTTCTCAATAACTGCTGTCAAGTGGAGCGTGTATAAGTAAAAGAGAGAAAAGATTTTAAATCTTTTATCTACTTTTGTATTCTATACTCTCTCTCTTTTCTTATTTTCTCACATTCTCTGACGGTTTTCTATACAGACATTTTATCAAACACCTTTCAGGCACTCTAAATTCTCACTCATTTTCAATGGCACCCAAGGATATAATCTTTAATGGAGCAAAGTTCGTCCCCAACAACTATGCTACCATTCTCACTAAGAGTGAAGCTCCTTCGGAACTTCATTTTATTCATGATTTCTTATCTCATAGTGAAATTGGGTTCGCTTTGACGCAGCCATCCTATTTATCTGGAACTCAAGTTCTGACATTTTGGCGTACAGGACTTTATGATGATGGTGGTAAGAATGGGACTCCAAGCATCGTGTTTATATCAAAGGAGGTTGAGTATGTTGTTACTCCGACAACAGTTTGAAAAACTCTACACCTACCTGAAAACTGTCAATTCAGTTCTGCTGTTGAGGAGCCATTGCTACAGCAAATGATGTTTAATCTTGGGTATGAACAGAGTTTGGCTAATGTAATAACCCCAATTTTTGAGAAATTTTGAAACCCTTATGAATAGTGTTTTTGCTGAACGAGAAAACTTTTCATGCCACACTATGTAGGGGTTCTGATATGGATATTCTGAGATTTTATTAGTACTTTATATGGGATATAAGTGTATGTAAAGATCGTCAGAATCCAAATCCGAACACTTTGATTTTTCCCGGAAATCCACTAGATACAGAAAGAATTGAGAAAAAAGGTAACCGGATAAAAAGGATTTAAATTAAAGGATTATAAGAGAGGATCATAAAAGGAATGTAATATATTGAGAAAGGTTAAGGGAACCTAAGTAATAAGATCCCGGGTATGATCCCTCAAACGATAAACGAAAACGAAAGTTAAGCGAACCGTATAACAGATCAGCGGTCATTAGGCAAACAATTAGGAAGTTAAGCAAAGGGATTAGAGGAAGTGATGTCACCCAACCAATGAGAAGAGGACAAGGAAGGGAGGATGACATAGCAATGTGATGTAAGCATGACATAGGGAAGGAGGAGGTGTGGTTGGTTTATAACCACACAAATATAAGGTTATTAAGGTAATTAACCAAAAACAAAACAAAAAACAACCAAGCTAAGCCAAACAAATCAAAAAACACAAAATCATTTCATTCTCATCATCTTGCTCTCGGCTTTTCATCTTTTTCAAGGGCAAGAATTTCAAAAATCAAGTTCCAAGCATTGTTAAATCACAAGGTAATTATCTAAGCTTCCTTGTACATAGATATGGATATGCTATAAGTTTAAGCTCCTAATTCCTTCACAATCTCTTCCAATAAATCAAGGAAGAAGATGGTGAATAGTAACCTTCAAGAAATAACTTTAGTTTTCTTGAATTTTTATGAAAGATTAAGGTTATACAAGCAAGGATCAAGGTTCTTTTAGGCATTCAAAGCTCTTGGGTTGTGTTAGGAAGCTTCAAGGAGGTATAAACAACTTTCACCTTTAACTTATAGTTTGAACTTTGAGTTTTGATAAGTTTATGAATGGATTAAGGTATATATAGAAATATCCATGTATGTATAGCAAGATCCATGTGTGTTAGATATTTTGGTTGGATTTGTGGTGATTTTGGATATGAATCTTGGTTAATGGTTAATGAATCTTAAGTTATGGTTAGTAGATCATGTTGTGGTTGAATAAGTTGGGAAACCTTGAGATTATGGACTGACTTTGCCTTGATATAAGTTGTGTTGGATGTATTGATGATGGTTGGGTGGTTTGTAGTGAATTGGTAAAGAATTGGAGTGGTATAAATATTGGTAATCGCGTAAACATAGCCGTCGTAATGCCCGATTTACTTTAGACTGCTTTTGTTCATAACATTTGGACCCGAGGACTCCCTGCTAGATTATGACCACTGCCATGTTTAGATAGCTCATGTTACGAGCTTCGTTTTGATATGTAGTTCGTTCGATTCCGATGCACGGTTTAGGAGAAACGACCGTTTCAAGTAACGGCGTTTCGCGAACGAAACTTTTTCCCTCGCCTTACTTTGAAACATAGGTTAAAGACCAAAAAGGGTTAATTAATGTATGAAACATTTATGGTAAGTGTGTTAGGCAGTTGGTAAGACACTCGCGAAGGAATCGCTTTAAAACTCGTAAAGGTTAAATTATTAAAAATGGTGGAGCCGAGGGTACCCGAGTGGCTTAAGCGAATCAGTGAGCGCAAAACAAGCGTTAGAGTCTAAGTTAGTTAAAGTATAGATTTACAAGTGACTTTGGTTTAATTCCAACTTACTTGTTGTTTATAGGTTACCAGACTCGTCCCGAGCCATTCGTAACCCCAGTCGCTCAGGCAAGTTTTCTACCCGTTATACTGTTGTTGTGATGTAAATATATGTATATGCATTATCTTGTGATATTGCATGATTGTTATTAGCAAATTTTGCGATATATTGGAGCATGCTAATATGGTATATATGCATGTCTGTTTCGTAATCTGGTTATCTATCTGTTGATTTCAATGCTTATAGTTGCATAATACCTATGCTAGAAATAAGCAAGTAGTTGCTATACCCTTAGTATAGGGGATAAAAGGTGAACATATTTCTAAACCGGGAGTCGATGTTCCCGAGTATATATATATATATATATATATATATATATATATATTTATTTATATATATATGGATATAGTTTTTAAAACTATTAATCGAATAAGGTTTATTCGATAACTTTAACTTTATTTTATTATTGAATATTATTTCGAATATTATTCGAAGGCGTATGACTCCTTTACATTATTTATTGAATATTATTTGAATATTCATTTGAGGATGTATGACTCCTTTATTTTATTTAATGAATATTATTTATAATATTCATTCGAGGTATTATGACTCAGCTTATTTTATTTATTGAATATTATTTGAATATTCATTTGAGGATCTATGACTCCGATTATTTGCTGAGATATATTCTTTATTTTATTAAAGAATAAGGTGTCGATAATCAAACTTATTTTTGATTATTCAAATAAAGATATTACTTTCGTATAAGTATATCTTTGATTATTTGCTATTCATTTCAAGTATAAGTTTTAATACTTCTACTTCAATTATTTTATAAAGATTATTTTTTATGGGAATATTATTTAAATAATAATATTCAGACATTTTCTAAATATTCTGGGGACTGATTTACTTCATTAAATCAGTTTTACTCCAAATACTCTTTAAAGTGTTTTCGAGTCTTTAAAATGATTTTCAAAAGTTAGAGCGGATCCCAAAACTATTTTTATATTTAAGATCTTCCTTTTAAAAAGGGGATTTAAATACTCGCTCAAAACCTGGGGGATCCGGCTCGGTGGTGTGTTTTATATTCGCAACAAGGTTGCTGTCTTGGTAAAAGAGTTTTTGATTACTTACCCAATATTCGGGAAGTAAAATTCTTGGAACAAGTTAATCCATTAACAGGCATCGCCTGGGAAATATCGGTGAGTTTTCCTTTCCAACTAGGTACCACTTCTTGGTGGAGCCGTATCAACAAGTTTCTACTTGGGGAAAGGGGGAAACGAGCTTTACGTTTCAGAGTCATGGATTTTATCTGAACTAGGAGTGGCGTAAGTGGTCGAGTAGCGCCGGCCCAGCCTTATTATATTGGCCCAAATGGCCTGGAAGTTCCGCTAAGGCGGTCCATTCCTTAGGAGTTCAGTGTTCGGTTGACAAGTAAATCCGACAGGTTCTCCTCTACATGTAGAAAATGGTGGGGTTGTACTACTACGACTGATCATCGTAAGTGGTCTTCCTGGCGCGGCAAACTCCCGTAATGAGTTCATCATCCAATTGGATAATTTCTGCAACACTACCCAGAGCACTTCGATAGAAAGGCT
Source organism: Apium graveolens (assembly GCF_009905375.1). Lineage (NCBI taxonomy): Eukaryota > Viridiplantae > Streptophyta > Magnoliopsida > Apiales > Apiaceae > Apium > Apium graveolens. Next base: position 272,119,550 of record NC_133648.1, read on the forward strand.
ACGGTTGGGCGATTGTTGAGTGTTGGCAGGGTCAAGTTTTCAAAATGATGTTTACATCAAATGAAGTATCTCATAACTTCATTTTATTTTGATGATATTTTAAAGGTTGAATCTATTCAAATCTTGTCTTGTAGTCTCATCTATGTGATGAACTTTTGAAACTGGTTATAACTTGAACGGTGGTAGTTCAAGTAGTATTGGGAAAGATATAAGTATATTGGGGTATTTGGTAACCTCATCTTTTAAACTTATATCTAGTTAATAATTGTCTTATGAATGACAAAGATTTTCAGAAAAACGTTGAGACAAGGTTAGATGTATGAGATCACCTTGCAACGATATTTTTTTATATATACAGTTATACACTGGGATTTTGTGTATATTATGCATGGAAGAGGACTTCCAATATTTTGAAAAGTATATATGTATATATACTGAATATTTTGCGACTTCATCGCATTAAGATATCAACTTGGTTCATTTCTTTTGACCAAGACTTTCATGAGTACTATGAGAAGGCTCATATATTGTTAATCATTATACATATTATTTTGGTGGGCTTGCTGCTCACCCTTGCTTTCTTCTTTCATCACACAACATCAGATAGACAAGATGAACCGGACCAAGCTCCCGATTCGCAAGAGGTTAGGAGACGTTCCGCAGTTTTCTAGAAGCACTGATGCCGCCATAGCTGAGGTAGGAACTACCAATAGGCTAGGCTTTCAACTTTTGATGTATCAGATTATGTATATTTATGAATTGTAATAATGGCAAAGAAATGTAAATTTATTCAGAAACCTGTTTAAGGTGTATTGGCATATAATTGTGGAATAAAACGACTTGTGATTATTTTTGGATATTCATCTCTGAGACTATAACTTGTGGTGTGTGTGTTTATTGTGGGGTCACAGTACAGAGTAGTTGATTATTTATTAAGATTGGGTGTTGTTAAGGGAAATGGAACTCGTGACAACCCGGATCCCCGACCCCGGATTTGGGGGTGTTACAGAAATGGTATCAGAGCTAAGCGTTATAAACCTCAGAGATGATGGGACGTTAAGATAATAAGTTCACTAAGATAATAAGAACTCTTGCCAAGTTCATAGTCGGGCTACCTAACGTAGTACCGACAGTTAAAACCCTTATGGGAACCCTTATAAATATCGTAATAGAAGCGTAGTTCGTTATCATAGATGGTAGCGGGACTCCGAACCCTGAGGTTGAGGAGCAACAACGCGATGATGTTCTATTACTTATTGGAGATTAGATTGTGGATCCGATGGAGCGTCCTAATGCAGGACCGGATAATGTTGATATTGAGGATATAGCGGTTGAGGATGTTGTCCTAGAAGGGATAGTTGCTGAGGAGGATCCCATGGAGGATCCTGACAAGAATGAATAAAGGACCACTGATGAATTGATGACCATGGTTAAGTCGACTACCAGAGGTAGGATTGGTTGATCACTACCGGAGGTTCGTTCAAGTTTGTAAAGATAGTAGCCCCCTTTAACGTGGCTTACTCGTAAGACTGAGAAGTTCGAATGGACAGAGAAATGCGAGAACAACTTTCAAGAACTGAAGCAAAGGTTGGTGACAGCCCCTATGCTGGCGTTGCCGGATGGAAAAGGAGATTTTGTGAAGTGTAGTGACGCTTCGCACAAGGGCTTAGGGTGCGTGCTTATACAGCACGGTAAGGTAATCGCGTATACGTCAAGACAATTAAGGTAATATGAAATTCGATATCCCCACCCATGAGCTTGGGCTTGTGGCAATAGTTTTGCCCTAAATATTGGAGGCACTACTTGTATGGAGAGAAGTGCGAGATTTACCTAAGCCATAAGTGCTCTAGTACATTTTCACGTAGAAAGAGCTCAACATACGCCAGAGGAGGCGGTTAGAGCTAATCAAGAATTATGATTGGGAGATTCTTTATCATTCGGGGAAAGCCAATATGGTGGCTGATGCCCTTAGTAAAAAGGAGAGACTCAAGATGATAATGTCTTTTGGAGAGTTTATAAGAGATTTTGAGAAAATGGAAATAGTAGTGAAGGTAACCGGAGCCGGTACCGAAAAGCTGTTTGAGATAGCAATACAGCCCGAAGTATTGGAAAAGAACATATTGTGCCAGTAAAAGTGATGAATGAAGGCAGAGAGCCAACAAATAGGTATGAGATTAATACCGAGAGTGATGATAAGGGAATAATGAGGTATTCCTATAGAATTTGGGTTCCAAAGGTTTAAGAGCTTAAAGATGAAATCTTAGATGAATGCTAGTTTGAGGAATAAGAGTTAGAGCAAACCCTGAACGTGATAGTCAGGGAGGTTGCCACCAAGACAAAAGGAACCCATAACATGATGAAGTGGAAAATGAGGATTTAAATTATGTAAGATGATCCCAATTATGGGGAGTAGGAAGAAATATTTAGACTGAGGAAACAAAAGTCGAGTAAGGACAGGAGACCCGAGATGGTACCCCTATACGGCAATTCATGGACCTGTCTAAAGAGAACTTAGACTATTATCCCCAACCACCACCCTGAGGAGACAGTGCGGTGGGAAATTCTTTCATGACCTTTAAGTCGCTAAGCTCTCAGAGTTCCAAGGAACAAGCTGACCCAGTCGAGGCAAGAGCCTGGCTAAAGGAAATAGATGAATCATTTGAGATTCTAAATGATTGACGAACCACAAAAGACTGTTTTGTCACTTACCCTCCTAAGAGAGAGACCACCCGCTGGTGAAAGACCAAGAAAGGCACGGAGCCAGAGGTTATGATAAACTGATTAAAGTTCAGCCAATTGTTTTCGGGAAAGTAATTCCCAAGGTTATGGAGAGAGTGTAAAAGCTTTAGAGCCAGAACAAAGGCAGACGAGTATGATGAATTGTGAATTTAAGTTGTAAAAGTTGTCAAGATTCGTTCTAAGGGCACGAATCCAGAATGACGGGATGTTTGAAATCAATGCTTATGTTGTGTTGGTTCATGAAATAATGATAAGAGAAAGGAAAAAAAAAGAAACTGAAGTGGAAAGGAATATAAAGGCAATAGAGTTTGAGGAATGATAAGGGAGTTGGGTATGAGGAAACCCTAAAGACTCGTAGCAATAGACATAGAAAAGTATGTAATCGTCAGGATGAGGGTGATTCACCATGAGTTAAAGTTGATGGTTGAAGGCATACGAGTTATGTACATTTTATCCCCTTTAAGTTGGGAGGATTCAAGGAAACCTTTAGATAGTTCGAAGGATAAATAATAAGACGCGGATAGACTAAGGAGACAAGAAAGTAAGAAAGTAGGAAAATTGGATGAAGGAAGTGACCTTCAATAATGTGAAATGTAAGACCGGTGGCTCGATACTCAGAAAGCGAGACGCCAGGTATGAGAGGTATCCCAACATTGAGGTGACTGTTGAGATAAACAACAAAAGTAAATAAGGAATTATTAAGAAGAAGTTCACGTTGAACATGACCAATATCTTCCAGAACATCCATGTTATCATTACCAAATCAGGAAAGAAAAGCGGATGACCATTGTTATCTTTTGGAGGCCATCTGGATTGACCTCAATTTGAATAAGGATGCTATTATGAAGTTAGGTATAGACTATCGAGGTGGGAATGATGAAGAAGATAATCTATCAAGGATATATGACTTGGTTTATCCATGGATGGATGCATGTACCTTTTCAAAGGTGGAATTAAGGATATAACATCGGTAACTTAAAATGAATCCTAGGGGAATGCATAAAGGTTGGCATTTCACCCTTAATAGGGATAGTATGAAATTTGACAGTATGAATTGGAAAGGATTAAGGTAATAACAACCTTTAAGGATCAGTGGAGAAATTTTTCAGAAGTTTATAGACAATGGTTCTAGTAATAGTAAATGGTATTTTGATATGCCCTGTGCCTAGGGTGTACCTGATGAAGGATTTAAGGATAACCTTAGAGGTTTTACAAGGAAAAAGGTAATATTCAAAATTCTCAAGAATAGAAATGTGGATAAAGGAAATATGACGTAATTATAATGTTGCCAAGTGAGGCACGTGCTAAACCACGAGAAAGTATGGATCGAACCAGTAATGGTCGAAATTGTTCAGGGCAATTAGGACTTAAGATAAAAGATGTTCTAATTATGATTGAGCGTCAGTCATGACAGTGATTAACCTCTAAAGACTGAGGCAACAACTTATGGAAAAATGGTGATTTTTTTTTTACTTATCAGATGTTAAGGAAAACATCTTCACATAAGCTGTGATTGAAATGAGGTAGAAAATTTAGTTGAAGGTGGTTAAAAGACATTGATTATAAGGAACTATTACTATCAGGGAAGGCCAAAGAGGTGGCCAACACTTTAAAGGTAAGAGGATAATTATAGGCGCTTGTGCCAAAGGAATACAGTAATGATGGTTAAAACTGTGAAGGTTGTATTGTGGTTTGGAAGATTGACATTCCTTCTGATGACTGTGCAATACCCAACCGTAATAGTAGTTCGGTAAAGGTTTAATTCGTGTAATCGCCAGGAGCGGGCTATCTATCTTAGAAGGTACCATCTTGAGAATGAGCCAGGACTATATTTCAAAAAGGACTAAACAAACCTTTGAGTTAAGTATTCTATTGAAGGTATATGATTAAGAATGGTATTAACCTGCTATCGTTGCTTTGAGCAAAACTCTTCTGCAAATTTTATCTGCTTCATGTCATGTATGTATGTCAGAATCATGAGTGTACTCCATGAATCATGAATGGTGATTATGTTATCTCCTTAGAAGGATTTGATACGACATGTATCGACTCCGTACGGTTAGCTATTAAGACTTCATGGAAAATGAATGACTACAGTAGGTCAGTGATGGACCATAGTAAGGCAGCAATGATTCTGCGAGTAGTGAGCTGATTACAACCATGAGAGTTGTATTGGAATGGGTGTTGAGATTGAGTACCACTAATCGGGTCGTGGTAGTGTATAAGTTATCATTGATAGACTAATTAAGTAGAGTATCTACCTGGTGAATAATTATTCGTTCTTATCAATAGAGAGTCGTATTATTATACGAAGAAGGTTGCGGTATAGAAATGGATTCTAGTAATGATGAGGTCTAGAATGAGATCCCAGATTCGATTTTCGATATCGAGGGAGTTTCAAAGGTGATTGTGTATAAGCTCGAGGAAGAGCATGGGTCCATAGACTGATGGACGGAATAGAAATATTTAGGCATGGGAAATACGATGTTATAATACTTGATGCTGATATAAATACGTTTATGTTTTGTTCTCCTATGACAAACCTCTATAGTTCAGAGGTAGGTTCCAAGCCAGATATTTTGTGACAGTAATTTTTTTTTTCATATATACAATTCTCTTCAGTTCGTTCTTTTCTCTTCTTTTTATTTCATGTAAGCTGAGAAGAACAACCCTTCCAGAAGGGGAGGTATTGCCGAATGACTATCTATCTTTGTGATAGAAGCCTAGTAGGATACCACATGTTGTTTAATTGCTTGTCAAGTACTAAAGGCTGGCCACCTTCTGTACTAACTATGCGATATAACAAGTGTTCATGATCATAGTGATCTCTCAACAAATTCCTTTACTTCTATTTGATTGATCAAATTTTGGAAAATAGAAACAACTGAAAAAGGAGTAATAAAATGGTGGTAGTATGCGGAATGGGAACACATTCCTGATACTAAGGTTGACGTGGTTATTAAAAGGTTATAGAACGCTAACGAGCAAAAGTATAACCAGTATAATATTAGGAACGGAAGGTAGTAGCGATTACGAACTGGAAAAGAATGGGTATTGAGAAGCAAAAGCTCTAATGCTAAACGCGATAATGAGAGTCTGTGCAATAGACTTGAAAGAATTTGGAATGATCACTTAATTCGGATTGAGTTATCTTACGACAATAGATCATATGTCATTATCGAGATGTCGCCTTATGAGATCCTTGAGGGAAGACAATGTCGATCTCCCTTATGTTAGGATTAAGTTGTAGAGCGCAAGATGCTCGGACCCGCAGTAGTCCAAAGGACCAAGGATATGATAGATCTAATCAGAGGACGGCTGGTAGTAGCCCAAGATGGACATGATAAGTATGTTGATTTGACACAAAAGGATAAAGAGTATGAAATAGGGGACCTAGTAATGTTATAGGTATCCCTTGGAAAGGATTGATGAGGTTCGGAAAGAAAGGAAAGCTAAGTCTACAATTTGTTGGACCCTTGGATATATTAAGACGTTGGGAAGTTAGCATATGAGCTAGCCCTAACCCCGAACATGTAGCAGGTCGTAACGTGTTTCACGTATCAATATTAAGGAAGTGTAATTCGGATGCCAGACAAATAAGGGCATATGAGCGCATAGACATGCAACCAGATGTAACCTATATGGACCAACCAGGAAGGGTATAGATTAAGAAGGAACGAGTGCTTAGGAGAAGGGTTATCAAACTTGGCAGAGTTTGGTGGTAGAACCACAATGTGGGAAAATTGACTCGAGAGTTAGAAAGTGTAATGCTAAGAAAGTATCCCCATTTATTTTCTATCTGATTCCGGGACGGAATCCTTTTAAGGAGGGGAGACTGTAATAACCCCAATTTTTGAGAAATTTTGAAACCCTTATGAATAGTGTTTTTGCTGAACGAGAAAACTTTTCATGCCACACTATGTAGGGGTTCTGATATGGATATTCTGAGATTTTATTAGTACTTTATATGGGATATAAGTGTATGTAAAGATCGTCAGAATCCAAATCCGAACACTTTGATTTTTCCCGGAAATCCACTAGATACGGAAAGAATTGAGAAAAAAGGTAACCGGATAAAAAGGATTTAAATTAAAGGATTATAAGAGAGGATCATAAAAGGAATGTAATATATTGAGAAAGGTTAAGGGAACCTAAGTAATAAGATCCCGGGTATGATCCCTCAAACGATAAACGAAAACGAAAGTTAAGCGAACCGTATAACAGATCAGCGGTCATTAGGCAAACAATTAGGAAGTTAAGCAAAGGGATTAGAGGAAGTGATGTCACCCAACCAATGAGAAGAGGACAAGGAAGGGAGGATGACATAGCAATGTGATGTAAGCATGACATAGGGAAGGAGGAGGTGTGGTTGGTTTATAACCACACAAATATAAGGTTATTAAGGTAATTAACCAAAAACAAAACAAAAAACAACCAAGCTAAGCCAAACAAATCAAAAAACACAAAATCATTTCATTCTCATCATCTTGCTCTCGGCTTTTCATCTTTTTCAAGGGCAAGAATTTCAAAAATCAAGTTCCAAGCATTGTTAAATCACAAGGTAATTATCTAAGCTTCCTTGTACATAGATATGGATATGCTATAAGTTTAAGCTCCTAATTCCTTCACAATCTCTTCCAATAAATCAAGGAAGAAGATGGTGAATAGTAACCTTCAAGAAATAACTTTAGTTTTCTTGAATTTTTATGAAAGATTAAGGTTATACAAGCAAGGATCAAGGTTCTTTTAGGCATTCAAAGCTCTTGGGTTGTGTTAGGAAGCTTCAAGGAGGTATAAACAACTTTCACCTTTAACTTATAGTTTGAACTTTGAGTTTTGATAAGTTTATGAATGGATTAAGGTATATATAGAAATATCCATGTATGTATAGCAAGATCCATGTGTGTTAGATATTTTGGTTGGATTTGTGGTGATTTTGGATATGAATCTTGGTTAATGGTTAATGAATCTTAAGTTATGGTTAGTAGATCATGTTGTGGTTGAATAAGTTGGGAAACCTTGAGATTATGGACTGACTTTGCCTTGATATAAGTTGTGTTGGATGTATTGATGATGGTTGGGTGGTTTGTAGTGAATTGGTAAAGAATTGGAGTGGTATAAATATTGGTAATCGCGTAAACATAGCCGTCGTAATGCCCGATTTACTTTAGACTGCTTTTGTTCATAACATTTGGACCCGAGGACTCCCTGCTAGATTATGACCACTGCCATGTTTAGATAGCTCATGTTACGAGCTTCGTTTTGATATGTAGTTCGTTCGATTCCGATGCACGGTTTAGGAGAAACGACCGTTTCAAGTAACGGCGTTTCGCGAACGAAACTTTTTCCCTCGCCTTACTTTGAAACATAGGTTAAAGACCAAAAAGGGTTAATTAATGTATGAAACATTTATGGTAAGTGTGTTAGGCAGTTGGTAAGACACTCGCGAAGGAATCGCTTTAAAACTCGTAAAGGTTAAATTATTAAAAATGGTGGAGCCGAGGGTACCCGAGTGGCTTAAGCGAATCAGTGAGCGCAAAACAAGCGTTAGAGTCTAAGTTAGTTAAAGTATAGATTTACAAGTGACTTTGGTTTAATTCCAACTTACTTGTTGTTTATAGGTTACCAGACTCGTCCCGAGCCATTCGTAACCCCAGTCGCTCAGGCAAGTTTTCTACCCGTTATACTGTTGTTGTGATGTAAATATATGTATATGCATTATCTTGTGATATTGCATGATTGTTATTAGCAAATTTTGCGATATATTGGAGCATGCTAATATGGTATATATGCATGTCTGTTTCGTAATCTGGTTATCTATCTGTTGATTTCAATGCTTATAGTTGCATAATACCTATGCTAGAAATAAGCAAGTAGTTGCTATACCCTTAGTATAGGGGATAAAAGGTGAACATATTTCTAAACCGGGAGTCGATGTTCCCGAGTATATATATATATATATATATATATATATTTATTTATATATATATATGGATATAGTTTTTAAAACTATTAATCGAATAAGGTTTATTCGATAACTTTAACTTTATTTTATTATTGAATATTATTTCGAATATTATTCGAAGGCGTATGACTCCTTTACATTATTTATTGAATATTATTTGAATATTCATTTGAGGATGTATGACTCCTTTATTTTATTTAATGAATATTATTTATAATATTCATTCGAGGTATTATGACTCAGCTTATTTTATTTATTGAATATTATTTGAATATTCATTTGAGGATCTATGACTCCGATTATTTGCTGAGATATATTCTTTATTTTATTAAAGAATAAGGTGTCGATAATCAAACTTATTTTTGATTATTCAAATAAAGATATTACTTTCGTATAAGTATATCTTTGATTATTTGCTATTCATTTCAAGTATAAGTTTTAATACTTCTACTTCAATTATTTTATAAAGATTATTTTTTATGGGAATATTATTTAAATAATAATATTCAGACATTTTCTAAATATTCTGGGGACTGATTTACTTCATTAAATCAGTTTTACTCCAAACACTCTTTAAAGTGTTTTCGAGTCTTTAAAATGATTTTCAAAAGTTAGAGCGGATCCCAAAACTATTTTTATATTTAAGATCTTCCTTTTAAAAAGGGGATTTAAATACTCGCTCAAAACCTGGGGGATCCGGCTCGGTGGTGTGTTTTATATTCGCAACAAGGTTGCTGTCTTGGTAAAAGAGTTTTTGATTACTTACCCAATATTCGGGAAGTAAAATTCTTGGAACAAGTTAATCCATTAACAGGCATCGCCTGGGAAATATCGGTGAGTTTTCCTTTCCAACTAGGTACCACTTCTTGGTGGAGCCGTATCAACAAGTTTCTACTTGGGGAAAGGGGGAAACGAGCTTTACGTTTCAGAGTCATGGATTTTATCTGAACTAGGAGTGGCGTAAGTGGTCGAGTAGCGCCGGCCCAGCCTTATTATATTGGCCCAAATGGCCTGGAAGTTCCGCTAAGGCGGTCCATTCCTTAGGAGTTCAGTGTTCGGTTGACAAGTAAATCCGACAGGTTCTCCTCTACATGTAGAAAATGGTGGGGTTGTACTACTACGACTGATCATCGTAAGTGGTCTTCCTGGCGCGGCAAACTCCCGTAATGAGTTCATCATCCAATTGGATAATTTCTGCAACACTACCCAGAGCACTTCGATAGAAAGGCTACGGTTGGGCGATTGTTGAGTGTTGGCAGGGTCAAGTTTTCAAAATGATGTTTACATCAAATGAAGTATCTCATAACTTCATTTTATTTTGATGATATTTTAAAGGTTGAATCTATTCAAATCTTGTCTTGTAGTCTCATCTATGTGATGAACTTTTGAAACTGGTTATAACTTGAACGGTGGTAGTTCAAGTAGTATTGGGAAAGATATAAGTATATTGGGGTATTTGGTAACCTCATCTTTTAAACTTATATCTAGTTAATAATTGTCTTATGAATGACAAAGATTTTCAGAAAAACGTTGAGACAAGGTTAGATGTATGAGATCACCTTGCAACGATATTTTTTTATATATACAGTTATACACTGGGATTTTGTGTATATTATGCATGGAAGAGGACTTCCAATATTTTGAAAAGTATATATGTATATATACTGAATATTTTGCGACTTCATCGCATTAAGATATCAACTTGGTTCATTTCTTTTGACCAAGACTTTCATGAGTACTATGAGAAGGCTCATATATTGTTAATCATTATACATATTATTTTGGTGGGCTTGCTGCTCACCCTTGCTTTCTTCTTTCATCACACAACATCAGATAGACAAGATGAACCGGACCAAGCTCCCGATTCGCAAGAGGTTAGGAGACGTTCCGCAGTTTTCTAGAAGCACTGATGCCGCCATAGCTGAGGTAGGAACTACCAATAGGCTAGGCTTTCAACTTTTGATGTATCAGATTATGTATATTTATGAATTGTAATAATGGCAAAGAAATGTAAATTTATTCAGAAACCTGTTTAAGGTGTATTGGCATATAATTGTGGAATAAAACGACTTGTGATTATTTTTGGATATTCATCTCTGAGACTATAACTTGTGGTGTGTGTGTTTATTGTGGGGTCACAATACAGAGTAGTTGATTATTTATTAAGATTGGGTGTTGTTAAGGGAAATGGAACTCGTGACAACCCGGATCCCCGACCCCGGATTTGGGGGTGTTACAGCTAAGTTGGGTCAACTCAAACGCCCATATATTCGAAAGGAATGGAGCTTCTTCTTCGATTGCATCACGAAGACGTTTGCCAACAAGTGCTCAAATTTTGATGCCATTCTTATTCTGACACAACAAATTGGGTATGCACTCCTAAACCAGTCTCATTTTGATTATGCAAAGACTGTGTTATGTTTATAGGAGATAGAATGAAAGAGGACAGTAATGTAGTTTACTTTTCTAGGTTCTATCACTTAATTTACAGCTACTGTACATCAGATGAACCACAACCAGCAAGTGAACAAATAGAACCTTTTAGGTTAGCTAAGAGGGCTTTTATTGATCTCTTAACTGCTGACAACAAGAAGGGAGTTTTGAGACCCCTTAGGATTTCTTTTATCAGTAAAGCAAGCTCTGGTAAATGCTGATTATGATACCTATTCATGGCTATATCCTGATGTGCAACCCACCAACACACAACAGCCATCAGAACCAACCATTAATCAAACACATCAACCACAACCATCAGCACATAATCAAGTGAAGCCTTCTCCTTCTAGAGCAAAGAGGACTAAGATAGTACCTCAGTCACAGCAGAAAAGAAGGAAGATGATTTTAAGAGATGAGTGTGATGATGAGGTACAGGTTCAACCATCAGGACCTGTTGCTGAAGTAGCTGAGAAGGTCTCTTTTTAGAAAACTCAAGAGACGAGGAGTTCTAGGCCCCTAAAAAGGCTTAGAAAGCTAAACTCTGATGATGAATCTCCCAGAGTCTCTCCATCAACTAAGAGACTTAAAAAGCAAAGAGCAAGGAGGGCTATAGAATCATCAATCTCTGATGAAGGAATGGAAGCAGCAGCTGAGGAAGGAGGTCAGGAATCTCTGATCTCAAAAGACCCAATTGTGATTGAATCTCTTCCCACTACTGAACCAGACTTTACTGAAGCTCACAAAACTCATATTCAAGAGCCAGAGAATACTCAAGAATACATGCCTACACCTCCTGTGTCTCCTATCATTGATCAAGTACATGCTGATACCCCAGGTACAAGTGCTGAAATAGATATTCATAACTTGAATGTGCCTGAGGTTCTGTACTTGGAATCTCCAACCATCCCTCCGCAAACTCCACCAGCAACTCCACTGCTAGATGCTGATGTTCATGCAGATGAATCTTCTATTGCTTCACATACAGTTATTCCATCACAAGATGCTGATACTGAAGATTCTGCAAGTTCTGTTGAAGTAAATGCTGATAACACTGGTGAAGCTGCTACAAATGTTAATGTTGATGCAGCTGGTCCTTCAGGACATGCACCTCTACAAACAGTTAATAAAGCTGATTTGATTAAAAAGTTTGTGAGAGAGGATGCACCAGTACCTTGGAGTGAAACTAACAGAGGAAGGGAATGGATCAGGGACTGGAACAAAGTTGATTTTGTTCCTACTACAAATATTCTTGATGAGCACCTGGCTAAAGCTGATGAGATGTTGATGAATGATGACTTCAAAGCATAGCTCAGAGTTACTGCATTGAGTACCAGGAACCTTCAAGGTCAACACTCAATAACTCAAGCCAAGGTGAACAAAATTCAAGAAACACTGATTCAGCAAGACATGAATATCAAATTAAAAAAGACAAGGTTTTTTAAGCCAGCCTTTGACCGCATTGGGTGTATAGAAAAGACTCAAGAATAGCAGCAAACACAAATATCTGATATTTTAAAGAATCAAGCTGCTCAAAAAATCCAACTCAATGAAATCCAAAACTCTGTGGAATTGCTTGTCTCCCTGCTTCTACCAGATGATGCCAAAAAGGGGGAGAAAGTGATTAAGTCCAAATGCAAAACTGATCAACCACTGAAGGGTAAGGATGATGATAATAAAGACCAGGGAAACTCTGAAAAGAGTAAAGGTCTAAGTCAAGGCAAGGGTTTTTTATCAAGTAAAGCCAGAACTAAAAGTCAAAGAACAAGTTCTGATGCTCAGAGAAGAACAAGTTTTGATACTGGTAAAAGGATGAGTTCTGATGAACAAACTTTGAAACTTGATGAAGAGATCTCCAAAAGGCTGTTCCTAAAGGACAATCCAGGCATGGATATTGAAAGTCTGAAGAAAGAAGAGATTAGACTGAAAGCTAAAAATGACAAATCTAAGTCAAAGTCTAAAGCTCAAGTCACAACAAAGAAACCACCTAAGCCTAAGGGCATTGTAATCAAATAGAGGACAAATTCTGAGGCATCTAAGGCCAAGCCCAAATCACAGGTGGAAGTTGATCCTAGATTCAAGGGTAAGGCAAAAGTTGATGAACCTGTAAAGATATATATGCCAACTATGGATCTGGAAGCAAAATCTGATGAAGATGCAACTCTGATTTTGAAGAAGAAAAGTAATATTCAAGCAACCTCTGACAGAGCTCAAGTTGTCTTGACATCAGAAGAAAAGGAAACCTCTGACATTGCTCATGTTAAACCTTCAAAAATTCTACTACCTGGGTTTACTAAGCTCAACAATCTGCTCAATCTATGAAGACTTCAACAAATGTTTTTAAGGGTAGATTGCTCCAAGGAAAGGAAGCTAGAGATAAAACAGGACTGGGTAATGCTGATGAGAAGAGAGTAAACAACTCTACTTTAGATCCTACATCTCTTTCTGAACAAGGAATAGGGACAACTCCAGAAAGACTAAATCAATTGGAGTCTGTACAGATGGTTTACAATTCCAAGCTGAAAGAAGATATATTGCTTTATTTTATGACAGATGGGAGAGTATTCTAGATAAGAAAGAATGCAATTCGATTGAAGTATTATAAAGAACTGCAACATATTTTATTTCTACTTCAAGCGAAGAACAGGTCAATAGATGGTGCTGCCAGTTACTTAAAATCTGATATTCAAAGACAGAAGAAACTTTACTCTATAAAGTTTGACAGACCATACTATCCAAAGTACAGAGCTCACAATGGTGAATTAGTTGAGATGAAGCCTAATACCGCCAAGATCACTACATTTCTGGGTATTAAGGGTGTTGAATTTAATCTGGAGTCTGACAAAGCTTATCTGATCAGATTGGATCAGGAAATAAGGAAAGCAAAGATTAATGATCTCAGGGCTGCTATCTTTCAGATATGGGAAGATACAGTTGAACTTAAAGATGCTAAAAGGAGGATGATAAATGAACTTGAATATGCTAAGAGAACTCTTTTGAAGAACTATCTCAGAACAACTCCTGACATTCAAGAGATCACACACTAATGCCAAGTCAAGGACTACAACTGTTAAGTTTTGAAGAATATACAGGCTAAAGCTGATATCAGACTTTAAGGATGGTAAAAGCTACAAGGACTGTGAGTTGTAGTTATCTAGTCAAATTCTCATATGCATTTGTACTTAATATTTTTGACATCATCAAATATCTATTGAACTTGTATATTATGCTAATTTACAAGTTGGGGGAGATTGTTAGATATATTTTTAATGTCATGTCTAATAATGATTTATGTTTAGTTTTCAGATCTTGACTAACAGGACAAATCAGGACTTAACTGGAAATCAGTACTTATACTGAAGTCAAAACTTAAGATATCAGAACTTAATTTATCAGAACTTAAAATATCAGAAGATATTCATCTAGAAATAATATCAGGACTTAAGAAGACTTTCAGATAAGGAAGATGGCTGATTGAAGGAAAAGAAGATTGAGATTAACACAAGAAGAGATATGCATGTAGAAGAATTCTATGAAGAATAGAAGACTTGGAGGAAAAGATAACTAATTGATATATTTTAGGATGCAGACTTATATTCGATATCAATTAGAAGATTATCTTGTAACTATGTGGTATATAAACACAGCATAGGGTTTACACTAGATGTGTTATCTTAATCGAGAATATTATTCATTATAACCCTAGCAGATCTCGTGATATTTGTTCATCACTGAGAGAGAATGGTTTCATTGTAATACTGTTTTATTAATAAGATTATTCTGTGTTTCATACTTGTGTTCTTATTTAATTTGATTGTAGTATACACTGTATTCAACCCCCTCCTACAGTGTGTGTGACCTAACATTAAATAAAGGTTACACCCGTGGTAAGACTTAATCACTTTTGGTCTGTAATAATAATCACCTTATGGATTGATACCCTCTAGTAATGAATTGTTCATTTCTAAAGGAAATAACCTGTAAGTGTGTGTGTGTGTGTTGATAAGTGTAGGGTCATAAAGGTGTGAGTATATATATATATTATTGTACGAGATAAGGGTTAAACATGACTCAAGGTGATGTGGCCTCCTAGATCCCTGACCCCGGATTTTGGGGCGTCAAACACACAAACTTCATTAGAGTGTTGATTGCTTTGTAGTTCAAGTGAGAGTTTTTTTATTCCATAATTTGCTTTGTTCACTAGATGCCTTGGTGTAGAAGCAAAATATTCTATCCTTGTCTGCTGAATTTAGCTCTGCAACAAACAGGCTTCCCTTCTTTACTCCTTTCAGAGCAACTTCACCAGTTTTCTTGCTTGTGATTGAGGAATCTTCTTTTTCAAAAATGACCCTGAATCCTTTGTATCTAAATTGACTTACACTAAGAATATTCACTTCAAGACCAACAACCAATGCTACATCTTCAATGAAAACATTTCCAGAAATCAACTTTTCATATCCCATTTTGAATACTTTGTTGTTTTCTCTAAAGGTCACCAAAGGGCCATCCATCTCCTCAAACCGTGATAACATGGCTTTATCACATGTCATATGCCTGGAACATCCATTGTCAATGATTCATATGAATTTATTCTTCTTGCCCTGCACACAATGAGGTTTAAGTGTGTTTAGATACCCAAGCAGTGTTGGGCACTTTCTTCCTTTTTACAGAATTTACAGAAGTAAAACTTGAACATTGAAAAGGAACAACATTTTTAGTTTGATCAGCATTTTCATCTTTAATCAAAGATCTAAAGTTAACTTCTTTAATATCTTTTCTCAACTTATGACAACTGGTCATAACTTTCATGTTGCATGGAATGCAGTCAAACTTGTCACAGAAAGAATATGTGTCATCTTTTTGTGCCTCATTGTATTTACAAGCTCCATACTTTGGCTCACTAACAGCCTTCTTACAAAGGTGAGTCTGATAATTTGTTGAGCCACATTTTTAACACTATTTTCTTGGAGCATCAGCAATATAAGCATAATTGCTATTTTTACTGACACCTATCTTCCTATTTCCGTTCTTCTTGTTCTTTCCAGTGTTTTCAGATCTCTTTTGTTGGTGTATTAGCATTTGGACTCACTATAGGCTTCTTCTCCATTCAGTGATGAGGGTGGACTTTGCATCTTTCTTTTCATTATCTTCATCTGCAATTTCCTGCTTGATGACAAGCTCAACTTTACTGAAGTTCACCTTACAAGCTTTGAACAAGGGTGCATTCAAATTTTTAAGCATCACATGAATATCTTGGTTCACACTTTCCCTACCCTTGTCAACCTCAATTTTCTTGTAAGAATTCATAGCCTCATAGTCCAAGCAAATGGCTATGTTAGCACATGGTTTATTTTCTCATGATATTGACCTATTAACTGAGATGCATTTTTGAATGATTTGAGCTTCAAATCATTTTTCTCAATTCTTTCTCTTAACATTGCTTCTACTTCTCCAACATACTTGAGCTTGTTCTTGAGGTACTCATTTTCTTGTCTAACTTCTTCAAGGTCAACAAGCTGTAGTTCTAGCTCCTATTTCTCAATATCAAGTTTTTCATTAATTTTTGACAGCCCACACTCTTCCTCAATAGTTGCCACCATGTTTGTATGAATGTGAAACATTTCTACACTCATTTTCTTAACACTTTGCTTATATCGTGCAACATTTAAATCAATGGTAGTTAGGATAGGTACCTCAGACTTAGATACATATGAGTCTCCTTACTCCAAAGCTATGAGAGCATAGTTTCCATATTCTTCACCATCATCATCATCATCATCATCATCTGTATCATTCTAATTACCCTCAGAAATATAATCTATTCCCTGTTTCTTTCCCAGAAGTGCTTCATACTTAGCTTCTAGTTCTAAATAAGCCTTCTTCTTCTTCTTCACTTTTTTTGGCTTTCTGCATTCTGTGGCAAAGTGACCAAGTTTATTACAATTGTAGAATGTAATCATAGATCTGTCCACAGATCATGACTTGCAACCACTTTTTCCAATTGCATTTAACAGAGTCTTTCCTTTCTAGTTACTGTTGGAGGATGTTTAGCCTTTACCCTTGAAATATCTAGGCTTCATGACTCTGATGTTTGAAAATTTTCTTGCAAGATAAGTTGTAGATTGGTCCATTTCATTCAACTCATCAAGAGTATAGAACTCATCCCCTTCCCTCTCTAAAATGATTTATTTTTTAGGTTCCTTGTTTTTCTGCTCAATAACTTGAATAACTTGAGTCTAGGGTTCTATTTCATATTCAATCATTTTGTTATCATTTGCTATCAAGTCACTTGGGACATCCACAACATGCCCTTGACTAGCTTTCAATGACTTTCTATGCATCATTTCCAGCTTATATGTTTTGGGAATACCATACAAAACCTCCAAAGTTATTCTCCCTAAATCTCTTCCTTCTCTGATTGTAGAGATCCTTTATTTCAAGTGGTCAGGAAGAGTGAGCAAAAATTTGAGGCTAACTTCGTCAGCTTTATAGTACTTGTCATGAAGCTGCAAATCATTTACCAGTTTATTGAATCTCTCAAAGACCTCAGTAATGCCTTCTTTTGATTTATCCATGAAGCCCTCATACTGTGAAACCAAGATCCTTCTCTGGTTAGATCTCACCTCTTCTGTTCCTTCACACAAGATCTCTATCTTCTCCCAGAATTACTTAGGTAAGTCACAATTGATCATGTTGTTGTACATTAGATTATCAAGAGACTCAATTAATATGAGTTGTAAGCCACATTCAAGAGTAACCTTTTATTTCTCTGGTTCAATGTAAGTAGATGGATCTTTAGGTGCAAAGTGTGCAGGAATGACCATGTCTCCTTCTGTTGATTTAGGAATCGTTTCCATAATAATAAAGGGTCCATTCTTGAGAACTTCAATGCACATTGGATTGGCCATCCTACTGAACAACATCATCTTCTTTTTTTCATAGGGTGTAGTTTATCTTATCAAAAACAGGAATCTTGATACTGCTATTTTTTTTGTGCACTAATACGTCCAAGATCATTATTTTTTTACTTTCAGATTTTGCTTTGATACCACTTGTTAGGTATGAAATGCAACACAAAGGGAGGGGGATGTGTTTTCCTGAATTTTAGTTCATTGTGAAAGTGTTTGGCTATTTGGAACAAAGCAGAAGTATGAACTTGTAGAGATAAAATAATCAAATGTAAACACACAAGCAGATTATCAAAAACTCACTTAATTTGAATTAAATCAAATTTGTCTTTATTATTCCCTAAGAATCTAATAACATAATTACATAGGGGGTTGAATGGAATTCTGGTTCCTTTTGGAAATATTAAAATCTCTTTTGAATATATATATATATATATGGCTATGAATTAATATGTAGTAGTGCAGATTACAAGATTTAACGTATTCAAACACAAAGTAATTAAACAAGACGGTTTAAAAACTTTCTGGTGGATTGATCTTTCCACCAGAGATATATATAGATTCGAGAACTCTGTGATGCAAGAATGCACACAGCTGTTTACAAGTGTTTTTACAAATAAGAACAGAGAAAATTCCTAACAGATGTAGCTTTTTCTATTTCTCTGTTCAACTCGTATTTTTCACTTGTTCGATTGATAATAAACACTTGCTACCCTTGGTTTATATACTACCAAGTTACATATGAATAAGACAAATAGTAAAGATAAGAATCTATGTCTATTCACATGTTTCTTCATTTCTCTATCCAACATCTTTGAATATCTTCAGTTAAGCATGAAAATAGAAATGTTTCTTTTTTCTCTAAAATCTGCAAACAGGCTTCCTCATTCCTTTTATATACAATCAACCCATGTGACTGTCAAGTCGCTTTCAACTGCTATTTGAATCTTTTATCCTTTGAGACTTCCTCATTATTCGTTAATACTTCTCATGAGTTATCCGTTGAGTCTCAAATGGATTATCCGTTGAATGTGTCTTGAGTCTTCTATTGAGGATTCAAGTTTATCCATTGATAATGAATCCTTAGCAGTTGACACTCTTTCACTTACACAATATTACAAGACATCTTATATTTACAATTAACCAACTCATTTTGTATATCCTTCTGGTAGTCAACATGACTCATAATTTCAACAACTTCTAAACATCTAAGTTATCACAGTATACATGAATGTACTATAATCTTGTTTAATACAAGCTACTCCTTAAATTGATGGTTACAAAATCAGTTAACTTATCTACTTAGAGTGTTTTGTTAAGTTATCATCAAGACTACAACATATTCCTAACAATTTCCCCAATTTATGTCTAGTAGAATTATAGGCATAAATTTAGGCACCACTTCAAATTTCAACTATTGTTACAAGTGCAAATGATTTAGTAGTTGTATAATCACTCCTAGGACTTAGGTAAGGGAGTGAACAATGTGAGAGGATGAGTTGCTCTCAGGCAAAAAGAGAGGAAAAGAGATGGAAATATGCAAGCTATTTCTTCCATTTTGGCAAAAGTGACTGAGTGGAGTCCCACCTTGGTAGGTGAAGGTGAGGGTGTGAGGGTGGGAAGCCAAGGGGAGCCCTTAATACAAAAACAGAGAGATAATGAGAGAAAAAAAGGTACTGCAGAATGGGAAGAGCCCATTGTTAGTGAGTTAAGGGATGTCAATGAGGCTAAAATGAAACAGCTATTTCAGTAAGATTATCAAGTTGTCTTAGACTCTGTTTCTTATGAAGTTGAGGCATTTACTCACCCTGTTCTAGCTTATCAAGTTTTAGCTGAACAGGACAATGTGGCTGCTAAGAGAATTCTCAATTTGGTGCACACAACTGCCTCCATGCAAAGAGCCAATGATGCAATCACTGCTATGCCCTCCATAACTTTTGATGATTTTGAAAATGCTGAAGCATCATTTGGGGATGATGGTGAGGATGAAGAAATAGAAGGCATGAGCATAGGGGGAGATGCAGAAACTCCATCATGGATATTGCACAAGGAATGCTCTTACCCACATCTCCAATTCAAACTATCCAAGTTTATTCATGACACCCAAACAACAATTCAAGCATCTACTAATGCCAACACCAAGAGTTTACTTAAAGCTCACCTGGAATCTCCCCAATTGCATAAAATTCAAACTCTCCAACAAAGTCAAGATGTGGATACCATAAAGCATGAAATTGGTGAAATTAAAAAGGACTTTGTGGCAAGATTGGATGCTAGGCTTCCAAGCACAAAAATGACAGAGATAGTTCAAAAGTTGCGAAAGGAAGCTGATTTGAACAGAAAAGTTGAGGCCATGAACTCAAGATTGACAAAGGTGGAGAAATCAATGGCCAAGATACTTGAAAATCAGGAAACTCAAACAAGTCTGCTGCAACAGTTGGTGGCTGCACAAAACTCAACCACCACTCCACTTGATGCTAAAAAAAGGGGGGGAAAGACTCTATCATTCTAGTTAGTCAGGGAGAGTCAACCAGTGAGGGGGAGAAAGTGCTCAACATACAAGTTAGAAAAGTGATTGTTCCAGCAATTGCTTTCTCTAAGCTACCAGCTCTTGACAGCATTGATCTGATCAAGATAGCAGCAGGTAAGTTGGAGTCAAATGACAAACGAAAGAAGCTTGATGTAGCAGCAGCTGAGTTGGAATTAAATGAAAAATGGAAGAAGCTTGATGAAAACATCAAGAAGAAGTTTGGTCTAATTGAGAAGCAAGATAAAGTCTTCTCACATTTCTCTCAATTGAGACAAATTTCAACAAATGAAGTAAGTTAGGGAACATGGAAAGAGGTCAACCATCATCAATTAAATCTCCAAAGGCCAATGTGATTTTTAAATCCAAGAGAAATTATCCAAAGAATTCAGATAAAAATCCATTGGACCTAATGTATGAAACCCCTAAGTCATATAAAAAGAAGTTGCTTGGAAGGTCTATTATTTTCTTCAAAGATCCCGGAGACACATAGTCAAAGAAAAGAATTGCTAAAATCTACTGAAATGGTAAATTAATCTGTGTAGTGGCTAGAGATCCACAGTTTGAAGATGCTAAGCAAGAAGAAGAGGTGAGGCTCAAATAACAACAAAAACAAGCTGCTTTAGATGCCAAGAACCAAGCTAAATAGCCTGCAACCACAAAAGTTGCATTGCCTACTATGACCTCTGAGAATCTGATTGAAGGAAAGCAAGAAAAACCAAAGCAGACTAGGAAATTTAGATTCAAGCTCCCTTCTAAGAGGAAGCTGAATTTCAATGATGATAAGAAAGAATACATGCCAATCCAATCTACTACTTCAAGTCAACCAGCCATACCTACATTGAAGGAGGCTGAATTCAAGGTTGATCCTAACATAACTTTCCATGGTGAACCTGTAATTCCCAAGGATGAACCTATAGATTCGGACAACCTCCCTCTTCCTGATCTAAACATTCCAATCCAAGTAAAGCCAATAAAGACAAAGAAAAGAGCTATCAAGAAGGCTAAGCCTGTCAAACTTCAATCCAAATCACTGACCACACCCAAACCAACTATCAACAAGGGAGATCAACTCTTCATTTGTGATATTAAAGAATTCTTAGACATAAATCTTTATCTGGAAGAGATAGATGAAGTTAGAGCCATTGATGTTTATAGACATCTTCTAGAAAGATTAGTCTTCAGGTACAAGGGTGGAAGAGAGATGACTTGGCCCCTTCACAGAATTCTCAATGAAGGATATTCTACTCTGATGACTATCTTCTCCTCAATCAAGAAGAACTTTGGGTTCAACATAGTTGCCAAGAAAATGGTACAAACAAGATTGAAGAGATAAGGAATAGCTGGAGAGGACCAAATGCACTCCCAAGAGTATTAAAAATTCATTTTACTGGAGATAGGGTGCATTTGAGGCCATACTGGATAATGGAGTTCAAAGATGAAAAATGCATCAGAAGATTCTTCAGATTGGAAGATCAGCTAAAGATTTCAAGCAATGAGACTCTCATGGAGATGTAAGAAAAGCTGGATCAGACAGATGAAGATGAATATGAGTGCTACAGGAAACTCCAAAATCAAATTGAGGAAAATAATGTGAAGCTGGGAAAAAAGTTCAGAGAGTCAAGAAACTAATCCAAATTTACCCAGTCTAGAGGAGCACCTTGAAAATGGCCTGTGAGATTCTCAACAAACATTCCTCTGTATGTTTGTCGATAAATTGTAGCTCTTATAAATTTTATCTACTATAATTCAGTCTATATTTAAAGGGTGTTTTGTTATCATCAAGTTTCTCTTAATTTATGGCTACAATTCCAGTAGACATAAATTGGGGAGATTGTTAAGAATATGTTGTGAACTTGATGATAAGTTAAACAAAACACTTAGTAGATATTATTTAGTGTATTTGTAGCTTTCAACGGATGATCATTTCAACATCCATTGAAAGAGTAGCTTATGTTACAATAATATTAGTAGCACATTTCTGCATATTGTAATGCCTTAGTGAGCTAGATGTTGTAGAATGTTTAAGTCATGTTGACTACTAGATTGATATGCAAGACAAAATGGTTAATTATAAATATAAGATGCCTTGTAATCCTGTATAAATGAAATGGAGTTAACTGCCATGAAGACAGTCTCAACGAATGTTTCACTAAGCTTCAACGAATGATCAGCCAAAGTTTCAACGGATGATCAACCATAGTTTCAACGGATGATCCAATAAAGTTTCAATGGATGATCAAATTCAAAGGAGCAGTTGATAGTGACTTGACAGTCACATGAGTTGATTATATGCAAATGGAATGTGGCATCCTAATTACAGGTTTTAGAGAACAAAGAAATATTTCCATTTCTATGCTAAACTGAAGATATTCAAAGATGCTGGATTGAGAAATGAAGAAGCATGAGATTAGACTAGAAACATTTTGTCTTATTTGTTTGTCTCTTTATCATGTAACTTGGTGATATATAAGCCAAGAGTAGCAAGTCGAACTTTATCCAAGTTAGTAAGCAATTACCAAAGAAATAGATAAAGAAAAATCTGTAAATAATTTCTCTGCTCTTATGAGTTCAACTTGTAAGCAGCTGTGTACAACATTGTAACACCTAGTTCTCTTATTAATAAATATCTCTGGTGGAAAAGTTAAATCCACCAGAAAGTTTATTAAATACTTGTATTTGATTACTTTGTGTTTTGATTTCATCATACTTTCATTCCGCACCATAGACAAATCAAACACAGTTATATATTCATAGTAGAATTGTTCTGAAAATTGAAAAAGTAGCCAGAATTACATTCAAGCCCCCTTCTGTAATTCTTTGTTAGATTGTCAAAGAATAACAAACCTAGCATTCGGTAGGAAAGGCTCTGGAAGAAACAAATTTTTTAAGACGATTAGAACCAGACGTTGGATAAGGATGAAATGGAATAGTATCGAGTATCTAGCTTCTAGCAATTACAGGGGAAACCTATTGAAATTGAAAGACAGTAAGATCATGAGACGTCAGATTGAGATGACCGTGTTATTGCTAAATGCCAAAGGCTAGTATTTCTGAACTTTCTTATGATATACTGCAAGTATTTCTTTCCTATTCTAAGTTCGGAATAGTTAAATATTTTATATTTTGCTGTAATTACTCTTAATTATGCAAGTACCCTTCATTATTGTTCCTTTATTATTGATTGATCTTTTGAGCAAATACCTATTATTCCGGGTTATTTACGAACCCTGAATCGGGATGTTTTGAAATTAAAATGACTTGATATCAAAATACTCTACGGACTGGATGGTTCTGTAATAACCCCAATTTTTGGAAATTTTTGAAACCCTTATGAATAGTGATTTTGCAGATTATGCTGAATGAGAAAACTTTTCATGCCACACTATGTAGGGCATCTGTTATTGATCTTCTGGGATATTATTAGTACTCTATGTGGTATATAAGTGTATGTAAAGATCGTCAGAATCCAATTCCGAACACTTTGATTTTTCCCGGAAATCCACTAGATACGGAAAGAATTGAGTAGAAGGTAACAGGATAAAAAGGATTTAAATAAAAGGATTATAAGAGAGGATCATAAAAGGATTAGAATGTATTGAGAAAGGTTAAGGAAACCCAAGTAATAAGATCCCGGGTATGATCCCTCAAACGATAAACGAAAGCGAAAGTTAAGTGAACCGTATAACAGATCAGTGGTCATTAGGCAAACAATTAGAAGCTAATCAAAGGGATTAGTGGGGATGATGTCATCAAACCAATAGGAAGAGGACAAAGGAGGGAGGGTGACATCACTTGATTATGTAAGCATGACATAAGGGGAAAGAGATGTGGTTGATTTAAAACCACACAAAGTCAAGGTTAGAAAAGTAATTACCCAAAAACAATCAAAAGCAACCAAGGCAAGCAAAACAAATCACAAACACACCAAGCAAGCAAAAAATTCATTTCCTTTCTTTTTCTTCTTGAAGCTCTCGGCCCCTTTTCTTAAAAAATGAAGATCCAAGCTCCACCACTTACTATTTGGCAAGGTATTTATCTAAGCTTCCCCATGGATAGTTACATACTTCCTATAAGTTTAAGCTTCTAATTCCAAGCCAATCTTTTTTTATAAATCAAGGAAGAAGATGGTGAATAGTACTTCTTGAAATTAATTTTTGTGTTCTTGATTTCTTTGAAAGATCAAGCTTGTAGGAGGTTAGATTAAGGCTTCCATGGGCATTCCAAGGATCTTTTATGGATTAAAAGCTTCAAGGAAGGTATAACTCTTCATGATCTTAGTCTTAAGCTTTGTTGTTTAGATTTCCTAATGTTTAGATGATGGGTTAGTGTAATGGGTGTGTAATCATGTTTAAAGCTTGTTATGAGTAGTTTAGTTGATGAGAGACATGATTATTATGTGTTTAGAGATTGGTTGGTTTTGTGATATTTTTGGAGTTGGAAATCTTGGTTATTAGTCAATGAACTTAAGTAAACTCTTAGTTCATAATTGAGAAATAAGTATGAATTGTTAATGTTGAGTTGATGGGGCTGTTATGGTGAGGTATGGATGGAGTTTTGATTGGGTTGTGATTGTGGGTTGAATTGTGGTTGTTTTGGAATGGTTTAAATTTGGGAAATCGCGTAAACATATCCGTCGTAATGTCCGATTTACTTTAGACTGCTTTTGTTCATAACATTAGGACCCAAGAACCACCTGCTAGATTTTGACTATTGCCATGTTTAGATATTTCATGTTACGAGCTTCGTTTTGATATGTAGTTCGTTTGATTCCGATGTACAGTTTAGGAGAAACGACCGTTTTAAGTAACGGCGTTTCGCGAACGAAACATTTCCCCTCACCTTACTTTGAAACATAGGTTAAAGACCAAAAAGGGTTAATTAGTGTATGAATCAATTATGTTAAGTGTGTTAGGCAGTTGGTAAGACACTCGCGAAATAATCGCCTTAAAACCCTTAATGGTTAATTTATTAAAATGGTGGAGCCGAGAGTACTCGAGCGACTTAAGTGAATCGTTATGCGCGAAAGCGAACGTTAGGACTCTAAATGGTTAAAGTCTAGTTTCTTAAGCGACCGGGGTTTAATTCCGACTTATGTTGTTGTTCATAGGTTATCGGATCCACTCTAAGCTTAAGTCTATCCGGGAGCACTCATGCAAGTTTTCTACCCGTATAACTGTTGTTGTGATGTATATATGTATATGCATGATCTTGCGATAAATGCATATTTGTTATTAGCAAATTCTTGCGATATATTGTACCATATGGTATGGTATATATACATGCATATTTCATATTCTTGATTTATATATCTGTTGGTTCAAATGCTTATAGTTGCATAATACCTATGCTAGAGATAAGCGGTATTTGAGTTTACCCTTAGTATAGGGGATAAAAAGGTGAACATATTTCTAAACCGGGAGTCGATGTTCCCGAGTATAATTTATATATTTTTATATATATATGGTTATAGTTTTCAAAACTATTAATCGAATAAGGTTTATTCGATAACTTTTATTTTATTTAATGAATATTATTACGAATATTCATTCGAGGGCTTATGACTCCTGTTATTTTATTTAATGAATATTATTACGAATATTCATTCGAGGGCTTATGACTCCTGTTATTTTATTTAATGAATATTATTACGAATATTCATTCGAGGGCTTATGACTCCTTTATTTTATTATATGAATATTATTTCGAATATTCATTCGAGGGCTTATGACTCAGCTTATATTATTTAATGATTATTAATTGGATATTCATTTGAGGATGTATGACTCCTTTATTTTATTTAATGAATATTATTTATAATATTCATTCGAGGTATTATGACTCCGCTTATTATTTATTAATATTCTTTACTTTATTAAAGAATAATGTTCGATAATCAAACTTACTTTTGATATTCAAATAAAGATATTACTTTCGTATAAGTATATCTTTGATTATTTACTATTCATTTCAAGTATAAGTTTTCCAACTTCCACCTCAATCATTCTTTATGGGAATATTATTTAAATAATAATATTCAGATATTTTCTAAATATATTGGGACTGATTTATTTTATTAAATCGGCATTACTCCAAACACTCTTTAAAGTGTTTTCGAGTCTTCAAAATGATTTTAAAAGTTAGAGCGGATCCAAAAACTCATTTTTTTTTTATATTTAAGATCTTCCTTTTAAAGGGGATTTAAATACTCACTCAAAACCTGAGGGATCCGGCTCTATGGTGTATTTTATATTCGCAACAAGGTTGCAGTTTTGGTAAATGAATTGATTACTTACCCAACGTTCGGGAAGTAAGTCCATCTATCGAGTCGGCATAAGCAACATGGGCTTAGTGGGCGTCCATGATAGTGTAAGTGGCTCAGTGGGAGTCCATCAAATGCATAAGTGGCTGAGTGGCAGTCCAGCATAAGGTCCTATTGCGACCAGGGTGATGACCAGTGGGGAATTCGTCCATCTACTAGTAGAAAAGGTTACTTATTGGTATCTTTACCTGATCAGCAAGATATCAGGTTTATGCCAAAATTCTTTCCTTTGCAAATTTATTGGATATTGCAATTCTGTTCATACTTTACATGACAGAGGTTTTCAGGAAACGTATGTATATATATAGGTGTATATATATATCGGGACGTAATGAAGTATCTCGTAACTTCATTATTTATAATGATATTCAAAGATTGAATCTATTCAAATCTTGTCTTGTAGTCTCATCTATGTGATGAACTTTTAAAAGCTCATTATAACTTGAACGGTGGTAGTTCAAGTAGTATTTGGAAAAGATATAAGTATATTGGAGTATCTTGTAACTTCATCTTTTAAACTTATATCTAGTAAATGATTATCTTATGCATATCAAAGACTTTCAGAAAAACGTTAAGACAAGGTTAGATATATGAGATCACCTTGCAACGATATTTATTTTTATACAGTTATAAACTGGAACTCTGTGTATATTATGCATGGAAGAGGACTTCCAATATTTTGAAAAGTATATATATGTATACTGAATATTTTGCGACTTCAACGCATTAAGATATCAAACTTGGTTCATTTCTTTTGACCAAGACTTTCATGAGTACTATGAGAAGGCTCATATATTGTTAAACATTATACATATTATTTTGGTGGGCTTGCTGCTCACCCTTGCTTTCTTCTTTCATCACACAACAACAGATAGAAAAGATGAACATGACCAAGCTCCCAATTCGCGAGCGGATAGGAAACGTTCTGCAGTTTCCTATAGGCATTGATGTTGCTGTAGCTGAGGTAGGAACTACCAATAGGCTAGGCTTCAACTTTTGATGTACCATATTTATGTATATTTATGAATTGTAATAATGGCAAAGAAATGTAAATTTATTCAGAAACCCTTTTAAGGTGTATTGGCATATAATTGTGGAATAAAACGACTTGTGATCATTTTTGGATATTCATCTCTGAGACTATAACTTGTGGTGTGTGTGTTTATTGTGGGGTCGCAGTACAGAGTAATCAATTATTTATTAAGATTGGGTGTTATTAAGGGAAATGGAACTCGTGACAACCCGGATCCCCGACCCCGGATTTGGGGGTGTTACAGAAATGGTATCAGAGCTAAGCGTTATAAACCTCAGAGATGAAGTGACATTAAGATAATAAGTTCACTAAGATAAATAAGAACTCTTGCCAAGTTCATAGTCAGACTACCTAATGTAGTACTGACAGTTAAAACCCTTATGGGAACCCTTATAAATATCGTGATAGAAGCGTAGTTCGTTATCGTATATGGTAGCGGGACACCGAACCCTGAGGTTGAGGAGTAACAGCGCGATGATGTTTTATTACTAATTGGAGATCGGATTGTGGATCCGATAGAGCGTCCTAATGCAGGATCGGATGATGTTGATATTGAGGATGTAACGGTTGAGGATGTTGTCCTAGAAGGGATTGTTGCTGAGGAGGATCCCGTGAAGGATCCTGACAAGAATGAATAAAGGACCACTGAGGAATTGATGACCATGGTTAGGGCAACTCCCAGAGGTAGGATTGGCCGGTCACTACCAGAGGTTCGTTCAAGTTTGTAAAGATAGTAGCCCCTTTAACGCGGCTTACTCGTAAGACTGAGAAGTTCGAATGGACAGAGAAATGCGAGAACAACTTTTAAGAACCGAAGCAAAGGTTGGTGACGTTCCCTATGTTGGTGTTGCCGGATGGAAAATGAGATTTTGTGAAGTGTAGTGACGCTTTGGATAAGGAATTAGGGTGCTTCTTATATAGCACAACAAGGTAATCGCGTACGCGTCAAGACAATTAAGGGAATATAAAATTCGATATCCCCACCCATGAGCTTGGGCTCGTGGCAATAGTTTTGCCCTAAAGATTAGAGGCACTACTTGTACGGAGAGAAGTGCAAGATTTACACAAACCATAGGAGCTCTAGTACATTTTCACGCAGAAAGAGCTCAACATGCGCCAAATTAGGTGGTTAGAGCTAATCAAGAATTATGATTGGGAGATTCTTTATCATTCAGGGAAAGCCAATGTGGTGGCTGATGCCCTTAGTAAAAAGGAGAGACTCAAGATAATAATGTCTTTGGGAAAGTTTATAAGAGATTTTGAGAAAATGGAAATAGAAGTGAAGGTAACCGGAGCCGGTACCGAAAAGCTGTTTGAGATTGCAATACAGACCGAATTTTTGGAAAAGAACATATTGTGCCAGAAAAAGTGATGAATGAAGGCAGAGAGCCAACAATTAGATAAAAGATTAATATCGAGAAAAATGATAAGGGAATAATGAGGTATTCCTACAGAATTTGAGTTCCAAATGTTCAAGAGCTTAAAGATGAGATCTTAGATGAAAGCTAGTTTGAGGAATAAGATTTAGAGCAAACCCTGAACGTGATAGTCAGGGAGGTCGCCATCAAGATCGAAAGAACCCATAACATAATATAGTGGAAAACAAGGTTTTTAATGTATAAGATAACCCCGATTATGGGAGAAGGTTGAAACATTTCATACTAAGGAAACAGAAAGTCGAGTAAGGAAAGGAGACCCGAGAAGGTACTCCTATACGGCAATTTATGGACCTGTCTAGACAGAACTTAGACTATTATCCCTAACCACCACCTTGAGGAAACAATGTGGTGTGAAATTCTTTCAGGACCTTTAAGTCGCTAAGCTCTCAGAGTTCCAAGGAACAAGCTGACCAAGTCGAGGCAAGAGCCTGGCTAAAGGAAATACAGGAATCATTTGAGATTCTAAATGATTGACGAATCACAAAAGAGTGTTTTTGTCACTTACCCTCCTAAGAGAGAGACCACCCACTGGTGAAAGACCAAGGAAGGCACGGAGCAAGAGATTATAATAAACTGATTTAAGTTCAGTCAATTGTTTTTAGGAAAGTACTTCCCAAGGTTATGGAGATAGTGTAAAAGCTTTAGAGACAGAACAAAGGCAGACGAGTATGATGAATTATGAATCTAAGTTGTAAAAGTTATCAAGATTCGTTCTGAGGACACGAATCCAGAATGACGGGATGTATGAAATCAATGCTTATGTTGTGTTGGTTCATGAAATAATGATAAGAGAAAGGAAAATAAAAAGAAACTGAAGTGGAAAGGAATATAAAGGCAATAGAGTTTGAGGAATGATAAGGGAGTTGGGTATGAGGAAACCCTAAAGACTCGTAGCAATAGAAATAGAAAAGTATGCATTCGTCAGGATGAGGATGATTCACCATGAGTTAAAATTGATGGTTGAGGGCATAAGAGATACATATATTTTATCCCCTGTAAGTTGGGAGGATTCGAGGAAACCTTGAGATAATTCGAAGGATAAATAATGAGACGCGGATAGACTGATGAGACAAGAAAGTAAGAAATTAAGAAAATTGGATGAAGGAAGTGACCTTCAAGAAGGTGAAGTGTAAGACCGGTGGCATGATACCCAGAAAGGGAGACGCCAGGTATGAAAGATATCCCAACATTGAGATGACTGTTGAGATAAAAAACAAAAGTAAATAAGGAATTATTAAGAAGAAGTTCGCGTTGAACACGACCAATATCTTCCAAAACATCCTTGTAATCGTTACCAAATTAGGAAAGAAAAGCGGATAACCGCCGTTATCTTTTGGAGGCCATAATTGATTGACCTCATTTGGAATACATATGTTATTGTAAAATTAGGCATATACTATCGAGGTGGGAATGATTGAATAAGACACCCTTATCAGGGATATATGACTTGAATTATCCATGTAAGGATGCATGTACCTTTTTAAAGGTGGAATTAAGGATAGAACATCGGTAACTTAAAACGAATCATAGGAGAATGCATAAAGGTTGGCATTTCACCCTTAATAGGGATAGTATGAGTTTTGACAGTATGAATTGGAAAGGATTAAGGTAACAACAACCTTTAAAGAATCAGTGGAGAATTTTTTTTCAAAAGTATATAGACAATGATTCTAGTATTAGTATATGGTATTTTGATATGCCCTGTATCTAGGGAATTCATGAGGAACGATTCAAGGATAACCTTAGAGGTTTTACAAGGAGAAAGGTAATATTCAAAATTCTCAAGAATAGAAATGTTGATAAAGGAAATATGACATAATTATAATGATGCCAAGTGGGGCACGTGTTAAACCACGAGAAGGTATGGATCGAACCAGTAATGGTCGAAATTGTTCAGGGCAATTAGGACTTAAGATAAAAGATGTTCTAATTATGATTGGGAGTCAGTCATGACAGTGATTAACCTCTAAAGACTGAGGCAATAACTTATGGAAAAATGGTGATTTTTTTTTACTCACCAGATTTTAAGGAAAACATCTTCACATAAGCAGTGATTGAAATGAGGTAGAAAATTTATTTGGAGGTGGTTAAAATGACATTGACTGTAAGGAAATTTTACTATCAGGAAATGCCAAAGAGGTGGCCGACACTTTAAAGGTAAGAGGATAATTATAGGCATTTGTGCCAAAGGAATACAGTGATGATGGTTAAAGCTATGCAGATTGTATTATGGTTTGGAAGATTGACATTCCTTCTGATGACTGTGCAATACCCAACCGTAATAGTAGTTGGTAAAGGTTTAATTCGTGTAATCGCCATGAGCGGGCTATCTATCTTAGAAGGTACTATCTTGAGAATGAGCCTGGACCATGTTTCAAAAGGACTAAACGAACCTTTGAGTTAAGTCTTCTATCGAAGGCATATGATTAAGAATGGTATTAACCTGCTATCGTTGCTTTGATTGAAACTCTTCTGCAATTTTATCTGCTTCATGTCATGTATGTATGGCAGGATCAGGAGTGTTCTTCATGAATCATGAATGGTGATTATGTTACCTCCTTAGAAGGATTTGATACGACATGTATGGACTCCGTATGGTTAGATATTAAGATTTCATGGAAAGTGAATGACGACAGTAGGTCAGTGGTGGACCATAGTAATGCAGCAATGATTCTGCGAGTAATGAGCTGATTACAACCGTGAGAGTTGTATTGGAATGGATGTTGAGATTGAGTACCACTAATCGGGTCGTGGTAATGTATAAGTTATCATTGATAGACTAATTAAGTAGAGTATCTACCTTTTGAATATTTATTCCTTCTTATGAAAAGAGAGTCGTATTACTATATGAGGAAGGTTGCGGTGCAAGCATAGAATTCTAGTAACTATGATGTCTAGAATGAGATCCCAGATTCGATTTTCTATATCGAGGTAGTTTCAAAGGTGATTGTGTATAAGCTCGAAGAAGAGCATGGGGCCATAGAATGATGGACGGAATAGCAAAAATATTTAGGCATGTGAAATACGATGCTATAATACTTGATGTTGATATAAATACATATATGTTTTGTTCTCCTATGACAAACCTCTATAGTTCAGAGGTAGGTTCCAAGCCATATATTTTGTGGCAGTATATTTTTTTTATATTTACAATTCTCTTCAATTTGTTCTTTTCTCTTCTTTTCATTTCATATAAACTGAGAAGAACAACCCTTCCAGAAGGGGAGGTATTGCCGAATGACTATCTATCTGTGTGATAGAAGCCGAGTAGGATACCAACTATTGTTTAATTGCTTGTCAAGTACTAAAGGCTGGCCACCTTCTGTACTAACTATGCAATGTAACAAGTGTTCATGATCATAGTGATCTCTCAATGAATTCTTTTACTTCTATATGATGGATCAAGCTTTCGAAGATAGAAGCAGCTAAAGGAAGTAGTATCAGTACGGTAGTATTCCGATTCTAACGCGTTCGTGATACTAAGGTTGACATGGTTATTAAAATGTTATAGAACGCTAACGAGCAAAAGTATAACCAGTATAATATTAGGAACGGAAGGTAGTAGAGATTACGAACTGGAAAAGAATGGGTATTGAGAAGCAAAAGCTCTAATGCTAAAAGCTATAATGAGAGTCTGTGCAATAGACTTGAAAGAAATTGGAATGATCACTTAACACGGATTGAGTTTTCTTACGACAATAGATCATATGTCAGTATTGAGGTATCGCCTTATAAAATCCTTGAGGGAAGACAATGTCGATCTCCCTTATGTTAGGATGAAGTCGTAGAGCGCAAGATGCTCGGACCCGCAGTAGTCCAAAGGACCAGGGATATAATAGATCTAATCAGAGGACGGCTGGTAGTAACCCAAGATGGACATAAGAGGTATGCTGATTTGACTCAAAAGGACAAAGAGTATGAAATAGGGGACCTAGTAATGTTATAGGTATCCCTTGGAAAGGATTAATGAGATTTGGAAAGAAAGGAAAACTAAGCCCAAGATACCTTGGACCTTTTGAGATACTAAGACGGATTGGGAAGTTGGCTTACGAGCTAGCTCTGCCCCCGAACCTGTAGCAAAGTTCATAATGTGTTCCGCGTATCAATGTTAAGGAAGTATAATTCGGATGCCAGATAAATAGGGGCATATGAGCGCATAGGCATGCGACCAGACATAACCTATAGGGAGCAACCAGAAAGGGTTATAGATCGAAAAGGAACAAGTGCTGAGGAGAAGGGTTATCAAACTAAGCAGAGTATGGTGGTAGGACCACAATGTGGGAAAATTTACTTGAGAGTTAGAAAGTGCAATGCTAAGAGAGTATCCCTATTCATTTTCTATCTGATTCCGGGACGAAATCCTTTCAAGGAGGGGAGACTGTAATAACCCCAATTTTTGGAATTTTTTGAAACCCTTATGAATAGTGATTTTGCAGATTATGCTGAATGAGAAAACTTTTCATGTCACACTATGTAGGGGTTCTGTTATTGATCTTCTGGGATATTATTAGTACTCTATGTGGTATATAAGTGTATGTAAAGATCGTCAGAATCCAATTCCGAACACTTTGATTTTTCCCGGAAATCCACTAGATACGGAAAGAATTGAGTATAAGGTAACAGGATAAAAATGATTTAAATAAAAGGATTATAAGAGAGGATCATAAAAGGATTAGAATGTATTGAGAAAGGTTAAGGAAACCCAAGTAATAAGATCCCGGGTATGATCCCTCAAACGATAAACGAAAGCGAAAGGTAAGCGAACCGTATAACAGATCAGCGGTCATTAGGCAAACAATTAGAAGCTAATCAAAGGGATTAGTGGGGATGATATCATCAAACCAATAGGAAGAGGACAAAGGAGGGAGGGTGACATCACTTGATTATGTAAGCATGACATAAGGGGAAAGAGATGTGGTTGATTTAAAACCACACAAAGTCAAGGTTAGAAAAGTAATTACCCAAAAACAATCAAAAGCAACCAAGGAAAGCAAAACAAATCACAAACACACCAAGCAAGCAAAAAATTCATTTCCTTTCTTTTTCTTCTTGAAGCTCTCGGCCCCTTTTCTTAAAAAATTAAGATCCAAGCTCCACCGCTTACTATTTGGCAAGGTATTTATCTAAGCTTCCCCATGGATAGTTACATACTTCCTATAAGTTTAAGCTTTTAATTCCAAGCCAATCTTTTTTTATAAATCAAGGAAGAAGATGGTGAATAGTACTTCTTGAAATTAATTTTTGTGTTCTTGATTTCTTAGAAAGATCAAGCTTATAGGAGGTTAGATTAAGGCTTCCATGGGCATTCCAAGGATCTTTCATGGATTAAAAGCTTCAAGGAAGGTATAACTCTTCATGATCTTAGTCTTAAGCTTTGTTATTTAGATTTCCTAATGTTTAGATGATGGGTTAGTGTAATGGGTGTGTAATCATGTTTAAAGCTTGTTATGAGTAGTTTAGTTGATGAGAGGCATGATTATTGTGTGTTTAGAGATTGGTTGGTTTTGTGATATTTTTAGAGTTGGAAATCTTGGTTATTAGTCAATGAACTTAAGTAAACTCTTAGTTCATAATTGAGAAATAAGTATGAATTGTTAATGTTGAGTTGATGGGGCTGTTATGGTGAGGTATGGATGGAGTTTTTATTGGGTTGTGATTGTGGGTTGAATTGTGGTTGTTTTGGAATGGTATAAATTTGGAAAATCGCGTAAACATAGCCGTCGTAATGTCCGATTTACTTTAGACTACTTTTGTTCATAACATTAGGACCCGAGAACCCCCTACTAGATTTTGACCATTGCCATGTTTAGATAGTTCATGTTACGAGCTTCGTTTTGATATGTAGTTCGTTTGATTCCGATGTACGGTTTAGGAGAAACGACCATTTTAAGTAACGGCGTTTCGCGAACAAAACATTTCCCCTTGCCTTACTTTGAAACATAGGTTAAAGACCAAAAAGGGTTAATTAGTGTATGAATCAATTATGTTAAGTGTGTTAGGCAGTTGGTAAGACACTCGTGAAAGAATCGCCTTAAAACCCTTAATGGTTAATTTATTAAAAATGGTGGAGCCGAGAGTACTCGAGCGACTTAAGTGAATCGTTAAGCGCGAAAGCGAACGTTAGGACTCTAAATGGTTAAAGTCTAGTTTCTTAAGCGACCGGGGTTTAATTCCGACTTATATTGTTGTTCATAGGTTATCGGACCCACTCTAAGCTTAAGTCTATCCGGGAGCACTCAGGCAAGTTTTCTACCCGTATAACTGTTGTTGTGATGTATATGTGTATATGCATGATCTTGCGATAAATGCATATTTGTTATTAGCAAATTCTTGCGATATATTGTAGCATGTGATATGGTATATATGCATGCCTATTTCATATTCTTGATTTATATATCTGTTGGTTCAAATGCTTATAGTTGCATAATACCTATGCTAGAGATAAGCGGTATTTGAGTTTACCCTTAGTATAGGGGATAAAAAGGTGAACATATTTCTAAACCGGGAGTCGATGTTCCCGAGTATAATTTATATATTTTTATATATATATGGTTATAGTTTTCAAAACTATTAATCGAATAAGGTTTATTCGATAACTTTTATTTTATTTAATGAATATTATTACGAATATTCATTCGAGGGCTTATGACTCCTGTTATTTTATTTAATGAATATTATTACGAATATTCATTCGAGGGCTTATGACTC
Source organism: Apium graveolens (assembly GCF_009905375.1). Taxonomy (NCBI): domain Eukaryota; kingdom Viridiplantae; phylum Streptophyta; class Magnoliopsida; order Apiales; family Apiaceae; genus Apium; species Apium graveolens. The sequence goes on from NC_133648.1 coordinate 272,155,624, forward strand.
ATGTTATTTTATTTAATGAATATTATTACGAATATTCATTCGAGTGCTTATGACTCCTTTATTTTATTATATGAATATTATTTCGAATATTCATTCGAGGGCTTATGACTCAGCTTATATTATTTAATGATTACTAATTGGATATTCATTTGAGGATGTATGACTCCTTTATTTTATTTAATAAATATTATTTATAATATTCATTCGAGGTATTATGACTCCGCTTATTATTTATTAATATTCTTTACTTTATTAAAGAATAATGTTCGATAATCAAACTTACTTTTGATATTCAAATAAAGATATTACTTTCGTATAAGTATATCTTTGATTATTTACTATTCATTTCAAGTATAAGTTTTCCAACTTCCACCTCAATCATTCTTTATGGGAATATTATTTAAATAATAATATTCAGATATTTTCTAAATATATTGGGACTGATTTATTTTATTAAATCGGCATTACTCCAAACACTCTTTAAAGTGTTTTCGAGTCTTCAAAATGATTTTTAAATGTTAGAGCGGATCCCAAAACTCATTTTTTTATATTTAAGATCTTCCTTTTAAAGGGGATTTAAATACTCGCTCAAAACCTGAGGGATCCGGCTCTATGGTGTATTCTATATTCGCAACAAGGTTGCAGTTTTGGTAAATGAATTGATTACTTACCCAACGTTCGGGAAGTAAGTCCATCTATCGAGTCGGCATAAGCAACATGGGCTCAGTGGGCGTCCATGATAGTGTAAGTGGCTCAGTGGGAGTCCATCAAATGCATAAGTGGCTGAGTGGCAGTCCAGCATAAGGTCCTATTGCGACCAGGGTGATGACCAGTGGGGAATTCGTCCATCTACTAGTAGAAAAGGTTACTTATTGGTATCTTTGCCTGATCAGCAAGATATCAGGTTTATGCCAAAATTCTTTCCCTTCTAAATTTATTGGATATTGCAATTCTGTACATACTTTACATGACAGATGTTTTCAGGAAACGTATGTATATATATATAGGTGTATATATATATCGGGACGTAATGAAGTATCTCGTAACTTCATTATTTATAATGATATTCAAAGATTGAATCTATTCAAATCTTGTCTTGTAGTCTCATCTATGTGATGAACTTTTGGAAGCTCATTATAACTTGAATGGTGGTAGTTCAAGCAGTATTTGGAAAAGATATAAGTATATTGGAGTATCTTGTAACTTCATCTTTTAAACTTATATCTAGTAAATGATTATCTTATGCATATCAAAGACTTTCAGAAAAATGTTGAGACAAGGTTAGATATATGAGATCACCTTGCAACGATATTTATTTTTATACAGTTATAAACTGGAACTCTGTGTATATTATACATGAAAGAGGACTTCCAAGATTTTGAAAAGTATATATGTATGTATACTGAATATTTTGCGACTTCATCGCATTAAGATATCAAACTTGGTTCATTTCTTTTGACCAAGACTTTCATGAGTACTATGAGAAGGCTCATATATTGTTAAACATTATACATATTATTTTGGTGGGCTTGCTGCTCACCCTTGCTTTCTTCTTTCATCACACAACAACAGATAGAAAAGATGAACAGGACCAAGCTCCCAATTCGCGAGCGGATAGGAAACGTTCCGCAGTTTCCTATAGGCATTAATGTCGCTGTAGCTGAGGTAGGAACTACCAATAGGCTAGGCTTCAACTTTTGATATACCAGATTTATGTATATTTATGAATTGTAATAATGGCAAAGAAATGTAAATTTATTCAGAAACCCTTTTAAGGTGTATTGGCATATAATTGTGGAATAAAACGACTTGTGATTATTTTTGGATATTCATCTCTGAGACTATAACTTGTGGTATGTGTGTTTATTGTGGGGTCGCAGTACAGAGTAATCGATTATTTATTAAGATTGGGTGTTATTAAGGAAAATGGAACTTGTGACAACCCGGATCCCCGACCCCGGATTTGGGGGTGTTATAGTTACGATGAGGGCCATGGATGGACTGGACCCTATGGGCCGGGAATGGACCGGACCCTAATTTATTGGGCCATAGTTCCAGGGTACCCGAATGGATCTATACATGTAGGTATAGATCTGCACTATATCCTGACTGATCAGCAGGGTATGAGTACGAATATTGGTTCTAGTGTCCAGTCTAATTTATTGTTGATCGCCATTAATGGCATTCCTTCTTGAAAAGTTTTATGATTACAAAACCGGACGAAGAATTGATTCAGGTAATGAATCAGTGAACTGCTCATTACTTTGATTTATGATTGAGGGCTAATGAAGGCCAATATTTTATTCGCTCAACTACTTTAAATAAATAAAATGTTTATTAATTATTTAAAATATTGTGTCCAGAAATTTCTTTCGATATTGATACCTGAAAATCAGTTATGTTACTTGCTGGGCATTTTTGGCTCACTCCTGCTTTGTGAATTCTTATTTCTTTCAGTTTTGAATGAGGATTAAAATGAATAGCTCTTAATACACAACAAAGTTGGAAAATCCCAGCTGCAAGAGGATGGAGCTGTTAGAATGATTAATACAAGGGAATTAGTAAAGAGGTAATAAAATTGTATTTAGTTGATATAAATTTTAGAAGGTTAGATTCTTGTTTCATACCATAACCTGTCAACGATCCGGATTTGAGGGGTTATCTGTATATTTATTTAAATATACAGGTCTATATTGTTTAAATTTATTTGGTGACACCCAATCCTGACCCCAGATTTGGGGATGTTACATTTTTCCTTGAGTCCCTTGACCTCTTTCCCAGCCTCTTGTCATTCTCCTCAATTTGGTGCTGGAGTTGTCTAAAGAATTCAGCTTCATTGCCATCATTGAGATCCAGCATCTCCTATATTTCTTTGATGATCTCATTGCTTGATATTTGTAGTTGGTCTACAAGTCTTAAAAATCTTCTGACACCCTTTTCATCTCTGACCTCAATCATCCAATAAGGTCTCGAATGCACTGTATCACTGTTGTATGGAATAGTTAAAACTCTAGGCAGGGCATTTAGATTTCTCCAGCTTTGTATGATTTGGCTGATCTTTCTAAGTACTACAGATTTGGCAACTTTGGTGTAGCCAAAATTCTTTCTCATTGCAGAGAACACCTTCATAAGAACATTGTGGCTTTCATTGAGGATTCTATATAAAGGCCAAGTGATCTCCTTGACTCCCTTGTATTTAAACACCAACCTTTCTGGAAGCTTGTTGTAAGAATCAATTCCCCTTACTTCATCTAGCTCATCCAAGAAAAGATTGATATCTGAGAATTCTTTGATGTCACAGATGACTAGTTGATCATCCTTATTGACTTTGGTCTTAGGCTTGGAAACCACTTGGACTTGAGATGGGTCCTTGGATTTTTCTTTTTTTTGGGTAATGGTAGATTGAATTCAGGTAAAGGTAAACTGTCCCAATCTATGGGTTTATCCTTGGGTAAGATAGGCTCACCATGAAAGTTGGGGCATGGATGAACCTTGAATTCAACAGGTTCCTTAATGGACACAGTTGGTTGACTTGTAGTTGTAGGTTGAATTTGATCAGTTTCGTTTTCAGTAGCACTAGATGGCCTTTTTGTGTTAGCTTTCTTTCTTTTCCCTTTTTCCCACTCAGGTTTTGCTTCCTTCTTCTTTGGTTCTTCAGTTAAAGTCTTCTCAGTTTCAGTTGAAACAACCGGCATCTCAAGTTTTCTTTTCACTCCTTTAACGGCCTGCTTCTTCCTACTTTTCTGAGCTCCAAGTGTTCTGATTTCTTCTTCTTTAGCTTCCCCAAACTGAGGGTGCCCAGTCATCACACAAATCATCTTTCCATATCTATAGATTCTTGCAATTCTTGGTCTTAACATGGCATCTTTTGTGAATTTGAAGCTTTCAATAGATGCACCCATCGGTTTACCTTTATTTGGACTAGGAGGAGAATAGTCAACCAACGTTGGGTGCTGTGTTGATAGTGAGACACTTGCTTGTTTAGGTTTCAGCACCACAAAGTTGTTGAACTCATTGGTTCACCTTTATCTCTTTTTCCTAGCTACATATCATCCATGGTGATTGGCTTCACTGTGTGAAATGCTTCACTAATTGATCCTGAGTAGCAGTTGAGCCAAAAACCTTCTCAATTTTTTCATCAATCTTCTTCCTTTCCTCTTTTATCTTGAGCTCAGCTGCTGTAAGATTGATTAAATCAATGTTGTCCAAATATGGTGGCTTAGAGATAGTAATAGTGGGTACTATCACCTTGCTGACTAAATATGCACATCCTCCTCCCTCTTTTTGTTATAATCAAGTGAAACAGGGTTTGAAGTTTGAGAAGCCACTAATTGTTGAAGTAATTGAGTTTGAGCTTCTTGGTTTGAATGTATCTTGGCCACTGAGTTTTCAACAACTGTCATTCTGGAACTCAAGGCCTCAACCTTCCTATTCAGATCACTTTCCTTTCTGAGTTTCTGGTGAAAATCTTTCATTGTTGACTAAGGAAGCTTGATCTCTATTTTGTCATTGAGGTCTTTCTTGACTGTATCAATGGTGTTCTTAAGCTTATCCACATTTTAATTATGTTTAAGAGTCCGAATTCTGTACAGCTATAGAGATTCAAGCTGGGCTTCTAGAAGACATCTGGTACTAGCATTAGTGGTGGCTTGAATGGTTGACTGAGTCTGAGAAATTAGCTTGAACATTATGAAATTGAAATGATAATAAATGCAATCTTTTTTTAGCATCCAGGCTGGAATGCCTGCAGATGAGCTAGGGCCTACAACTCCCCCTAAGTTCATGCTAGCTTCATCAATATTTTCCCCATTTGACTCATCACCAAAAGAGTTACTAAAATCATACTTTAAATCATCACCAGCTGTAGGTGGAAGAGAGTTGATTTCATCCTTTGTTCTTAGTATTGAAGCTGTAGTGTGTGCCAGATTAAGAGTCATCTCTGCTTCCTCATTGCCCTGAACAACTAATGTTTGGTAGGCTTTTACAGGATGAGTAAATATCTCCGCATCTAGGGAAATAGAATCTATAACAACTCCGTATTCTTTCGAAAATAGTTTGTTCATTTTTACCTCATTGACACTCATTGACGCATTGGAAAAGGTTTCCAACCTTATTCCTTCTGTACCTGCTTATGTCTCATTATCTCTCTCTTTTTGCATCAAGGGCTCCCGTGGCTCCCCACTCTCACACCCTCACCTTCACCATCTAAGGTGGGACTCCTCTCACTAATTTTTACCATGCTAGAAGAAATAGCATGTGGAAATTCACTCATTTCCTCTCCTTTTTCCTGAGAGCAACTCAGCTTCTTACTCAAGTCACTCCCTTCCCTCAAACCTGGGAGTGATTTTACAACTACTAAGTCATCTACACGTGTCACAGTTTTGGAAATATTAAGTTATGTAGAGACTGTCAATGGATAAGTGATATCTGTCGAAGTAGCAGTTGTGAGTATCAACGGATAAATGCTATTAATCTTATTCATTGAGGGACAATCACTGATCAATGAATGAGGAATATCCGTCGAAGAGGTAGAAATAAAATAGTTAGGAGTTGAACCTACGGTTGAGTCTGTGGAGATTGATTTTAGATTTTTATGCAGACACTCATCATTAGTTTCAAAAAGAAAGGGCAAGTGAGTCAACAAATCATCAATACGATGATGCTCACTTGTTGTAGATTTTGGCTTCTCCAAGAATTTTAAAGATGGTGTTAGGTCCCAATGTGTTTGTAGAAGGGGGGGTTGAATACAAACAATACCGAATAATCGAATAAAATGCGGAATAAAACTGTGAAACAAAATTCAAGTTAAATAAGAATATTATTAAACTTGAAAGGTGTTACAACAACGATATCGATTACAAGGAATTAATCTCAAATTAATTATCATAAATGTAGAATAAATTCGACATGAACTTTTTCTTTTTTTTTGCAATAAAAAGATTCAAATGCTAAACACAATTTGAGATTAAGTTCTAGGGATTTTGATCCGCTAGAGAGTTACACAAGAACAAGAGAATGATTTCTAGTTGATTGGATTTAACTTTACAAACTAGAAATGTGATCTTGAATTTAGCAGATGAAAAATAAAATGTTTTCAGCGGTTGCTTTTTCTTTCTGTGTTCTTGGTTGTTGGATGATAATGAATGTATGCTGCTTCTGTTCTTTTTAAATCAATCAACAGACTCTAGTTGAACTGGCAAGACAATCCTGAGCTCAGCAAGACAATCGGTAGGACTATTGATTGTACTAGCAAGATAATCTGATTGAACTACAATGACTTTCGGTATGACAATCAGTTGAACTAGCAAGACAATCTCCTTCCCAGTAGAACTTTCGGTATGACTATTGAAATGACTTGGCATGACAATCGGTATGACAATCCAGATTGTCATGCTAGTTCATTTTCAATTGTCTTGCTGATTTAAGACTGTTTTTAATCCAATTAAACTTCTGAAAATTCTTAATATTAATTTTGAATTAATTAATCAATTAATTCAATTAATCAATAAATTAATCTTTGCAGATATAATTTATTTTCTTAATTAAATTATATGACTTAATTAATTAATAGAGAATTAATACTAATCTTGAGCAGCAACCATTCTTCTGAAAATCTTCTGATAATCACAGTCAATTATGAATCAATTCCACCACTTCAATGTTGACACTCGATGTACTGTCTGGTTCATGAGTGACTAACTTCCGTGACGTTTCTTCATGTCTTGACTTTGATACTTGATTTTCTTCAGATTAAATCCTTGTAATTCTCTGATACCCTGACGAGATCTCTGTCACTTGATTAAATCCACAACCTTGATTTATATCACTGAGGCTTGATCAATTTCTTGAACTTCTTCCAGTGAATTAATTCCTCAAGTCTGTAGATGAACCTTGTTTCTGAATCCTTTGACAGATGTTACTTTGCGAGATCTCTTTGATGGTAGATCCACTATTTACTTATTATATTCTTATTTGAGTTGAGTTAAATCCTCGAATATACAAATAGGTTATGACATATGACTTACAATCTCCCCCTATTTGTTTGTTAGACAATAACACACAAATACCTAGTGGATAACTCAACTAACAAATAAGAAAAAGATATAAGCAGAAATGCAAAGTAAATAGCAGAAAAGTTCTGGATAACATTTAACCTTTTCCAGATTCCAAGTAGATGTTCCTCTAGACTGAACATATCTTCAAGTAGTTTCATCTTCTTTTGTACAACCACATTTCCTGTTGAGAAGCACATATCTCTCTTGCTTCTCCCCCTATGAGAATCAACTGATTAAAGAAGATCACCTTCGTTTACCACCTCTCCCGTACAATAGGATCCGCAGATAAAAACCAGTGGTACTCCCCTTTTGAAAAACAGCTTCTTCCCTTACTAGAAAATCACCTTGTGTTTACCACCTCTCCTGTACAATAGGATCCGTAGTTACAAACAACAATGGTATGGTGTAGTGTACATATGTAGGATCTTTTTCTTCCTCCCTGCTATTTCTCCCCCTTAGTTGAGGAATCCTCCAAACTATTACTTAAGCTTTTATCTCCCCCTTAAAGAAGGAATGTATGCCGTCGTCTGAAGGAGTTCTCATATTTCACTTGGTTGGAAAAGAAATAACAAGTGTTTCTCTTTCTTCCTCACTGTGAGTGTGTGATTCTGTTTAGTGTACCTCACATGTGTTTCACTCTTCTCTCCACTCGTGTTTACACTCATTCTCACAAGTGTATCACTCCACTCATAGCTCCAAAAATCAGCTGTACCTGCAAGGAAAATCACCTTAGCCATCCTTAAGGAGGTCACAGGTGGTACAATGGGAGTTCACAAATCCCCATCCTTGTTAAACCCGTCAGATGAATCTGAGTCTTAATCTACAAGTTGCTAGTTTCTCTTTTAGGGTTCCAGATTTGAATTCTGGGAAGGTAAACAATGATCCAACGAATTTAACATAAAGATCAAAGTTCCCTTCTAATGTCTGTGAAGACATTTCCTTGTGACTCATCAGGTAATATCTGAATCATTGTCAATAAGTTGCCGATCTGCACCTATGTCAGATCCACTATCCGCAGATGCATCCAGGGGATTTAAGCCTGGGGAGGTAGACACTGACCACTGACATATGGCTTTTGGATCAGTATCCTCTCCTAACACCTGTAAAGGTAATTGGTCCATTAACGAACCTTGAACAATCGAATCTGACCTTAAAATGGTCGAAACTCTTATTTCCGTCAACTCATCCTTTGTGTGTGTAACCTCTCCTTGTGCATCAAGAATTATTTATATTTGAAGTGATGACACTACATCAGATGCCTTGGCCGACAGGCAAAATTCAATAGACGCACCCTGTTGAGAGAATGAATCTAGTAACTGTTTTTGTGCCTTTTCAGCCATTACATCTTTTTGAGAAGATGTATGGGGCTAGCAGTTGTCTCGGTTTAAATACTACTCATCTATGTAGGAGACAGAGCTACTGGGTTAACTTCAGAACCTTCCTTATGCGGTGCACTAAGGCACTATCTCCCTCACGCTCATTCATACTACATTTAGTGGTAAGAGAGTGTTGGTTGGTTCTAATTCTGTGTTTGTCTTCACAGTCTGGGATAGATGTTGTGGGTTTTCAACCTCATGACTGTCAATGAAAGAAAGCCATTGGAGACTGAACCTGTATCACAGAACATAGGGCAATATAGAGAGATTAAATGTACTTAAGACCTATAATGAATAAAAATTATACATTTAATATTTTGAGAGTAATGATGTATAATAGTGATTTCAAAAGATTTTACATGAAATAAGAAATCACTAATGTAGAAAGAAGTTTGATTTACTCCTAAAACTCACTGCACATATAAAACAATATGATTGTGCCTAGTGATTAGAGAGTTATGAATTTGACGATTGCTTGAGCAGTACACTAGTTCATACCAACCTGAAGTGAGATTGTGAAGAAGAGATTGCATAGTCCAATAGATCTGCAACTGCAAAGTCTATGAACTGAGGTGCATTGACTTCCTCTTTTGACTCACCAACCAGGAGTACACTTGTACACATCTTACTAGAGTCCAATTCCAAGTGTAATGTGCATCAGGTGCCTGATATGTCGTAATATTCTCAAGTCTCGTCACTGGTGCTATATGTTAGATACTGCTTCCTGATAATAACCTAGCACAATATACAAAATTTCACTGATAACATATCCAACTTGCAAACAGCCATATCCCTCAGATAAACCTTTGCTGTTATCTCCAAAGGTAACCAGTGGGCCAGCTTTCTCAATCCACATTTGATAGCAGGGCTCTATCTCCGGTCATATGTCTTGATGATCCACTTGTCAAGAATCCACACTACCGGTTCTACCTGTTTAATGCCCTGCACTACAAATGGATTAGACCTTCTTCGGAACCCAAACTTGGTTGGGCCCGGCATACTTGTAGAATTGTCCTTTGTGAGGCAAAACAACATTTTTAATTTTAATAGTCTCAACTTTCTCAATGACTGAACATTTGACCTTGTAAACAGCCTTAACAAATTTCTGTTTAAGCTTAGGCACAAATGTCTCCTTTTTAGCCTTAAAAGGACTAGCAGTCTTAGACCTATCATGCTTCTTATTATTCACATGCTGATGAGGAGTAGTCTTATCACTAGAAACATGCTTACCATTAAAATAAGCATACATCAAATTAAAAGCACAAGACATACAATTAGCAACACCACATGCTTTATGAGAGTGATTAACAACAGGCAATTTATGCATGGTAGACATGACATTTTTTTTATCCAACTCATATGTGTCTGAGTTAGTCTCAGTTGCTTTCACAACTTTGACTGGAACTTTCGACACACTTGACTTGGAAATAACCTTCTCAATGGCATGATCTTCAGCACGTATTTCTTCTTGAATAACAGAAGTGGTCGCATCAAATGGTTCAGCAATTGATGCTTTATAGAGGGGTTCATCAACACCCTTAAGCACATGTGGTACTTCCCTCCCTTTAGCACATACATGAGGAGGGGAGTTTATGCCTAATTCTCCAATAGCAACGTTGTAATCATAACTATTCCAGATGTTTGATTAACAGCTTGCTTACTATAGAACTCTATAGCCTTCGAACAAGAATTGAAGTAGGCTCTAACCTTAGTCTCAAGACCGGTGATCTTATCTTTGAGAATAGTTTCGAGTTTTCTATAACAGTCAACTCTATTCTCTAGAAAAGATATTTGTTCTTTTAACTTGTCTTGATTAATGTGCACAAGTCTTAATTCATTGACCTCTTTCTCAAGGTCTTTGATCTGTAAACTTAACAGTTCATTATCACGACGAGCACAATCTAAGTTACCTCCTAGATGATAAACTAATTCAGCATCAGTATATTTTACCCCTTTTCTTGACGATGAAGCTTTTCCATCAATAACCATAAGAGCAAGATTCTCATCTTCTTCATCTTCACTATCACTATCATCCCAGCTTCTTCCCTTTGCCAGGTAAGCCCTTTCAGAGTTACTCTTCTGATTTGAATCATAAAAGTTCTTCCTTACTTTCTTTGGCTTCCTACATTCTGTGGCAAAGTGTCCCAACTCATTGCAGTTATAGCATCTGAAGGTGCTCCGATCAACCATCCCTGTTTTGTATCCACCACTGCTGGTGTTAGAGGATGAAGATCCACCTTTCTGGAATTTGTTGTAGTTGGACTTGTACTTGAACTTGGGATTTCTCTTGAATCTTACATTGGAGAATCTCTAGACAATTTGGGCCATTAACTCATCTTCCAATTTCTCCAGCTCTTCCAAGGAATAAAAATCATCACTGGATTGATTTGTAGTAGGAGGATCATATTCTGCTACTAACACATTTTCCTCAGCCTTGGAAAACTGTACCATTCTCTCTGACTGTTGAGATTGTTGTTGCTGTTGACCTTCAGCTACAAGAGCATTAGATGTGTTGACCATTCTATCTTTCCCGTAGACTTCCTTTTGCTGAATCTGCTCCAACTCATAGGTTTTCAACACACCATAGAGTCTATCCAAAGAAATCTCACTCAGATCTCTAGCTTCTCTAATGGCAGTGATTCTATGTTCAAGATGAGTTGGCAGTGTTAAAAGGAACTTTTTGTTGACCTCCCTGATTGAATAATATTTCCCATTTATGTTTAGGTTGTTGATCAACGCATTGTACCTCTCAAACACTTCAGTAATTCCTTCTCCTGGATTTGATTTAAAATGTTCATACTCAGAGGTTAGGATCTCTAACTTGTTCTCCCTAACTTCCTCTGTACCTTCATTAATCACCTCAATAGTTTCCCAGATGTGTTTGGAATTTTTACAGTTCATCACATGTCTGTTCATCAAGGGATCGAGGGAATCAACTAAAATTAACTGAAGGCTGACATCCAAGGAGGCTTCTTCTTTTTCAGCAGGAGAAAAATCCTCAGGCTCTTTTGGATAGGTTCTAGCTTTGGTAATCACAACATCATCTACTATCACCTCTGGTTCAATAACCATTGGAGTTGTTGGACCCTTCTTTAACAAGTTCAGATATTTGGGATTTGCAACTTGTAAAAACAAGAGCATTTTCTTCTTCCACATGATATAATTTTCTTTATCAAATAGTGGAATTTTAACGGTTCCAACTTTTTGTGAAGTCATTATGAATTTTTGAATAAATAAAAATTCAAGGAGTTGAGAAATCACAAAAGTCTGGGATCTTGATTTGTTCGTTAATCAGAAGGCTCTGATACCAATTGTTAGGTCCCAATGTGTTTGTAGAAGGGGGGGTTGAATACAAACAGTACCGAATAATCGAATAAAATGCGGAATAAAAATATGAAACAAAATTCAAGTTAAATAAGAATATTATTAAACTTGAAAGGTGTTACAACAACGATATCGATTACAATGAATTAATCTCAAATTAATTATCACAAATGTAGAATAAATTCGACATGAACTTTTTCTTTTTTTTGCAATAAAAAGATTCAAATGCTAAACGCAATTTGAGATTAAGTTATAGGGATTTTGATCCGCTAGATAGTTACATAAGAACAAGAGAATGATTTCTAGTTGATTGGATTTAACTTTACAAACTAGAAATGTGATCTTGAATTTAGCAGATGAAAAATAAAATGTTTTCAGCGGCTGCTTTTTCTTTCTGTGTTCTTGGTTGTTGGATGATAATGAATGTATGCTGCTTCTGTTCTTTTTAAATCAATCAACAGACTCTAGTTGAACTGGCAAGACAATCCTGAGCTCAGCAAGACAATCGGTAGGACTATTGATTGTACTAACAAGATAATCTGATTGAACTACAATGACTTTCGGTATGACAATCAGTTGAACTAGCAAGACAATCTCCTTCCCAGTAGAACTTTCGGTATGACTATTGAAATGACTTGGCATGACAATCGGTATGACAATCCAGATTGTCATGCTAGTTCAATTTCAATTGTCTTGCTGATTTAAGACTGTTTTTAATCCAATTAAACTTCTGAAAATTTTTAATATTAATTCTGAATTAATTAATCAATTAATTCAATTAATCAATAAATTAATCTTTGCAGATATAATTTATTTTCTTAATTAAATTATATGACTTAATTAATTAATAGAGAATTAATACTAATCTTGAGCAGCAACCATTCTTCTGAAAATCTTCTGATAATCACAGTCAATTATGAATCAATTCCACCACTTCAATGTTGACACTCGATGTACTGTCTGGTTCATGAGTGACTAACTTCCGTGATGTTTCTTCATGTCTTGACTTTGATACTTGATTTTCTTCAGATTAAATCCTAGTAATTCTCTGATACCCTGACGAGATCTCTGTCACTTGATTAAATCCACAACCTTGATTTATATCACTGAGGCTTGATCAATTTCTTGAACTTCTTCTAGTGAATTAATTCCTCAAGTCTGTAGATGAACCTTGTTTCTGAATCCTTTGACAAATGTTACTTTGCGAGATCTCTTTGACAGTAGATCCACTATTTACTTATTACATTCTTATTTTAGTTGAGTTAAATCCTCGAATATACAAATAGGCTATGGCATATGACTTATAGATGGAGAATCAGGAATTGATGTGTTTATTATGTCCACATCCAGTGAGTTTGTGGGAGAATTTTGGTGTGTGTATGGCGTATCGATAATGAGATATTTTGGCCGTGACTCCATATTAATTGGAGACGCATCAACATGACTTTGAGATGGTGCTATGACTGAGTCTTTGACTACAGTTGGCACTGTATGTGCACCCTGTGACCCTCCATTAGTTTTAATTTATTCTTTCTAATATAAGTTTGAGTTTGGTCCGTGTCCCTTCCCATTTTGACCTGTGCTCCATTGAGAGCTTGTTTCAATAATTACATCCTTTTGGGAGGATGTAACTAGAAATGAGCTAATTTCCTATTAAGCACCACAGTCTGTTGGGATACTGTGATATGGCTGTTTTGGGTCACACATACCTCATCCTCCTTATCCTCGGGGTTTCTTTGATGTTCACCCCTTCCCTCACCCAACTTACTACCCTATGCACTCCCCTCAAGTGAAGTGATAATTGTTACAACTGATGTCTTTTGAGAGACAACATAGGTTGGCTTCTTAGACTTGGATTTTGATTTAGGTTTTATGACTTGGGTAGGCATCTATTTGATCACTGTCACAGAAACCACTACCACAGTTGAAGTTGAAGAAGTAATGGGTGGAGAAGATATTCCAGCAGAAATAGTTACCTCAGTTACCTGTTGTGCCCCAAAAAGTAGAAGATATCCGAGAGGCACTTCATTGATGAGGTTGTTCCTGCTCAAATCTGCAAGAACTCTCTTTTTTTGAACCCAACAAGTAAGCTTGTTATTTGGGTTCTCAATCATAAGGTCCTCAGAAACAAAGTTAGCTAACATCATCAATAATCTAGCTTAATATACATTTCTCGGACTTTTCTTAATATCCCCTAAATTATACCCTAACTCTAGCATGACATAATTACTGAAATTAAAATACTTGTTATTTAGGAGCATGTAAAGCATGTCAAGCATGGAAGAGGTAATTGCATCAAAGTTGCTTATTTTTCCAGAAAATAATTTTATAAAAGAGTCACACAGAAAACTCCATTCTTTTCAAAGGCCCTTTCTCCTAATTCCATCCACGTTCGCAAAATTAATAGAGTAACCCGTAGAGTTAAGCATGTTCGTCACATCAGTGTCTGTGTGTGAAATAGATGTGTTATTTTCAGGAAATTTAAAACAAGCTTCAACTTTATCACAATTAACACAGTAATCATTACCTTTGAGTTCAAAGTTATGGTCATGTCTGTAGAGTTAAAAATGTTTGTGGTCCAAACTTCCTCAAAAACTTCGCAGTAGATCATCGGAGACTCGAGCATAGAGTACTTCAATTTACAGTTGCTAATGAAGTCCATCATCTTGTGAAAGTCTTCAGAACCAACACTCTTATCCACAAGTGCGATGAAGTTGTTTTTCTCATAGAGGAACCTGTTAGGAATATATTGTGAACTTGATAATAAGTTGAACAAAACACCTTAGTAGATTTAACTTAGTGTTTTGTAACTTTCAATGGATGATTATTTCAACATCCGTTGAAAGAGTAGCTTATGCACACTAAGATTAGTAGCACATTTCTGTATACTTAAATAGCTTAGTGAACTAGATCTTTGAGAAATATCTAAGTCATGTTGACTACTAGATTGATATGCAAGATAGGTTGGTTAATTGTAAATAGGTGATGCCTTGAAATCTTGTATAAATGAAATGGAGTTAACTGTCAAGGAAATAGTCTCAATGGATGATTCTCAAAGCTTCAACGGATGCTCAGATAAAGCTTCAACGGATGATCTACAAAGCTTCAACGGATGATCAACCAAAGTATCAACTGATGATCATCCACAATTTCAATGGATGATTCAATGAAGTTTCAACGGATGTTCAAATTCAAAAGAGCAGTTGATAGTGACTTGACAGTCACATGCATTGATTGTATGCAATTGGAATGTGGCTCCCTATTAGTAGGATTTAGAGAACAAAGAAGCATTTCTATTTCCATGCTAAACAGGAGATATTCAAGGATGCTGGAAAGAGAAGTGAAGAAGCATGGTATTATACTAGATTCAATTTGTCTTATTAGTTTGTCTATTTATCATGTATCTTGGTAATATATAAACCAAGAGTAGGAAGTAGAACAAACAACTGAGCAAGCATCATTTTCAGAGAGATAAAAAAGTGGCATCTGTTAAGAATCTCTTTGTAATTCTGTAAGTTCTCTTGTAAGCAGCTGTGTGCTATTCAAGCATCACATAGTTCTCATCTTTATATATATCTCTGGTGGATAAGTTCAAATCCACCGGAAAGTTTTAAAGCCTTGTGTTTTATTTCTTTGTGTTTTGATTTCTATTTTACTTTCATTCCGCACTTCTTGCAAAATCAAACACAGTTATATATTAAGTAAGAACATTCTTAAAATCAGAAAAAGAAGCCAGAATTACATTCAACCCTCCTTCTGTAATTCTTTTTGCATTGTTTGGGAATAACAATTGGTATCAGAGCAAGCTCTTGAAGTACAAAAAGTGTAAAGATCACCACAATCAACAAGATGATCAGAAAGGATGTTGAAGTGAAAATTCCATTTCTGGACAAAGATAATATCACCACTGGAAGGTGAAAATGCACTTACATCTTCTTTCTCAAGATGAAGCTTATATGGACTACATTGAGAAAGGTCCTCATGTCCCTATGAGAGCTGCTACAGGAAATAAACCATCAGTTTTAAAGCCTAGGCATGAATGGTCTGATCCAGATATTGAACAAGTCAGGAAAGATAAAAAGGCCATGAACATACTGTTTAATGGTGTTGATGGTGATATGTTTGACAACATTATAAGCTGCAAAACAACTAAAGAGGTTTGGGGTACAATTCAAATTATTTGTGATGTACTGATCAAGTTAGGGAGAACAAGATGCAACTCTTGATTCTGCAATATGAGCATTTCCATAGTGAAGAAAGTGAGTCACTCACTGATATATTTAGTAGATTTCAAAAGCTACTGAATGCTCTCAAGTTGCATGGAAGGGTCTATCAAACAAAAGACTCAAACCTTAAATTCCTTAGATCTCTACCAAAGGAATGGAAGCTCATGACAGCCTCTGTAAGAAACTCTCAAGATTATAAGGAATTCATGGAAAGACTGTATGGAATTCTAAAACCTATGAGCTTGAAATAGAGCAAGATGAAAAGATGGATAAAGGAAGGAAGAAAGGAGGATCTATTGCACTAGTTGCTGAGCAAGAAAAGGAAAAAAAGATGAAGGTTGAAGCTACGGAATCTGTATCAAACTCAAGGGTTTATGAAAGCAAGGGTAAAGGGCTGGTAGCTGAAAATGAAGATCAGTTGAGCCAAGATGACATGGATGACATAGATGAACATCTTGCTTTCTGCACTCAAGAAGAATTTTGGAGCAGCTAAGTCAAATAGAAACATGGTTGATAAGTCTAAATTCAAGCGTTTCAAGTGTGGCTTGGCAGGTCATTTTGCTAGTGAGTGCAGAAAGCCTGATTCTGGTAAAAAAAAGTTTGATCCTGTTGATTATAAGCAGAAAAACTTTGATTTTCTCAAGAAAAAGGAAAGGGCTTTCATTACACAAGAAAATGACTGGGTTGCAGATGGATTGGAAGAGGATGAAGATACAAACTATGTCAACCTAGCCCTAATGGCCAAATCAGATAAAACAGAGACACGTTCATCAAGCAATTAGGTAATCACAACTAACCTAGCTTATTTATCTAAAGCTGAGTGTAATGATGCCATAAATGACATGTCTACTGAACTATATCATCTGTGTATTACACTCAAGTCTCTCACTAAAGTAAAATTAAAGAGAACAATGTGTTTTTAAGTGAAAGAAATAATGTGCTAGAGACTCAATTTGTTGAGTTTGAGAAATTAAAAATTGAATGCAAGATTGCTAAGGATGAACTATCTGAATCCTTAAAGAAATAGGAGATTTTAAGAAAGCAACTTGAACGAGAACAGGAAGTAATTAAGGCATGGAAATTATCTAGAGATGTTCATGCTCAAATTACTAAAGTTCAAGGTATAGAATCTTTTTATGATGCAGCCTGGAAAAAGAACAAAGAGAAGCTTGATTCCAATCTGGTTGAAGGACTTTCAACGGATGTGGATTCGACAGATGATTAAAATTATCCGTCAAATAATTAAAAGGATTATCCATCGAAAGACAATGAGCCACATCCGTTGAATGTAAGTAAGCCAGTTATCAAAGCTAAGCTAGCTAAGTTGAATGATAAATATGGATCAGTTTCTAAAAACTTTGTTCCAAGAGAATCAAGTCAAGTGAGAAAAGAAAAGGGAGTCAATGTTGGTCATCTATCTATGAAGCAATTGAATGACAGATTAGAAAAGATTGAGGTTAAAACAGAATCAAAAAGGAAAAATAATAAAAATGGGAAAGTAGGAATCAACAAACATAACAACTACACACCTGATAAATATGCACCAAGAAAAATCTGTGTTAAGTGTGGTAGTGTTAATCACTTGTCTGTTAATTGCAAACTTGCTATGCCTACTCCTATGTCTGCACCTCCTTCATTTCCCAGCATGCCTACAATGCCTGTTAATGTTATACCTGTATAGAATATGAATGCACAATTTGCTAATATTCTATTTGCACCTAATCCTTATTATGCTGCATTTAGTATGCCTCAAGTGCCATTTAGCATGCCTTACTGGAATAACATGTTTTCACATAGCATGCCCTTTCCTGTTAATCAAAATATGGATGATAATTCTGCTTCAGTGAATGGTTTCAAAGGTCTAACTCAAATGACTAAGGATGAATCTGAAATACCCAAGTCAAATGAGGTCAAACCTAAGAAACAAAGAAATAGGATAACAAGGAAGGACCCAAGAAAACTTGGGTACCAAAATCAACTTAATTTGATTTTGATGTGTGCAGGGAAACAGACAGAATCTTTGGTATCTGGATAGTGGTTGCTCAAGGCACATGACTGGAGATTCTACCCTGCTCACTGAGTTCAAGGAAAGAGCTGGCCCAAGTATCACTTTTGGAGATGACAACAAGGGTTAGACTGTGGGATATGGCTTGATTTCAAAGGATAATGTCATCATTGAGGAGGTTGCCCTAGTGGATGGACTCAAGCACAATCTGTTGATTATCAGCCAGCTTTGTGATAAGGGCAACTCAGTCTCCTTCAACTCTGAAGCCTATGTTGTGATCAACAAGAAGAGCAACAAAGTGGTTCTCACTGGAGTGAGAAAAGGAAATGTTTACTTAGCTGATTTCAACTCATCAAATACAGAATCTGTAACTTGTCTTCTTAGTAAAGCAAGTCAAGATGAAAGTTGGTTATGGCACAAGAAGCTGTCCCATCTAAACTTCAAGACCATGAATGAGCTAGTCAAGAAAGATTTGGTTAGAATCATTCCTCAAGTGGAGTTTTCAAAGGATGGATTGTGTGATGCCTTCCAGAAATAAAAGCAGATTGAAGCATCATTCAGAAAGAAACTTGATTCAACTATTGAAGAACCTTTGCAGTTATTGCACATGGAATTGTTTGGACCATTCAATGTGTTGTCCATCTCAAAGAAAAGATATTTCCTAGTAATTGTAAATGATTTCTCAAAGTTCTCTTGGACATATTTCCTAAAATCCAAAGATGAAGCAAGTGAAATCATCATCAATCACGTAAGGAAAGTCAACAATCATCCTGATTTCAAAGTTAGAAGAATCAGGAGTGACAATGGAACTTAGTTCAAAAATTCTGTGATGAGATTATTTTATGAAGAAAATGGGATCATGCATGAGTTTTCTTCAGCTAGAACTCCATAACAAAATGGAGTAGTAGAAAGAAAGAACAGGTCTCTTATTGAAGCTGCAAGAACAATGCTGGAAGAATCAAAGCTACCAACATATTTTTGGGCTGAAGCTGTAAATACTGCATGCTACACTCAGAATATTTCCTTGGTTAATCAAGCCAAATGCATGACACCCTAACAGTTGTTCAAGAATAAGAAGCCAACATTAAACTTTCTACATGTCTTTGGCTGTATATGCTATATCTTAAGGAATCAAGCTGATCAACATGGAAAGTTTGATGCCAAAGCAGATGAAGGAATTTTTGTTGGATATTCTGTTGGAAAAGCATATAGTATCTACAATCTAAGAATCGACATTGTTATGGAATCTGTACATGTGGAGATGATTTGTGAAGATAGTGATGATGATAGTGATCAAGAACCAATATCCAAGGACCATACAGAAAAGTCTACAACTAATTAAGCACATAATTCAACATCCATCAAAAGACCAAGTGCATCATCCGTCGAAAGACAATCTGCATCATTTGGCCGAAAGGCAAAGAACAACATCTGTTGATCCTTCAATAGTAGTTGGAAGTCAAGTAAGATCATAGTCAGAAAGAACCCCATCTTCAAGTCAAAGATCCATAAACTCAGGGGGAGTTTTTGATCATCATAACTCTGTTAATCATCAAGACAATAATGAGGCCTCTTCATCTAGAGCTAATCTACCACAATAGAGAAAATGGACTAAAGATCACCCTTTTGAGCTCATAATTGGTGATGCATCTTCTAGAGTTCAAACAAGAAAAGAAACTCAAGAAGAATGTCTGTATAGCAGCTTTCTCTCAAAGGAAGAACCAAAAAAGGTAGAAGAAGCTCTGTTGGAACTTGATTGGGTTCTAGCTATGCAAAAGGAGCTAAACCAATTTGAAATTAACAAGGTATGGAAGCTGGTACCCAAGCTTAAAGGAAAGAATCCAATATTCAGAAACAAGATGGATTAAAATGGCATAGTTGTCAGGAATAACGCTAGATTGGTTACTAAGGGCTACTATCAACAAGAAGGAATAGATTTTAATGAAACTTTTGCTCCTATTGCAAGACTTGAGGCCATCATAATTTTCTTAGCCTATGCGGCCCATGCCAATTTCAAAGTCTATCAAACGGATGTCAAAAGTGCCTTTCTGAATGGAGATTTGGAGGAGGAAGTCTATGTTAGTCAGCCTCCTGGTTTTGAAGATCAAACTTTTACAGAATATATCTACTATCTTTTGAAAGCACTTTATGGATTGAAGCAAGCACCTAGAGCCTGATATGATACCTTGTCAAAGTTTCTCTTAGAAAATCACTTCACAAGAGGTACCGTCGACAAAACTTTGTTCTTTAGAAATGTTAATGGCTCTAGTATACTTGTTCAAATTTATGTAGATGATATTATATTTGGCTCTATAGATGAAAAACTTTGCAAAATTTTTGCCAAATTGATGCAAAGTAAGTATGAAATGAGTATGATGGGAGAACTAACTTAATTTCTTGGTTTACAAGTTAAGCAAGTTAGTGATGGAATATTCATTAGTCAAACCAAATATATTTATGATCTTTTAGAGAAGTTTGATCTAATGGATTGCACATCTGCAAAAACTCTCATGGCCACTGCCACTAAACTTGAATTAAACGCTACTAGAAAGTCTGTGGATATTTCAAGCTATAGAAGCATGGTTGGCTCACTTCTATATTTAATAGCCAGTAGGCCGATAATAATATTTGCTACTTGTCTTTGTGTTAGATTTCAGGCTGATCCTAGAGAATCTCATTTAGTAGCTACTAAGAGAATTTTCAGATATCTCAAAGGAACACAAAAACTTGGCATTTGGTATCCTAGAGATTCTGATTTTGATCCAACTGGTTATTCAGATGCAGACTATGCAGGGTGCAAAATTGATAGAAAAAGCACTATAGGAACCTGTCAATTTCTAGGAAATAAGCTAGTACTCTGGTTCAGTGAAAAGCAAAATTAAGTTTCTACTTCTACAGCTGAGGCTGAATATATTGCTGATGGTAGTTGCTGTGCACAGATTCTATGGATGAAAAACCAATTGTTGGACTATGGTATGCAAGTGGACAGAATTCCTATTTTCTGTGACAACACAAGTGCAATTTCCATCACTGAAAATCCAGTACATCATTTAAGAACAAAGCACATAGACATCAAGTATCACTTCATTAGGGAACATGTAATGAGTAGTACTGTGGAACTTCATTTTGTTCTAAGTGAGAAGCAACTTGCAGATATCTTTACCAAGATACTTGATGAATCCACCTTCTCTAGGTTGGTAAGTGAGTTAGGTATGCATAATTATTTTTAAATCATTTTTGATAATTTTGCAAGTTGAAATGCAGCCAGAGTAAAAGTTGATATTTCTTTTTCAAAGATAAAATTTTGGCTAAGTCAGAATTTATATCTCGACGGATGTTCATTATCCATTAAAAATGAATATCCGTTGAATGACATCATCCATTAAGTATCAGTTATTACTCTGGGTACTTTTATCATTATCCGTCGAATTACACTCAATCCTAGTCGTTGATCTTGAACATTATCTATCGAATTTACTTACAGCCTGTATGTATATTTGTATATTTCAACAGATAATCTTAGAATTTTGACAGTTTTTCTATTTTTAAACGGCTATTTTGGGATATTTTGATTGGTTACTTTATTTTACTTTATTACTTTTGACAGTTTATTTTTGAGATGGTATAAAAGCCAAATTCATTTTTATTCTTTTCTTTTATCATTCTCAAAGCAATTTCTCTAACTCTCTTCTTCCCCAAAGAAAATTCTCTCTTTCTGTAACTAAACTCAATCACAACAATGGCACCCATAGTCAAGATCATGTCCTCAACTGGCTTTGTCTATGAAAAGAACAACTTTGTGGCTTTGGTGAACAAGCAAATTCCGGCATCTGAAGATTATCACAAGATGATGGACTTCATACTGAACTACAAATTGAATTATGCCATGCTTGAATCCCCAACCATCTACTGTGAAGTTGTTGAGGAAATTTGGACTACAACAATGTTCAACTCCAAGGACAAGACTATTACCTTCACTCTCAAAGGTAATAAACACTGTGTAAACTGTGATGCTATTGAAAAATGCTTTAAATTGCCTGAAAATAACACATATGCTCCACACACTGACACTGATGTGAGTAACATGCTAGTTTCTATGGGCCATGCTCTTGATGCCACTAAGTTAGGTGATGTTAGGAGAATGGGTCTTAGAAAAGAATGGAGTTTTCTATGTGATTCATTTATAAAAGTATTTTATGGTAAAATTAACAATTTTGATGCTGTTACTTATTCACTTGTGCACATGCTTTATATGCTTCTTAGTGATAAGTACTTTAATTTTAGCACTTCTGTTATTTATGAGATAGGGAGTAAGTTAGGAGATATCAAGAAGAGGTCTAAGAATATTTATTATGCTAGATTTTTTATGATATTAGCTAATTTTGTTTCTGAGGACCTCTCAATTGAGAACCCAACAAACAAGTTAGATTGTTGGGTCCAAGAGAGGAGAATTATTGCTGACTTGAACAGGGCAAATCATCACAAGGATGTTACACTTATGTACATGCCAATCATGGAGTTGCCTCAGGTAAGTGAGGTAAATGTTTCTGTCTCTACCACTACTTCTCAACCACTTATTTCTTTGCTTTCAACTGTGGCAATGGCATCTGTTAATGTTACCAAACAGATGCCTACCCAAGCCACTAAACCAAAGGTTTCTAAATCTAAATCAAAGAAAGCCCCCTCTGGTTTCTCTCAAAAGAAATCAGTTGCAAAATCCACTAAACACCAAGAGGGGAGTGTGCAGGAGAGTGAGATTGGTGAGGGACAGGGTGAATATCAAAGAAGCCCTAAGGATAAGGTTGGAGAGGTGAGTGAATCCCAGCCTAGCCATACTGCAGTTTCCCAACAAACTGCTGTGCTTAATAAGGACATTAGCTCATTGCTAGTTGCATCCTCCCAAAAGGATGTAACTATTGAACAAAGCTTTCAGCCAAGAGCACAGGCCAAAAGGGTAAGGGACACTAGCTCACCCCAAACTTATGCCAGAAAGAAGAAATATAAACACATTGGGGATACACAGGGTGCACACACAGTGCCTACTGCAGTCAAAGACTCAGTGCATGCACCTTCTCAAAGTCAGTTTGATGTGGCTCCAATAAATGTGGAGTCACAACCAAAATTTTTAACAATAGAAGCACCAAACACACTAAACTCACCTACACAATCACTGGATGTAGACATGATTCATACATCAATTCCTAATTCTCCATCTTTAACTCTCTTGGAGGAGCCAAAAATCCAAGCAAGTGAGCATCATCTTTTAGATGATTTATTGGCTCACTTGCCATTTCTTTCTGAGTACTCAAACATCTGTGCAAAATCTCAAATCAATCATCAAAGATTCTACAGTAGTCTCTACTCCAAACTCATTCATTTCTTCTATCTCGATGGATATTGGTCATTCGTCGACAAGTGATTGTATCTCGACGGATGTGCTTAACAGCAGTCATCCGTTGACACTTCAAACTACTGCTTCGACGGATGTTCCTCATCCGTTAATCACTGCACCACTTCAAATTTCAACAACTGTCACAAGTGTAGATGATTTAGTAGTAGTACAACCACTCTTAGGACTGAGGGAAGGGAGTGAATTGAGTGAGAGGCTGAGTTGCTCTCAGGTAAAAGGAGAGGAAAAGAGAGAAATTATGCAGGCTATTTCTTGCATCCTAGAAAAAGTGAGTGAGGGGAGTTCCACCTTAGAAGGTGAAGGTGAGGGTGTGAGGGTGGTGAGCCAATGGGAGCCCTTGATGCAAGAAAATAGAGAAAATGAGAGAAATGCAGGCTCATGAGATATAAGGATGGAAGCCATTGCTAGTGAGTCAGTGAATGTCAGTGATGCAGAAAAGGAGAGACTATTTTCGCAAGAATATCAAGCTGTCATAGATTCTATCTCCTTGGATGCTGAGACATTTACTCATCTTGTTTCATCTTATCAAACTCTAGCTGGACAGCGCAATGGGGATGCTGAAAGGATGCTCAACTTGGTGCACACTACTGCTTCTATGCAAAAGGCCAATGATGCCATCACAGCCATGCCACCCAAAGCTGGTGATGACATTGATTATGGAACTGGTGGTTCTAAGGATTTATTTGGTGATAAAGATGATGAAGGAGATTCAATGGACATAGGGGGAGATGTCATCCCTAGCTCAAGATCTAGAATGCCATCTTGGGTATTTTCCAAAGAATGTGATGAACAACATTTTAAGTCCACTCCCTTTCATATCATTCAACAAACTCAAACAATTCTTCAAGCTACAACTAATGCCAACACCAAAAAGCTACTTCAAGCTCATATTAATTCTCTTTAACTGCACCAAATTCAATCTCTTCAACACAATCTGGATGTCACTGCAATTAAAATAGAGATTGATCAAGTCAAGAAGGATGTTTCTGAGAGATTGGATGCTAAATTTCCTAACACAACCCTTTTTGACATCAACAAACAACTAAGGAAAAACTCTAATATTGCTAGCAAAGTGGACTCCTTGGACACAAGACTCAAAACCTTAGAAGCTTCCATCACTGTAATCTATTTACATCAAGATCAACAAACTCAGTTGCTTCAGAAGCTAGTGGCTGCACAGATTTCCACCTCTATTCAACTTGATGCTAACAAAAAGGGGGAGAAAGAGTTAATTGTTCTAGTTAGCCAAGAAGAGCCAACAAGTGAGGGGGAGAATGTGCTAAACATACAAATCAGTCAAGTAATTATTCCAGAAATTACTTTTTTTAAGCCACCAGTTTTGGACATCATTGATCTGATCCAGATAGCAGCTGCTAAGTTAGAATCAAATGAAAAATTCAAAAAGCTTGATGTTGCAGCAGTTGAGAAGGAACTGGATGAAAAATGGAAGAAAACTGATGAAGAGATAACAAATAAGTTTGGTCCAATTGAGAAGAAAGACAAGGTCTTTTCTCACTTCTCTCAATTGAGACAAATTTCTGCAAATGAAATGAGTCTGGGTAATTTGGAAAGGGGACAACTTCATGTATAAAGTCTCCAAAAGCCCACTTAGTTTTGAAGCCCAAAAGAAATTATCCAAAGTCATCTGACAAGAATCCCTTGGACCTTATATTTGAGACTCCAAGGCTAGATGAAAAGAAGCTGTTGGCAAGGTCCATTGTATTCTTCAAAGATCCAACTGACTCAGTGCTAAAGAGAAGAATTTCTAAGATCTACAGGAATGGGAAAGAAATCCGTGTGGTGGCTGGACACCCTCACTTTGCAGAAGCAAAAAAGGAAGAAAAGGAAAGAATCAAGCAAGAAACGAAGTAAGTTGCCTTAGATGCTAAGAAACTCAAACAGAAGAAAAAGCAAGTTGCTATAGTAGCCAAGCTTCAAGTTGTGAAAACTGCAACTGAGATTTCTGAGAAACAACCTGTGGTAGCTGAAGATAAAGTTCGGAAAATACACAAGGAACCTCAACAGAAAAGGAAGTTCAGATACAAAATCCTTCCCAAAAGAATGTTGGATTTTGATGATGACAAGATGGAAGATTACATTCCCAAACAGTCTACAACTTCAACTCAAAAATCCAAGCCGTCAGAAGTGCAGGATGAATTTAAGGTGGATCCTACAAAGAACTTTCATGGTGAGCCAATAGTTCCCAAGGATGAGCCTATAGACTAGAATAGTTTGCCTCTTCCTGAGCTTAATTTACCAATCTTCAACAAGCTAAAGAAAACAAAGACAAGAGCAATCAAGAAGGTCAAGCCTATGAAACTCAAAACCAAAACTGAGGCCCTACTGGCTGATAAAATTCATGGATGATAAAGGTGTTAGGAGATTCTTCAGGCTGGATGACCAATTGAGCATCTCAAGCAATGAGACTCTTTTGGAAATGCAAGAAAATCTAGACTTATCAAATGCTGAAGAACATGAATTTCACAGACAACTCCAAAATCAAATAGAAGAGAACAACATGAAGCTTGGTAAGAAATACAATCAAGGAGATAGATCACATCTGCTCATACTAGAGGAGCACCTTGAAAATGATTGTGAGAACTCTTTGTGCACTTTACTTTATTCAATTTTCAAATAAACTGTAGCACTTACAAGTTTTATCTACCATTATTCAATCTGTTTATTTAAGGGTGTTTTGTTATCATCAAGTATCTCTTAATTTATGGCTACAATTCCAGTAGACAAAAATTGGGGGACATTGTTAGGAATATGTTGTGAATTTGATGATAAGTTGAACAAAATACCTTAGTAGATTTAACTTAGTGTTTTGTAACTTTCAACGGATGATCATTTCAACATCCGTTGAAAGAGTAACTTATGCAAACATCCGTTGAAAGAGTAGCGTATGCACAATAAGATTAGTAGCACATTTCTGCATACTTAAACACCTTAGTGAACTAGATCTTCGAGAAATATCTAAGTTATGTTGACTACTAGATTGATATGCAAGATAGGTTGGTTAATTGTAAATAGATGATGCCTTAAAATCTTGTATAAATGAAACAGAGTTAACTGTCAAGGAAATAGTCTCAACGGATGATTCTCAAAGCTTCAACGTATGCTCAGATAAAGTTCAATGGATGATCTGCAAAGCTTCAACAGATGATCAGCCAAAGTATCAACGAATGATCATCCATAGTTTCAACGGATGATTCAATGAAGTTTCAACGGATGTTCAAATTCAAAAGAGAAGTTGATAGTGACTTGACAGTCACATGCGTTGATTGTATGCAATTGGAATATGACAGCCTGTTAGTAGGATTTAGAGAACAAAGAAGCATTTCCATTTCCATCCTAAACTAAAGATGTTCAAGGATGCTGGAAATGTTGGATTTTTAACAATAGCGGGGGCATGGTAAAATACTTTTACACATATAAAATCCAAATAAAAGCATATAAATCGTGAATAAAAATTCGAGGGATCGAATTTAACCTTTTAAAATAATTCGGAGACAACGATCAGAGATCCATAGCAGTTGCTCCTCAAGTGTGAAGCACTCCACCGGTATCCACCAAGAAAACGATGTTAAGGAGGAGGAAGGAGGTGGAGAGAATTGGGTTTTCCAAACTTTTTGGGTTTTCGGGTTTGATGTGGGTTCGAATAAAATAGGGTCTATAATAGTGTATTTATAGGCAAAATTTTCAGCTGAAATTTTCTCATAAATAATATTATTATTATCCCATTTATTATTCTTATTAATAATTAAAACACCTTTTAATTATTAATCCTTTTTCTAAACACTTTAGAAATAATTCTCTCTCTTGATTTAATTTCCAAAAATTAAATCCTTTAATTAATAATATTAAGAACTTTTCTTAATTAATTTATAATCAATTAAATCTCATTTAATCAATTATTAAATTTGCCAATTAATTATTTATTTCACAAATAAATACTTATTAGCCATTATTAATTAATTTCTCCACCATTAAATCATTCTCTTTTTATGGTGTGACCCTGTAGGTTCAATATTAAGCCGGTAGTAGAAATAAATAATAATAAAACTATTTTATCATTATTTATATAAATTCTCTAATTTATTAAATATGATTAATTAATTAATCACATTTATTCTACATCGTGAGTGATGCTTCTCAACATATCGCGACTATCCGGATAATATGAATTCACTGCTTAGAATACCAAGAACCTGTCAGTGAATAGTTACCGTACAATAACTCCTTCTACCCAACAATGTCCCGATTAAATACAAGGCATGGATCTCGTGTCAAGCCTATCTAATTCAATCACTTGCTTACCATTTACTATGCGTAGTTCTATGCAAATTAGAAACTCCTTTCTAATTTCATTCACTCTGGCCAGAGATTCCTGAACTAGCATAAGTGGATCAGCCTTGAACATTCGCTTCCTTCACTGGAAGGGGTATTAATCATACACTATCTTCGTGTACAAATTCCTATACCCAGAAGAGCCCTAATAATTGTCCCTGGAGACTAAGAACTAAACCAAAGCATAGTTCAGTGTACACAAGATGACTATGATGACCTCAAGTCTAAGGATACTTGTACAACTATCACTATGTGAATAACTGCTGACACGTGAGTGAACTCCATCAGTTGTTCAGCTGTGCGAGTCATGTTCAGTGAACTTATTCTATAATAAGCACCTACATACTAGCTATAGTGTTACCACACAAATGTCTATGAGAACAGACATCCTTCATAATGAAGCAAGCATAGTATGTACCGATCTTTGCGGAATATTAATTACCAGTTAGTAATCCTATGACCAGGAACTATTTAAGTTTAGAGTTATCATCTTTTTAGGTCTCACTATTATGATCTCATCATAATCCATAAAAGGCTTTACTCTAAACTATGGTATATCTTATTTAAACACTTAAATAGATAAAGCCCGTAATAAAAACAAAACAAGTCTTTATTAATATCAATGAAATCAAAACAGATTACATAAAAGTTATTCCTAAATCCTAATACACGATTGGACTTAGGACATATTCCTTTCAGGAAAGAGAAGTGAAGAAGCATGATATTAGACTAGATTTATTTTGTATTATTAGTTTGTTTTTTTATCATGTATCTTGGTAATATATAAACCAAGAGTAGCAAGTAGAACAAACAACTGAGTAAGAATTATTTTCAGAGAGATAAAAAAAGCTGTATCTGTTAAGAATCTCTTTGTAATTCTGTAAGATCTCTTGTAAGCAGCTGTGTGCTATTCAAGCATCACAGAGTTCTCATCTTTATATATATCTCTGGTGGATAAGTTCAAATCCACCCAGAAGTTTTAAAGCCTTGTGTTTTATTGCTTTGTGTTTTGATTTCTATTTTACTTTCATTCCGCACTTCTTGCAAAATCAAACACAGTTATATATTAAGTAAGAACATTCTTAAAATCAGAAAAAGAAGCCAGAATTACATTCAACCCCCTTTTGTAATTCTTATTGCATTGTTGGGAATAACAGAACCCATATTGAGATATTATTTTGACTACTGGTGCCATTGTTGCTAAGTATACAGTTCCAGAGAGAGAAAGGGTTTTGGAGATGAAGAGAGTAAAAGTTGCTATATATTTCAGAGAAAGATAAAAGTGACATATATAAATGTAATGTGCTTTTATACTGACTCTGAAAAAGATATACAAATAATTAAAAATCAAATAAAGTATCCAATGGTAATTTCCAAAAATAACTATTTAAAAATAAAGCAGTCTATGGAAATTTCAAAACTATCCATCGATATATACATAAAAACTGTAAGTAAAGTCGATGACTAGGGTTTGGAATTAACGGCTATAATTAAAGAAATTCAACGGATACATGATGCATCTTTATCCGTTGAAGGATAAAGTACCCAGACACATTTTTGACTTTCAACGGATACTTCTTATCCATTGAATACCATCAATATTTTCACTTAGCAAATCCTGACTTTGGTGTCAGGATATGATATTTTGCAAATCCTGATTTTGGTGTCAGTATCTAACAACTTGCAAATCTTAATTTGTAACTTTAATAAAGTCAAACTTATTTATGGCTGCATTACAAATCGCAAAAACATAAAAAAGAATTAAGAATAATTAAGCATACCTAACTCACTTACCAACCTAGTAAAAGTTAATTCATCAAGTGACTTGGTAAAGATTTCCACAAGTTGCTGCTCACTAAATGTAGTTCCACTGTACCATTCATAACATGTTCTCCAATGAAGTGCTACTTAATGTCTATGTGCTTTGTCCTTGAATACTGCATAGGATTTTCAGTGATGGCAATAACACTTGTGTTGTCACAGAATATTGGAATCTTGTCCACATGTAGACCATAATCAAACAGTTAATTCTTCAGCCATAAAATCTGTGCACAACAGCTACCAGCAGCGATATATTCAGCCTCAGTTGTGGAAGTTGTAATATCCTGTATTTTTAGAATTATTATTTGAATATATATATCTGTGATTTTATGATTTAGAAGGAATAAAATGGTGGATATTTTACTCTTGTTTGACGAGTTTGTGTTATTAAATGGTAATGTGCTAATTGTTAAGTGTTATATCGATCCTTGTTAATTTCTGAAAATATTTACTTAAATGTATTATTTTAAAAAGTTATTTAAAAGCCGATCTTATTGATATCGGTAAATTGAATTTGTTTTGTAATATCTGGGTTATATCGTTTAATAATTTTTATCAATAAAAAATTATTATGTGATTAATATGTGAATTTTGGTGAATTATCTGGTAATGGAAATTGATGCTTGGATGTTTATATGTGATACAATTTGAGTATTTTAATTTTTATATGTCCAAAATAAAGTATAGATAATTTTAGTATTTTTCTGGTAATTTATAGGTTGTTAGATGATTTTATAAAGAATTTATAGATTTAATAAATTACTTTCTAAGTAATTATAAATTATTTTATAAAAATCGGGAATCGTCCAACTTCAACCATTTTTGCGTTTTTACAATTCGAAACTCGTCGGAAAACTCCTTTTTAACCTAATCTGGTTATTCAGAACATTTTCCGTGTTTTGACTTTTTCGATCTGGAGTACGCTTTGACCCGTACGAGTCCCGACGCAAAATTTTCGATACGATAGTTATTTCGATAGATCAATAAAACCCGTATTCTCAAGGGACGAGATATTTTGATTAAATTATTACATTATCTTCTTGTAGAGTTTTTTTAAGAAGCCTAGTTTTGATATTTATCCAAAACAGGTTTCAATTGGATCGTTTTTATAGTTACTTAGTGGCTAAGTAATTTATTTTCAGACCCGATACGATCCAATAGGTATTAATGATCCATAAGTATAAATAGTTTTATTTATTAACTAATTATTATTAAAAACCAGATTTCATTTTTTTCTTCAGAAAATCAGAAAATCCTCTAATATTTGTTCTTGAGCTTGTGAAGATCAAACACTGATTTTGGAATGATCTGAGAAGCAAAACCTATCATGTTTGTAGTCAAATCGAAGCCCTCAATCTGTTCTATCTGATTTCATCATCACAATCACCCGAGGATTGGTAATTTTGAAATACAATTTTTAGGGTTCTTATGCGAATTTGGGGGTTTTGAATTCTAGTTGTTTTGATGAGTTTGGATTCCATAGATAGCTTCCTGGGATTATGTATAGTAGATTTATGCTAGTTATACGTATGTAGTGTTTCTTGATTGTTATATTCGAATAGAACTTTTAATCGAAAACTTCGATTCGATTTTTTGATTGAATGACTTGTTTACTGTGTTTGTTATGAATAACAATAGATTAGGGACGTGATTAGATTTGTTTTCATATATTAAACGTTAATTTTAGTTTAGAAATGAAGCAGTTTATTTTGTTGGCCGAAATTTTGTCGTCGTCGTGCTTCAAACTAATCGGAATCACAATTCCAGGATTCTTTCGTTGTTATTGATGGTATTGTCGAGTCTTGGAAGTGATTTTGATTGTGGTAGAGCTGAAAGACAGATCAAAACCGTACTTATTTGGACTATTACGAGTCACCGGACTTTTCCGCGGTTGCCGGAAAAGTTCGCCGGTTTCTAGGTTTTCCAGAAATCCAACGGGTTGTTCTTGGCAACCCGGATTGCCTGGAAACCCGAAGACCCGACCCGTTTCACTGATTTTAGAACCCGGTTTTGATTCTTGAATTACCATTTCCAATTTCAATAATCTGTTTCTGAATTTCCTTTTCAAAAATAATTCAAAATTCATTTCTATTTTCTAAAAATCATTTCTTTTAATTTCAAAAATCATTTAATTATTAGTTTAAATTCTAAAAATTATTTACTTAATTATTTTAAATTCCAAAAAATCATTTTCTTTTATTATTTTGAAAATCCAAATTTTATTTAATTATTTATAATTTGTTTTAGTAAATTATTTATGGATTTAATTGATTGATTAATTCATTTATTCAATTAATTTTATTTATAAATAGTTAAATAAAATGTAATTATTTATAATTAATCCAAATAATTCATAAAAATTATTTTTGAGTTTTTAAAAATTATATTTGAGTGTTTAAAAATCAATTAATATTATTATTAATTGATTTATTCTTATTTTATTCTTAATAAATAGACCGTTTGTCCGTTTAATACGAAACGAACGCGTATAGACTCAGAAAAATATTACGGTTTCAATAAAAATACTTTTGAGACCCAAATTCTTTTGTTTTAAAAGGTTACTTGTTTTATAAATCATTTTGAGTCGATTATTGATCGATAAATCATATTTTTTACCCGATTATAGTTTTTAAACATACCCAGTCGCACCTTTCGTCGAACCGAGGTATGTGTGATATGAATTATGTGATACGTGAGTTATGTGTTTACGTGCTATGTGAATTACGTGCTTAAGTGGGTCGAGAGTTTTGTGTTTAACTGTTTTATTTATGTGTGGGCTATCGTATGGGTAGATAGGATTTTGACGCGCAGTTCATCGAGTAATTATTGTTTAGACGATTAAAATTGTATCTTTTAATTATAGATACGGATCGCTCGAGTTGATCAGGACCAGACATTGGGAAAAATGAGATGGAATGGTATTGGATATCTGGCTTCTAGCAATCGCAGGAGCAGCACATCAGTGAATTATCGAAAGGAAAGATGGTGATGCCATGAGATGTCAGAATGAAGGATTGTGTTATTGCGAGTGTGACTAACTGCTAAAAACCCAAAGGCAAGTATCCCTATCGTCACTTTTGTTCAAGTGATATTTATTTTGAATCCTATTATGCAAGTATTGCTTTCCCTATTCTCAGTTCAGAATAGATAATTTTTTTACTTATCGCTGAATTAAATGATTATTATGCAAGTACTCTCTGCTATTCTATGTTCAGAATAGTTAAATGCTTTTACTTATCAAATTACTGGATTTATAGATGTTTTAGATTTTGAGAAAAATGATTTGGTTGCGAGTATTCCTGCCCAAGTGAATGGGGGGAATAAAATAAAATATATAAGGGTGTCGAGTATTATGACCCCTTTCAAAAAAGGTTTTAAGATTGGATGGTTACTGGTTGCGTAAGAGGCCGAGGCGGCGGTCCAGCGGAGAGCCATGTATTATACAGGATATAATACCTCTCTAGGCTAATATGTGCCTTGGGTGCCCCGTTTGTTTATTTGGATATGCTTCGACATACCGGTGTTGCTTCGCGGCTGATCACCGGCGGGAATACACTGTTGTTTGAGGATTCCAATCTAAATTATTATATTTCTTTTGATAATCTTAAAAGGAATGATTTATCAAGTGTTTTGGTTTGGAAAGGTAAAATGCAGTTTTGATTCAGTTTCTGATTGATGTGAATATTTAGGTTGTTGTTATATATCAAGGGTGGTATTAGTATAGATGATTGATGTTCACTTCAGTATGGGATGTTGTGAGTATCAAATTTCGTATTGATATCTAATTTAATATGACAACAAAATAAGTATTAATATCAAGAGTTCGGTTTTAAATAAAGTTTATGATTCAGTCCATAATTACTATTTCATGTTATTGTTGTTTACGATATTTCCGTAAACACTATTTTACGAGTTTATTCTCCTCAAGATTCAAAGTATTGCTGAAGCGTTTTGTTCGAAAATATAAAAAAGATATTAATACATTTAAGGAACCGATTCTGGGATTCTTTAACTAAATTTTTTGATTCAGCAATTATGATTTTAAATGTTCTGCTCTAGTGCAGATGTCGGTTTTATATCAAAATGACCATATATATACGCTATAATGAACTTGCTGTGCATTTCTTTCGCTCATACTTGCCTTTTTTTTAAATTTAACCTCCAGCGAGGATTAGCTTGCATTGTTTTGCGGCATAATTCAAGAAAGCAAAGAAGAAGCTTTTAAAAGGTGGTTGGTCCAAGGTATGCGGACTACTATAAGTTCTTTTATGTAAAGTTGTTCATATTATATTATATTATAGTTGTGTATTGTATAGTTGGGTCTAGTATACTTCTTTTCGAAGTTATACTAGCGGGTTTAGTATTGTTTTGGAATTTGTTGAAAAGAGTTTTAAAAGAAAGAGAAGAATTTATTTGTGGAATTTGGATATCTTGTTTCTAGAATTGTAACCTTAAAAATCTTGGATTAGTTTGGGGTCATAGATGTTAAATATTCAACTGTTGGCATTTATTTATTGATTTAATAGGTTAATTTGGATTGAGGTTTTATAGTGACGACAAAATCCTCTGACCCCGGATTTGAGGACGTTACAGAAGTAAAAACTGAGTTATGTTTCTTACTAAACCAGGATACAAGCTTGTTTCCTAGAAACTGACATGTGTCAGTTGTACTTTTCCTGTCTATTTTGCACCCTCCATAATCTGTATCTGAATAACCAATTATATCAAAGCCAGAATTTCTAGGGTACCGAATGCCAAGTTTTAGTGTACCCTTGAGATATCTGAAAATTCTCTTAATAGACATTAAATGAGATTCTTTAGGATCAACTTGAAATCTAGCACAAAGACAAGTTGAAAACATTATATTTGGTCTACTTTCTGTCAAATATAAAAGTGAGCCAACTATGCCTCTATCTTTAAATGTCCACAGACTTTTCAGTAGTGTTGAATTCAAGTTTCGTGGCAGTGGCCATGGGAGTTTCTGCAGACGAGCAATCCATTAAGTCAAATTTCTTTAAAAGATGATGAGTATATTTTGGTTTGACTAATGAATATTCCATCACCAACTTTCTTAACTTGTAAACCAAGAAAGTAAGTTTGTTCTCCCATCATGCTCATTTCATATTTATTTTGCATCAATTTAGCAAACTTTTTACAGAGTTTCTCATCTGTAGAGCCAAATATAATATCATCTACATAAATCTGAACAGTATACTAGAGCCATTAACATTTCTAAAGAAAAAAGTTTTGTCAACAGTACCTCTTGTGAAATGATTTTTCAAAAGGAACTTTGACAAAGTATCATACCAGGATCTAGGTGCTTGCTTCAATTCATAAAGTGCTTTCAAAAGATAGTAGACATAATCTGGAAAGTTGGGGTCTTCTAAACTTGGAGGCTGACTGACATAGACTTCCTCCTCCAAATCTCCATTCAGAAATGCACTTTTGACATCCATGTGATAGACTTTGAAATTGGCATGGGCTGCATAGGCTTGAAAAATTGTTATGGCTTCAAGTCTTTCAACATGAGCAAAAATGTCAAAATCTATTCCTTCTTGTTGACCATAGCCCTTAGAAACCAATCTAGCTTTATTCCTTATGACTATGCCATTTTCATCCATCTTGTTTTTTAATACCCATTTGATGTCAATAGAATTCTTTCCTTTAGGTTTGGTTACAGCTTCCATACTTTATTCCTTTCAAATTGGTTTAGCTCTTCTTGCATAGCTAAAACCCAATCAGGATCCAACAAAGCTTCTTCTACCTTATTTGGCTCATCCTGAAATAGAAAGCTGCTGAATAGACATTCATCTTGAGTTTCTTTCCTTGTTTGCATTTTGAAGATGCATCACCAATGATCAATTCAAATGGGTGATTGTTGAGTGGCATTTATAACACTTTATTCCGCTCCTTAAAGCTTTGAATTGGTGTAATTGTACTCAAGTTGTTGGTATTTTAATGTGTTTTCTAGTGTTTTTGCATTTTTAGGCATTATCTAGGTAATCAGGTGAATTAGCATTATTTTGGTGCTAATTTGGTGGCAAGGTGGTGTTGGAATAAAAGCTCTTAGAAAGCCAGCTCAATTCACCAAGAAAATGAAGAAATCAGAAGTTGATTTAGGGAATTAGCGCGGCCGCGCTGTGATAGCGCGCGGCCGCGCCCAAAGTCCAGAAACTCAGCGCGCCCACGCTAGTCAAGCACGCGGCCGCGCCAGGTCGAATTCAAAGAATCCCGATTCTAATGGGCTTTTGATCTAGAAGACTCCTACTCTGCATGGGGATGTTATATATATATATATAATTAAGTTCGTTTTTCAAGAGAGACACATCAGAGAACAAGGAGAAGGAGAAAAGATGACCGTTTTAGCACAATTCAACCAAGGCAAAGATGACCTAGTTTTTACTTGTCATTCTTTGTTAAAGTTCTAACTTTAGATGCTAGTTTTCTTATTCCTTACCCTATACTCTTGTGTTATACTTTGTTTATTATTCGTTTATAAAGACTACGTTTATTATACCATGCTTTTATCGGAACCCATGTTGATGATGAGTCTGATTATGGGCTAATCGTTATCGTGGGGTTATAACGGATTTGCTTATGGATTTCTTTAGCTAATTTGTTTTGATGCCTTAGTGTGTGGTGATTGTATGATAACCTAGTATTGGTTATGCTTATTTGTCTTATGAGCGTCACGAACTTATAAGATAGCTTGTTAATTCTTAATGAAGCGAAAATGAATTTAAGGGTTTAGAACTTGCCATGCTAGGATAGGTTCATGTGTTATTGTTATGCATGATTCATAGGTAATTTTAACCATCTTACTTGCCCTATGTAATCACAATAGATAACTGGTGCATTAAACAGTTAAGTTGTCAAATTCTATAGACATATAGGGTCTCAATATAATTGGTTTCTATTCACCCTCCATCTCTTTTGTGGATGTCTGGTAGTATGGTATTCGTGCAACGAAAGTTGGCGTTTATCAGTTTCGTGTTATCTGATTAGTGTCATCACCATTACATGCTAAGGTTAAGAACGAAAAGGCTATTGAATGAAGTATTTAATGAAGTTAGAATCCCATGTTTGTCTCATATATATTAATTCAACTTTCTTACTTCATTGTTATAATTGTTAGTTTAATTCTTAGTTATAAAACAATCCCAATTTGTTATTTGTCTTAGCATTGGATAATAACTATATCATCGGTGCATAAGTGCATAAATTAATTAGTTAACCAAATCCAGTCTCTGTGGGAATGAACTAGAAATAATTTTATATTACTTTCGAACGCGTATACTTGCGTGTATTATTAGCGCGTAGGGGTGTTCAAAAAATCCGTCAAACCGTAATCCAGACCGGACCATGGCAATCCGAACCAAGAAAAACCGAAATCGCTAAAACCGTTTTTAATAGTTTTGTTAACCAGACCGTTTACACATAAATGGTTTGGTTATGGTTTCTAATAAATTAAAACCGTTTAAAGCAAACCGGACCGTTATATAATAATATATAAAAATTCTAATATATACATATGAGTTATGATTATAAATTATAGTTTTGTGTATGTGAGTGTATATTATATTAAAAACATCTAATTACTTTTTAAATAAAAACTTAGTTAATTGTTAATATGTCGTAGTTATACTCTACTTCATAAACTTAATATTATTTTAATAAATTAAAGTATATGAAAGTCATATGTAAATTAAATATTTGTAAAAATATATATCACACACTTATATGTAATATATAATAAATTTTATATTACATTGACTTAAATAACCGTTTAGTTGTAAGTTTAATATAAACGAAACAAAGTAAATGATTAAGCTCAAACCGTGGTTCGGAACCGAACTAATCCATTATTTTATGGCCTGGTTTAGTTTGGTCTCGACATTTAATTGGTCTGGTTTGGTTTTGAATTTCAAAAAACCAATCTTACTGGTTCGGTTCGAAAAAAATAAGAATCCGGACCAAA
This sequence comes from Apium graveolens, assembly GCF_009905375.1. Classification (NCBI taxonomy): domain Eukaryota; kingdom Viridiplantae; phylum Streptophyta; class Magnoliopsida; order Apiales; family Apiaceae; genus Apium; species Apium graveolens. Next base: position 272,193,169 of record NC_133648.1, read on the forward strand.
CCAATCTGTGAACACCCCTATTAGCGTCTGTTTAGAGACTAACAAGTTTTTGGCGCCGCTTCCGGGGACTGCAGTCTAAATTTTTAGTTTATGTATTTGTCATCAGTGGTCGTTAAAGTTTATTGACTCGAACATTGTTACTTATCTATTTCTCTATCTTATTCCAGGTACTCTAGTGAGCGTGAATGCATACGTGTTCGCAGTCTCGTAAGAGAACTCTGGATAAAGCCGAGGAAGAAGTTGTAGTGGTTCGAAGGGAAGTTTTTAAGGACAAAGAGAAGGTAGAAGAAGAAGAGAAATTCGAGGAACCAGCTTTAGTAGTGATGGGAGATCAAGCAGAAATTCCTAAGGCTTTAATGGACTATTCTCAGCCTAAGATCAATGATATTCAGTCAAGCATCATCAGACAAGCCATTTCGGCTAATGCTTTTGAGATCAAGTCAAGCATGATTCAGATGATACAGAACTCAGTTCATTTTGGCGGTTCTCCTACTGAAGACCCCAACATGCACACCAGGGATTTCATTGAGATCTGCGACACTTTCAAGTTCAATGGTGTGACTGAAGATGTTATCAAGCTGCGACTCTTCCCATTCTCTCTGAGGGATAAAGCAAAGTGCTGGTTACATTCTCTACCACCAAGGTCTATCACCACATGGGAGGATCTTGCTCAAAAGTTTCTCACTAAATTCTTCCCTATGGCGAAGACTGCTGCAATCAGGAATGCTCTTACTCAGTTTGCTCAACAAACTGGTGAATCTCTGTATGAGGCTTGGGATCGATATAAGGAGATGCTAAGGAAGTTCCCACACCATGGCATGCCTGGTTGGATGATTATAAACTATTTCTATAATGGACTGGGTGCTACTTCTAGACCCATGCTCGATGCAGCATCAGGAGGAGCCTTGTGGGCTAAGAGCTACAATGAAGCTTATGAATTGATTGAACTGATGGCTACTAATGAATACCAGAATCCATCTCAGAGACTGACTCAGGAAAAAGTAGCAGGAATTCTGGAGTTGGATGCAGCAACTGCTATAGCTTCCCAACTTAAGGCTTTGACGATGAAGGTGGACACTTTGGCCAATTATGGAGTTAATAAAATCACTAGTGTCTGTGAGCTTTGTGCTGGTACCTATGAGACTGACCAGTGTGCTATTTCTAGTGAATCAGCTTAGTTCGTGAGCAACTTTCAGCGATCGCAGCAACCTGTGCCAGCCACTTATCATCCAACAACCACAATCATCCTAATTTCAGCTGGAGCAACGCTCAGAATTCGGTTCAATAGCCTTATCAGTAGTACCCAGCTAAGCAGTATAACCTCCTAGTTTTCAGCAACCGCAATATGCACATAGGCAGCAACTTCAGCTGCAACAAGTTAATGAAAAATCTGAATTAGAGGAGTTGAAGCTTATGTGCAAGAGTCAAGCTATTTCTATCAAGACCTTGGAAAATCAAATTGGATAAATAGCCAATGCCTTGCTAAATCGTCAACCTGGTACATTGCCTAGTGACACTGAAGTGCCAGGAAAGAGGGAAGCTAAGGAGCATGTAAAGACAATCACTTTGAGGTCTGGAAAGGTTACAAATCCCGAACAAACTCAAGTTTTGAATGAAGAAGCTGGGGCTGAAGAAGATGTAGAGCAGCATGAAGCAGAAGTGGAACCAAGGAAGACTACTATTGAGCACACTCCTCCCGAGGGTAATATAGGGGAGAAACAGATCTATCCTCCACTGCCTTTTCCTAAGCGGCTTTAGAAGAAAGAGCTGGATAAGCAATTTGAGAAGTTTCTGGAGGTGTTCAAGAAACTTCATATCAACATACCTTTCGCCGAGGCTCTGGAGCAGATGCCTAGTTACGCAAAGTTTATGAAGGGTTTTTTCTCTCGGAAAGTGAAGCTAGATGATTTAGAGACTTCCGCTCTCACGGAGAAATGCAGTGTTGTGCTGCAACAGAAGTTGCCTCCGAAGCTTAAAGATCCAGGAAGCTTCACTATTCCATGAACTATTGGAAAAGTATCTTTTGACAGATACTTATGTGACTTGGGAGCTAGCATCAATCTGATGTATTTGTCAATCTTCAAGAAGTTTAACTTGCCTGATCCAATACCGACTTATATGACTTTATAGTTGGCCAACCGTTCGATTACATATCCGCGAGGTATTGTGGAGGATGTCTTGGTCAAGGTTGATAAACTCATCTTCCCCGTTGATTTCGTAATTCTTGATTTCGAGGAGGATAAGAAGATTCCTATAATCTTGGGAAGACCTTTCTTGGCGACTGGACGAACCTTGATAGATGTGCAGAAGGGTGAGCTTATAATGTGAGTGCTGGATCAGGATGTAACTTTTAATGTGTTCAATGCTATGAAATTTCCCATAGAAAATGAGGAGTGCTTCAAGGTGGAGTTGGTCGATTCTGTGGTTACTTCAGAACTTGATCAATTGCTAAGGTCTGATGCCTTAGAGAAGGCCTTGTTCGAGAATTCAGACAATGAAGATGACAAAGATGAAGAACAATTGCAATATCTGAATGCTTCTCCCTGGAAGATGAATATTGATATGCCTTTTGAATCTCTTGGAATGGAGGAATTGAACAAAGCTCCTAAACACCTCAAGCCATATATTGAGAAAGCTCCTACTCTTGAGCTTAAGCCTTTACCTGAACATTTGAGGTATGAGTTTTTAGGTGATGCATCTACTTTTCCTGTTATTATTGCATCAGACCTTTCATTAGCGATGAGGAGAAGCTTTTGAGGATTCTAAGAGAGTTCAAATCAGCAACTGGATGGATTATAGCAGATAATAAGGGAATCGGCCCTTCTTATTGCATGCGTAAAATTCTGTTAGAGGAAGGTACCAAGCCTACGATTGAGCAGCAAAGAAGACTGAATCCGATCATGAAGGAATTAGTGAAGAAGGAAATTCTTAAGTGGCTGGATGCAGGGATTAATTATCCCATTTCTGATATTTCTTGGGTGAGTCTAGTTCAATGTGTACCGAAGAAGGGAGGTATCACAATTGTTGTTAATGAGAAGAATGAGCTCATTCCTACTCGAACAGTCACGGGATGGAGAGTTTGTATGGACTACAGGAAGCTGAACAAGGCCACGAGGAAGGATCATTTCCCTCTACCTTTCATTGACCAGATGCTTGACCGATTGGCTGGTCACGAATACTACTATCTTCTGGATGGCTATTCGGGTTACAATCAGATTTTCATCGTTCTAGAAGATCAGGAGAAGACTACCTTCACTTGTCCATTTGGTACTTTCGCCTTCAGACGAGTTTCTTTTGGTCTGTATGGTATACCAGCCACATTTAAGAGATGCATGATGGCCATCTTTTATGATATAATTAGCCAGAATGTGGAGGTGTTCATGGATGACTTCTCTGTATTTGGCGATTCTTTTGACAAATGCTTGCAGAATCTTGGACATGTTCTCAAGAGGTGTGTTGAGATCAACTTGGTTCTCAATTGGGAGAAATGTCACTTTATAGTGTGACAGGGCATTATACTTGGGAAGAAGGTTTCTAGTAAGGGTCTTGAGGTGGACAAAGCTAAGTTGGGGGTAATTGAAAATCTTCCACCACCAAATTTTGTTTAGGGAATTCGCAGTTTTCTTGGTCATGCGGGTTTCTATAAGCGTTTCATCAAGGACTTCTCTAAGATTTCGAAGCCATTGTGCAGTTTGCTAGAGAAAGATGTCCTTTTCAAGTTTGATGAGGAGTTCCTTCTCACTTTTGAGTCATTGAAGAAGAGTTTAATCACGGCACCTGTCATAACTGCGCCTGACTGGAATGAACCTTTTGAGATTATGTGCGATGTAGGTGACTATATAGTTGGAGCAGTTCTTGGGCAGAGAAAGAACAACGTATTTCATGTGGTCTACTATGCAAGTAAGACCTTGAATGATGCTCAACTGAATTATACTATTGTGGAGAAAGAACTCTTGGCTATTGTCTATGGTTTTAAGAAATTTCGATCTTATCTACTCGGGACTAAAGTGACAGTTTTCACTGATCACGCTGCAATTCGATATCTCATCTCGAAGAAGGACTCGAAGCCTAGATTGATTAGATAAGTTCTTTCGCTTCAAGAATTTGAATTAGAGATCAGGGACAGAAAGGGGACTGAAAATCAAGTCGATGATCATCTATCGCGTTTAGAGAACCCTAATGCTACTTCACTGGACAAGACATTGATAAATGAGTCTTTTCGCGATGAGCAGTTGTTTGGAGTGCAAGAGGAAGAACCGTGGTTCATAGACATTGTAAACTACCTTGTGAGTAACATCATGCCTCCCGACTTATCGTACGCTCAAAGGAAGAAGTTTCTGCATAAAATGAAGTGGTATATGTGGGATGACCCGTTTCTTTTTTGACAAGGAGCTGACCAAATCATTAGGAGATGTATTCCATACAGCGAAACGGGGGGGATCTTGCGAGATTGCCACTCAACGGCTTATGGAGGACACAATGGTGGAGAAAAGACAGTAGCTCGCATTCTTTAAGCAGGTTTCTTTTGGCCAACCTTGTTTAAAGATGATCATCAGTTCATTTTGAAATATGATCGATGTCAACGTGTGGGTAATATGTCTAAGAGGGATGAGATGCCTCTTAATGTGCTTTTCAAGGTTAAAGTATTCGATATTTGAGGAATTGATTTCATGGGGCCTTTTGTCTCATCTTATAACAATCAATATATCTTTTTGGTGGTTGATATATGTCGAAATGGGTTGAAGTTAAGGCTTTGCCAATGAATGATGCGAAGGTGGTGCTTAATTTTCTTCACAAGCAGATATTCACAAGGTTTGGAACTCCAAGAGTCATAATCAGTGATGATGGGTCACATTTTTGCAATCGCAAGTTCACTGCTATGATGCAAAGGTATAATGTGAATCATCGCATTGCTACGGCTTATCATCCTCAGACAAATGGTCAAGCTAAGGTATCTAACAGAGAGATTAAGCGCATTTTAGAGAAGGTTGTGTGTCCATCGAGGAAAGATTGGTCTTTGAAGCTTGATGAAGCTGTTTGGGCTTATAGAACAACATATAAGACTCCATTGGAAATATCACCGTTTCATTTGGTTTATGGTAAGGGGTGTCATTTACCGGTGGAGCTCGAGCATAAGGCATATTGGGCTTTGAAGAAATTGAATCTAGAATGGGATGCAACTGGAAAGAAGATGATGCTTCAATTGAATGAACTCGACGAGTTCCGACTTCAAGCTTATGAGAACAACAAAATGTATAAGGATAAAGTCAAGAGGTGGCACGATAGGGGTCTAGTGCTCAAATCATTTGTGTCGGGACAACAAGTTCTTTTGTTTAACTCTCGTCTCCGTCTTTTTCCTGGAAAGTTGAAGTTGAGGTGGTCAGGGCCCTTTATAATCAAAACTGTGTTTCCACATAGAGCGGTGGAAATTTTTGAGAATGATCCAGGCCAAGCATTCAAGGTAAATGGTCAGAGGTTGAAGCATTACTGTGGTGACACGGCAAACCGTGATGTGGTTAGTGCCGTTTTGTTGTCCATTTGATCTCAAGTTTCTACGTCAAGCTAATGACGTAAAATAAGCGCTTCTTGGGAGACAACCCAAGTTTGTTGTACATTAGTATGTAGAAGAAGCAAGAAGAAAGAAGAAAAACACAAAAAAAAATCAGAAAAAGAAAAAAATTAAGGGCCAACTTCAGTAGCCAAGCGCACCCGCGCTGATCTAGCGCGTGGCTGCGCCGTTTTTCCAGAAGGTAAGCGCGCCCGCGCTAATCTAGCGTGCGGCCGCGCCGAATTGGCAGAAGGTGAGCGTGCCCGTGCTGGTCTAGTGCGCAGCCACGCCGGGGTCCCGACTCAGAAAAATAAAAACAACAGTTTTGAAGGGAAAAACGGGATTTTTGCTATAAAATCAATTTCAAACCGAATTTTACTCTTCCACATCCCAAATTTCCCTCTCCAAATCAAACCCATTATTCTCACGATTCCCATAATCAATTCCCACATCTATTCCATATATAATTCTTTTCTCACCACCTATAAATACATACACTTCTACACAAACTTCTCCACCACATCACAAATTCTCAAACACAAATCTCTCTCAAAAACTTATTTTTATTCTCTCTTATTCAATTCCAATGGTACCTAAGAGACAAAGAACTCTAATAAGTAGCAGCAGCACCGATTCTTCATTTACGGGTGGTGTGAGGCCAAGGTTTTCTATTCCGGAGGCTGAAGAGGAGTACACGAGGCTTCTCTCGAAGCCTATTTCGAAGGAGCGAGGTTTTCTGCCATAAGAGAAGGATGATAAGTTGTTGGAGATGATTCTGGAGATGGGTTGGGTTCCTTTTTGCGAGGTTCCCGCTGCTGTGCCCATGAGTGTTGTGCGAGAGTTCTATGCTAATGCGAAGGCGGAGAAGAATGGCTTCACGGTGGTCAGGGAAATGAATGTGGAGTATAGTGCAGATGCGATAAGGAGGGTGATTGATCAGCCCGCGACTAAGCCCGGTCAGGACACTTGGAACGATAAGACTCCGGAGGACTTTAATCTGGATCAGATCGTTGCTACTCTTTGTGTGCCCAAGACTCACTGGAAGTTCAAGAGAGGCATAACTGATAACTCCACGTTCCCTGCGTCGTGCATGAACAGGTTTGCACGGGCTTGGAACTCGTTTATTTGTGCTAATATCATGCCATCATCACATGTGCATGAGATTACGCTGGAGCGTGCTCGTCTGCTTTGGGGTATTCTTCAGGGTGATTACATTTATTTGGGGATGGTTATACATCAGGGGATTTTGAGGTTCTTGAGAGGAGGTACTACAGGTTCTATACCCTATGCGTCCGTTGTGACGAAGTTGTGCGTGGTAGTAGGTGTTTATTGACCTGCACATGAGTAGCTACAGCTTCCCAATGGCAAGCCCAATCCTAAGGGGCTTGGTTATTCATATGATCATCTGCCAGGTGGTAGACCAGCGGATGAGACTTTTGCTGGTGGGTTGCAGCAGGAAAGGAAGACAGCGTGTAGAGCTCAGTTGGGAGAGGAGGCTGGCCCTTCGGAGGAGGAGGAGGCAGGAGCTGAGGTTGAAGCTGGTTTGAGTACGACGCAGTATATGCTTCTAGCGAGGATGATGGATGCCATGCATGACATCTATAGTCGGTTTGCACGTGATCTCACCCAGGCACTTGGGACTGCATTCAGAGCCACGGGTGTTGACATCCAATGGCTAGTATTTGGTGAGGACTGAAGGGTTTTTAGCACATAAACGCAACGAAAACATAAATTTAAATCTTAAAAAAAACCGAAACCCTCCGCAGGATCCATGCGAAAAATAATATTTAATTCGTAGTTCAGTATGTTTACCTTAAGAAGCTTTACGTTAATGGAAATACGGAGGTCTTTAATAGCGATCCAAGAACGATGAACGGAAATCCCTAGCAGCTGCTCCTTAAGTTTGAAGCACTCCACCGGTATCCACCAAGAGTACAATGTGATGGAGGAGGAAGAGGTTGAGAGAATTAGTTACCTCCCTCTTGTCCTACTTTAGAATTAGGGTTAATTATTTGGGTTTAGGCAAATAGGGTTTATAATAGTATATTTATAGGCAAAATTTTCAGCTGAAAATTTTCCATAAAATATTATTATTATTATTAACCCTTTAATTGATTATTCTTATTAACCAATTAACTAATAATTAAAACACCTTTTAATCATTAATCCCTTTTCTAAACACTTTAGAAAAATAATTTTCTCACTTGATTTAATTTCCAAAATTAAATTCTTAATTAATAATATTAATAATTAATTAAATCTCATTTAATCAATTATTAAATCTGCTAATTAATTATTTATTTCACAAATAAATAATTACCAACCATTATTGATTAATTCCTCCACCATTAAATCATTCTCTTTTATAGTGTGACCATGTAGGTTCAATATTAAGCCGGTAGTAGAAATAAATAATAATAAAACTATTTTATCATTATTTATATAAATTCTCTAATTCATTAAATATGATTAATTAATAAATTAATCATATTTATTCTACATCGTGAGGGATACTTCTCAGCATATCGCGACTATCCGGATAATACGAATTCACTGCTTAGAATATCAAGAACCTATTCAGTGACTAGTTATCGTACAATCAATTCCTTCTACTCTGCAATGTCACGATTAAATACAAGGCATGGAACTTGTGTCAAGCCTATCTTATTTAATCATTTGCTTTCCCATTCACTATGCTTAGTTCTATTAAATGTAAATTAGAAACTCCTTTCTAATTTCATTCACTCTGGCCAGAGATTCCTGAACTAGCATAAGTGGATCAGCATTGAACATTCTCTTCCTTCACTAGAAGGGGTAGATCCTTTATTGATCATACACTATCTTCGTGTACAAATTCCTATACCCAGTAGAGCCCTTATAATTGTCCCTGGAGACTAAGAACTAAACCAAAGCATAGTTCAGTGTACACAAGATGACTATGATGACCTCAAGTCTAAGGATACTTGTACAACTATCACTATGTGAACAACTGCTGACACGTGAGTGAACTCCATCAGTTCTTCAGCTGTGTGAGTCATGCTCAATAAACTTATTCTAAAATAAGCACCTACATACTAGCTATAGTGTCACCACACAAATGTCTATGAGAACAGACATCCTTCATAATGAAGCAAGCATAGTATGTACCGATCTTTGCGGATTACTAATTACCAGTTAGTAATCCTACGACCAGGAAATATTTAAGTTCAGATTTATCATATTTTAGGTCTCATTATTATGATCTCATCATAATCCATAAAAAGCTTTACTCTAAACTATGGTATATCTTATTTAAACACTTAAATAGATAAAGCCCGCAATAAAACCAAAATAAGTCTTTTATTAATATCAATGAAATCAAAACAGATTACATAAAAGTTATTCCTAAATCATCATACATGATTGGACTTAGGACACATCTCTTTCAAGGACGCCGTGTATCCACCTCCAGACACGCCTGATACTCCACCCGTTGAGGGTGATGATCCTGATTCGGAGTAGGTATGCCTGATTCCTTACTATTACCTTCACTGAGGACAGTAAATATTTTAAGTTTGGGGGTAGTAGTTGAAGGAATATGTTTCTGTGAGTCGCATGTAGTTTGCATATTCATGATACTTTAGTGCATGTAGTTGCATATTTTGCCATATAGTAGTTTTTTATTTTTGGTAATTTTTATGATAATTTGTTCATGTAGTTTCATGCATTTGCATAATAACATGATCCCTTAGATAATTTTTCCGGTTGACTTGTGATATTGATGCTAGTATAGTGATATTTTATTTAGTGATGTTAAGTCTTATTGAATTGATTTGCATGCTAGAGATAATTTTATTTCACTAATTCTTATAGATTTTTAAAGTGCTAGATCATGGTCATGGTTTGTTTGTTTGTCGAGGTTTAATCGCTTGTTTATATTTAGAATTTAGGATATTCTCTTAATAATAAAAGACAAGGATTTTTAGAAGTTGGGAAAAATTGGATTTCATTGCTAGTTGTGTTGGCTAGGTGTCAAATGGCTAGTAGTCGGCTCATATTTATATGAGTAGTCTAGGGTTGAATGAGATGGAGCGAAACACACTCATTCAGAAATTGTTGAAAAAAAGAGAAAAATAGAGAAGAAAAAAGAAAAATGGGAAAAAAAGTATGTGTTATGTATAATTGATCATGAGTGGGCTCTTTAGTACTCGAGTTATTAAGTTCTTAGGGGACTTTCTGCCTAGTGACCTAAGGCTCCGCTAACCTATCACTTGCTACGTGGGTACTATTGTATAAGTCTTTTGTGGACCTCACTCATTGTACGGTCAAATAAGCATAGTTTTGTTATTTTGTTGAGAATAAAAGCATGAATCCATGTAAAACTCCAATATAAGAATTGAAGTTTTAAAAGTTATTTTGAGTCTAGCTTTTATTCTATTTATAACCTTGTGATTGTTTTGATGAGTAGTGAGTCATGATTATTGATCTAGTTGCGATAGTATGTCTGTAAGCAGTTGCACACACGAACGTCTCTGGTTTGTAGATTAATTTGTGAGATTTGATTGATCTTTATACGAGTAACTATATTTGTTGAGATGTTGCTTGTTGATTGGTTTAGTTATTCTATTGGGGATCGTTGCATTCATTTAGTTGCATTCATGCATTTTTATTTCTTGTTCTTTGAGTCTGTTTATGCTTGAGGACAAGCATCGATTCAAGTTTGGGGGTATGTTGAGTGACATTTATGACACTCTATTACGCTCCGTAAAGCTTTGAATTGGTGTAATTGTACTCAAGTTGTTGGTATTTTAATTTGTTTTCTAGTATTTTTGCATTTTCAGGCATTCTCTAGGTAATCAGGTGAATTAGGATTATTTTGATGCTAATTTGGTGTTAAGGTGGAGTTGGAATAAAAGTTCTTGGAAAGCCGGCTCAATTCAACAAGAAAATGAAGAAATCACAAGTTGATTCAGGGAGTCAGCGTGCCCGCGCTGTGATAGCGCGCAACCGCGCCAGGTCGAATTCAAAGAATCCTGATTCTAATGGGATTTTGATCAAGAAGACTTCTACTCTGCATGGGGCTGTTATATATACATAATTAAGTTCGTTTTTCAAGAGAGACACATCAGAGAACAAGGAGAAGGAGAAAAGAAGACCATTTTAACACAATTCAACCAAGGCAAAGAAGACCTAGTTTTTACTTGTGATTCTTTGTTTAAGTTGTAACGTTGGATGCTAGTTTTCTTATTCTTGAACCTATACTCTTGTGTTATACTTTGTTTATTATTCGTTTATAAAGACTACATTTATTATACCATGCTTTCATTGGAACCCACGTTGATGATGAGTCCGATTATGGGCTAATCGTTATCGTGGGCTTGTAACAGATTTACTTATGGATTTCTTTAGCTAATTTGTTTCGATGCCTTAGTGTGTGGTGATTGTATGATAACCTAGTATTGGTTGTGCTTATTCATCTTATGAGCGTCGCGAACTTATAAGATAGCTTGGTAATTCTTAATGAAGCGAAAGTGAATTTAAGGGTTTAAAACTTGCCATGCTAGCATAGGTTCATGTGTTATTGTTATGCATGATTCGTAGGTAATTTTAACCATCTCACTTGCCCTATGTAATCACGATAAATAACTTGTGCATTAAACCATTATGTTGTCAAATTATATAGACATATAGGGTCTCAATATAATTGGTGTCTATTCAGCTTCTATCTCTTTTGTGGATGTCTGGTAGTATGGTATTCGTGCAACGAAAGTTGGCGTTTATCAGTTTCGTATTATCTGATTAGTGTCATCACCATTACATGCTAAGGTTAAGAATGAAAAGGCTATTGAATGAAGTATTTAGTGAAGTTAGAATCCCATGTTTGTCTCATATATATTAATTCAACTTTCTTACTTTGTAGTTATAATTGTTAGTTTAATTCCTAGTTATAAAATAATCCCAATTTGTTATTTGTCTTAGCATTGGATAATAACTATATCATCGGTGCATAAGTGCATAAATTAATTAGTTAACCAAAGTCAGTCTCTGTGGGAACGAACTAGAAATAATTCTATATTACTTGTGAATGTGTATACTTGCATGTATTATTAGCGCGTGTTTAGTGACTAACAGTGATCTCTAGTCCATTTCCTTTGTTGTAGTAGATTAGCTCTAGATGAAGAGGCCTCATAGTTATCTTGATGTGTGACTGAGTTTCGATTCGATAAAACTCCCCCTGAGATTGCTGATCTTTTATTTGAGATTGGAGTTCTTCAGTTTGTGATCTAGAATGACTTTCAACTTCTATTGAGGGTTCAACCGATGCTGAACTTTGTCTTTCGACAGATGATATAGTTTATCTGTCAACAGATAATGTACCATGTCTTTCGACGGATGTAGAATTTTGTGCTTCATTTGTTGATCTTTCTGCATATTCCTTAGAAATTATCTTTTGATCACTTTCATCATCATTGTCATCACAGTTCATCTCAACATTGCCAGATATGAGGCTTTCATGGAAACCTGCATCCTATAGTCTTTCAATCTTCTTATCATCAAACACAACATGTACAGATTCCATAACAATGTTGAATCTTATATTGTAGACTCTATATGCTTTTCCAACCGCATATCCAACACAGATAGCTTAATCTGCTTTGGCATCAAACTTTCCATGTTGCTCAGTTTAATTCCTTAGAATATAGCATTTGCAACCAAATATATGAAGAAAGTTCAGTGTTGGCTTCCTGTTCTTGAGTAGTTGATAAGAAGTCATGCATTTTGCATGATTGACCAAATAAATATTTTGAATGTAGCATGCAGTATTGACAGCTTCAACCCAAAAATAAGTTGGTAACTTTGATTCCTCTAACAAGGTTCTTGCAACTTCAATTAGGGATCTGTTCTTTCTTTCCACTACTCCATTTTGTTATGGAGTCCTTGCTTCTGAAAACTCATGCATGATCCCATTTTCTTCATAGAACGACCTTATTAGAAAATTCTTGAACTCAGTTCCATTATCACTCCTAATTCTTCTAACCTTGAGATCAGGATGATTGTTGACTTGCCTTATATGATTGATAATGACTTCACTAGCTTCTTCTTTATATTTAAGAAAGTGTGTCCAAGATAAATTTGATAAGTCATCAACAATCATTAGGAAATATCGCTTCTTTAAAATTGACAACACATTGACTGGTCCAAACAAATCCATGTACAATAGTTGTAGTGGTTCTTCAATTGTTAATTCAAGCTTTCTTTAGAATGATGCTTTAATTTCTTTCCCTTTTTGACAAGCATCACACAATCCATCCTTTGAGAACTCAACTTGAGGAATGCCTCTTACTAGGTCTTTTATGACTAATTCATTCATAGTCTTGAAGTTCAAATGAGACAGATTCTTGTGCCATAGCCAACTTTCATCTTGACTTGCTTTGATGAAAAGAAAAGTATTAGAATCTGCTTTAGATGAGTTGAAGTCAGATAGGTACACATTTCCTTTTCTCACTCCAGTAAGAACCAATTTGTTATTTTCCTTGCAGGTAACAACACATGCTTCAATATTAAAAGTTAAAGAATTACCTTTGTCACATAGTTGGCTGACACTCAAAAGATTGTGTTTGAGTCCATCCACTAGAGAAACTTCTTCAATGATGACATTATATTTTGAAATCAAGCCATATCCCACTGTATACCCTTTGTTGTCATCTCCAAAAGTAATACTTGAGCCAACTCTCTCCTAGAACTCAGTGAGTAGGGTAGAGTCTCCAGTCATGTTCCTTGAGCATCCATTATCTAGATACCATATACTCTTTCTATTTACCTGCACACATCAAAATCAAATCAAGTTGATTTTGGTACCTAAATTTCCTTGGGTCTTGCCTTGTTAGACTTTTTCTTAGGTTTCTTAGGCTTTCCACCATCAGACTTAGGTGATTGAGGATCAACCTTAGTCCTAGGGGATTGACTATGTATCCCATAATCATTTATAGAATTATCACGTATATTTTTATTGACATGACATGACATAGATTGTGCAAACATGTTATTCCAGTAAGACATGCTAAATGGCATTTGTGGCATGTTGAATGCAGTATAATAAGGGTTTTGTGTAAATGGCTTATTAGAAAATTATGTATTGAATTCTGTGCAAGCATAATAGGCATGACATTCATTGGTAATGTGGGCATGTTGGGAAAAGTGGGAGGTGCAAACATGGGTGTAGGCATAACATATTTGTATTTAGTAAAAAAGTGATTAACACTACCACACTTCACACAAGTTTTTCTAGGTGCATATTTATCAGGTGTGTAGTTGTTATGTTTGTTAATTCCCAATTTCCCATTCATATTATTTTTCCTTTTAGAATATGCTTTGAACTTAATTTTCTCCAATCTGTCACTTAACTATTTCATTGACGGATGCCCCACATTTATTCTAATTATTTCCTTGACTCGACTTGATTCTCCTATAATAAATTCTTAGAAATTGATCCATATTTCTCATTCAGTCTAGATAGCTTGGCTTTGCTAATTGGATTTGTTGGTGAGACTGCGTAGCTGTATCAACAGTTACGTGATAGCTTAACACGAGAACAACATTAGAACAGGACATGTTAATAATACTACGAGTACAGAAGAAATTAGAAGAAATGAAGACAAGGCAAATATAAAGAATTGAAAGATTATAATAAGGCTTAAAGTCTGTTTACAGGTCAATGAAAGAAGTTCATTAATATGATCATGCCTCAGTGAATAATAAAGGTTAAAGACTTTCAGGGTTTCAGAAATGATGAAGATTCAGTGTATAAGTGCTACCAGAAGATTTCAGTGTACTGGCATTGATTGAAGATATACAGTGTTCGAAGCATTGGATTCTGAAGAATTGAAGATAGGGTAAAAGGCAGAGGTTAAAGAAGATTGTTGCAGTCTTGAATTTATATTCACTGACAGGAGTTCCGTTATATGTTCAAGCGTCAGTGAAAAACAGTGAATGAAGTATTCAAGATTGTAGTAGCAATGAAGACGTTGTCTAAAGTACCAGAAAGGATTCCAGTGAAAGTACATTTGTTTATTGACAGTCAGTGTTCAAAGCGATAAAGTTGTTGCAAGCTTAACAATATAATCAAGGCTATAATACGAAGACCTGAATCAGAGTTAGTCGTGTGTGAACCAGACCAGTTGCACTAGGCGTCAACAGCTCGTGAAAGGAATTTGGGTATTATTTATAGAAGAATTGTTAAGTTGAGGAATGTACTTGGATTGAATGTTTATCTGTTAAAGTACGATAAGAGGTGCGCAGGATATACGGGTAAACAGCTCGAGGAATTGGCCAAGTTCAAAGTTTAACTGTTAACTTAAATAAATTTATTTAATGGACCTTAATATAATTTATTTATTAAACTTAAAATAATTATTTTTATAAACTTTAAATAAGTTTATTTCATAAATCTAAATTAGTTTTTTATATAAGTTATATTTTAAGTTTACTTTATAAATTAATTTAATTGCAATTTAAACTTAAATAAAAGAAAAGAAAAAAAGAAAGAAAACAAAAAGAAAACAAAAAAAAAAAGAAAAGAGAAAACAAAAAAAGAAAAAAAAATAAAAGAAAAATAAAAGGAAAAAGAAAAAAAAGGAAACCAGGGAGCTGTGCTTTTTGTTAAGTACTTGTACTACTACTTCCTAGGTCGCAACTAGCTCCTAGACTACAAGAGGGGAGCTTGGTCGCCACTAAGGCCATACAAGGTAAGGAAGGTCGCAAGTAAGTATTAAACACTAAGGCAAATACTATCCTCTGGTCTCCAGTAAAGTTTTTGTGAGAATAAATCAAAGTGCCAATTACTCTCTGGTCGCAAGTAAAGAAGAGAAGCCCCTAGTCGCAACTAACTCCTCAGCCATAATTTTATTGTACAATCAATTAATTTATGTGGTTCATTTTAGCCACATATTTGAATTGATATAAGTCTACACTCAATAGCAGATCACATTCAACAATTCAGTTTGTATTGTTCTGTTCATCTTCTCTCCCAAAGAGCTGAAGATTTGAAGCAAAGAGAGACAGAGGAGATACACACCGAAATTTATATCCGTTAATCTTCTTACCGGAGTAATGTTATAATGCCCAATTTAATTCTTGTATATTCGTAGGGGCTATTATAAATGTTACCCGATAATTAAATCCTTAGACAACCAAAAGATATATCATTGTATACGATTTAATTTGTTGATCTTTATAGTAGCTAGAAATTTGTTATCCTTAGATTGTAGCCGGTAAATTTATTTACTGGAGTGTAGCAACACCCTCGCGGATTTATATATGAATAAATATTTCCCCGAATATCTTGTGTTTCTATTTTATTGTTCCAAAAACTATTCACCTCAAGAATACAGAACCACTAACCGAACACTAAATTATATATCCACAAAAGATTCGAAAGAATTTTTTAATTTAGTGAGTATCGTATTCAACCCCCCCCCCTTCTACGATACTTCGGGACCTAACATGCTTCTTTTCTATCGACGGATGTGAATTCTTGTCTTTCAACGAATATTCACTTTCAGCTTTCAATGGATAAGATTCATCATCCGACGACTCCATATCAGTTGATAAGCCATCAATCAATACATGGTCCAGTTTCTTCTTGTCCTTTTTCCAGGCTTCTGCATAGAAAAACTCAATTCCTTGAACTTTGGCAATTTGGGTACTTACGTTCCTTGATGATTTCCAAGCCTTGATCACCTCTTGCTCACGTTCAAGCTGTTTTCTTAAAATTTCCTCTTTCTTCAAAGATTCTGTCAGTTTATTCTTTGCAATCTTGCACCCTATTTTCAGTTTCTCAAACTCAATGAATTGAGTTTCTAACACAACATTTCTTTCCCCTAGAAAGAGATTATTATCTTTAATTATATTGTTTTCTTTAGTAAGTGATTTAAGTGTAACATGCAAGTGATATAATTTTGTAGATATGTCATTTATGGCATCATTACACTAATCTTTAGAAAGATGTGCTAGGTTTGTAGTTCTTACCTGATTGCTTGAGAAACCGACATTTGCTTCATCTAATTTGGCCATTAGGGCTAGGTTTACATAGCTTGTTTCTTCATCTTCATCTTCCCCATCAGCTGCCCAATCCTTTTCTTGAGTCAAGAAAGCCTTTTCCTTTTATTTATGCAATTCAAAATATTTCTTTTTATAATCCACCGACTCAAATCTCCTTTTCTCAGAATTAGGCTTTCTGCATTCATTGGAAAAATGACCACTCAAGACACACTTGAAACATTTGAATTTTGACTTGTCCACCATATTTCTGTTTGGCTTGGTTGCTCCAAAATTCTTTTTGAATTTGAGCTTGGAAAATCTTCTTGATAGGAAAGCTAGATGTTCATCCTGACTGGGATAATCTTCATTCTCAACCATTGGCCCTTTTCATTTGCCTTCATAAACCCTCAATTTTGGTGTAGATTCCACAACTTCAACCTTTGACTCTATTCCTCTCCCTTGTTCAGCTACTAGAGCAACAGATCCACCTTTCTTCCTTCCTTCCTCCAATAGCTCATCCTACTGCTTTTCGAGCTTATAGGTTTTTAAAATACCATACAGTCTTTCTAGAGTAAACTCTTTATACTCTTGAGACTTTGTAAGGGAGACTTTCATGGGCTTCCATTCTTTTGGTAGAGATCTCAGAAATTTTAGATTGGAATCTTTAATTTGGTAGATCCTCTCATACAACTTTAAACCATTCAACAGTTTTTGAAATCTACTGAAGAAATCACTTAGTGACTCACCGTCTTCAAAATGAAAATGTTCATATTGTTGTATTAGGAGTTGCATCTTTTTTTCTCTGACTTGCTCAGTTCCCTGGCATAGTACTTGGACTTGGTTCCAAATTTCCTTGGAAGTATTGCAGTTGATAATATTTTCAGTCATATCTCCATCAATACCATTGAACATAATATTCATGGCCTTTTTGTCTTTATAAACTTGTTCAATGTCTTCATCTGTTCATTCTGACATTGGCTTTGGGACTATTTGCTCATTTCCAACTGCTCCTTCAACATCTGTTGCAGCTCTACGAGGAACATGAGGACCTTTTTTTATGCAGTCAACATATATTTTATCTTAAGAGAGTAGATGAAGGTGCATCTTTACTTTCCAGTAATGATAATTGTCTTTATCCAAAAGCGGGATCTTCACTCCAATATCCTTTCTACTCATGTTGTTAGTTTGTTTTGATCTTTAAACTCTTAGTATGTCAAGAGCTTGCTTTGATACCAATTGTTATTCCCTAACAATCTAACAACAGAATTATAGAAGGGGGCTTGAATGAAATTCTGGTTCCTTTTGGAAATATTAAAATCTCTTTTAAATATATATATATATGGTTGTGAATGAATATCCAGTAGTGCGGATTAAAATATTTAAAGTATTCAAACACAAAGTAATTAAAAAAGACGGTTTAAAAACATTCTGGTGAATTGATCTTTCCACCAGATATATATATATATAGATTCGAGAACTCTGTGATGCAAGAATGCACATAGTTGCTTACAAGTGTTTTTACAAAGAAGAACAGAGAGAATTCCTAACAGATGTAGATTTTTCTATTTCTCTGTTTAACTCCTTTTTTTCACTTATTCGATCGATAATAAACACTTTCTAGTCTTAGTTTATATACTACTAAGTTACATATGAATAAGACAAATAGTAAAGATAAGAATCTATGTCTATTCACATGTTTCTTCATTTATCTATCCAGCATCTCTAAATATCTACAGTTAAGCATGGAAATGGAAATGTTTCTTTATTCTCTAAAACCTGCAAACATGCTTCCTCATTCCTTTTGTATACAATCAACCCATGTAACTGTCAAGTCGCTTTCAACTGCTATTTGAATCTTTTATCCTTTCAGACTTCAGCATTATCCGTTGATACTTCTCTTGAGTTATCCATTGAGTCTCAAGTGGATTATCCACTGAAAGTGTCTGGAGTCATTTGTTGAAGCTTTAATTCTATTTGTTGATGATGAATTCTTTAGCAGTTGACACTCTTTCACTTATACAAGATTACAAGGCATCTTCTATTTACAATTAGACAACCTATTTTGTATATCCTTCTAGTAGTCAACATGACTCAGAATTTCCAACAACTTCTAAACATCTAAGTTATCATTGTATACATGAATGTGCTACAATCTTGTTTAATACAAGCTAATCCATCAATTGATGGTTACAAAATCATTTAACTTATCTACGTAGAGTGTTTTGTTAAGTTATCATCAAGCCTACAACATATTTCTAACAGTCTTGCTACAAATCTGTGTTCTTATAAATAAGAACTCAGCTACAATTCCTGAGAGGAAATACAAGATTTTTCCTAGATCTGTTTGTTACTTCTAAACAAAGGACCCGTGACATACTTTATAGATCAACATGCACGGGTTTACAAAACTTGCACTAAAATGGACTAATACAGTTTCCAATACTATTTTTTACATTTCCATTTTCAGTGTTAGCAAATCTGTGCAGAATCTATTAGGTAAGTGACCCTCCTTTCTCCAGTGAATCTTGGCCCTTGATCTTGTATTCTTCAATCTGCATTTGTAGGCTTTCCAATTCAGTGATAGAATTGTTTGTTGACTGATAATCTTGAATTTTCAAGTTGTCTGCATTCTGAATTATGAGATAATTTGTCGAGATCTCTTTTGTTCTGTAGAGATGTCACATATTGATAAGTAAAATAACTTATCGATATTTTGAGTTCTCACTTGTGTATTTGACTTGTCGAGGTCTCCGGTTCTTTAAAAGTAGAATGACTTGTTGATATCTACGGTTCTTTACATAAACTTTTGACTTGTTGATATCTTGAGTTCTTTACATGAAGATTTGACGTATCGATATCTGAGTTCTCTACATGCAGATTGACTTGTCGATATCTCTTGGGTCCTCTACCTGAGGATTTGACTTTTCGATATCTGAGTTATCTACACGCAGATTGACTAGTCTATATCTCTTGGGACTTCTCTACAAGTCATTTTAGACTTCTCAACATACTTCTCGATATTCCTTGATCTATGACTAGTCGATGTCTGACTTAGTACATATTTCCTAGAAGAACATTATTCAACTCAAAGCTGCTATACTTTTCTCTGACGCATGATTATGATTTGATCTTTTTCCAGAGTTTATTCCTTAGCTTGATGGATGTTCATAGAAAAATCCTTTTTCCTAATCTCTTTAACATTTTTACAGACTCAAAAAATACAATTACAGAATACAAAATTAGATTATCATACAACTTATTCTTAGGGTTGTCAAGATGACTTAGTGTTATTATGTACATGCATGTCTTGCACAACACAAGCTAAATAAAGTTTTTAAAAATAATTTTGGATTTTAAATCTATAAAGATATTACATAATCAATTAATATTTTTATTAATTGAATTATGCATATTTTATTGATATTAAATAGGCCGTTTGTCCGTTTAATATGAAACGAACGGGTCTAGACTTAGAAAAATATTTCGCTTCCATTAAAAATACGTTCGAGACGTAAATTATTTTGTATCAAAAGGTCTGTTGTTTTGTAAACGTTCCGAGTCGTGTATTTACTAAAAAGTTAAATTTTGACTTATTTTCAGTTTTAAACATACTGAGGCTATCTTTGGACGAACCGAGTTGTGTGATACGTGAATTATGCGTTTACGTGCTATGTGAATTATGTGCCGACGTGGGTCAAGATTGTTTTGTTTAATTGCTTTCTTTATATGTTGGCTATCGTATGGGTAGACGATAAGGTTTTAGACGAGCAGTTCATCAAGTAATTATCATGTAGATGATTAAAGTGGTATCTTTTAAAAATAGATATGGATCGTTTGAGACTATCAGGACCAGTTGTATATTTCGAATGTAAAGCAAGATAGTGTTACATATCAGGCTCGTAGCCATCGCAAGAGAGTGAATTTTAGGAATTATCGAAATAGAAAATGGTGTCGTTACGAGACAGTGGAATGGGATGATTGTGTTGTTTTGACTGAGCCTATAATTTCTAAGGACCAAAGGCAAGTATTCCTTCTCTATTCTACATTCAGAATAGTTCAATGTTTTTCATATCAAAATGATTACTTTTGATTATGCAAGTACTTCTTTAACTATTCAACATTCAGAATAGTTAGATGTTTTTACATATCCGGATGTGCGGAGTTTTAAATTATACAAGTGTACTCTATTCTAATTCAGAATAGATAAATGTTATTGTTTTAAAAGGACTCAAGTTCTTTTGCGATTATTCCTGCCTAAGTAAAATGGGAGAATTAAATTATTAAAAGTGTCGATTGATTCAGCTACTTTTATAATTTTTTTTAAGATTGGATGGTTACAGGTTAGCGTTAGTGGCCGATATGCTGGTCTAGCATGAGCTATAGATGTTGTTAGAAATATTACAGGATTGATCCCTGAAACCACCTTATGTAATATTAGTTCTTCTTATACATATAAACGACTTCTTATTATAATATTATAGCAGTATCATGTATTATTTTAATATCTAAATATATGGATAATCATATGCAAAATACATTCCATTTATATGTGAGTATCAAGAGTAAGTTTGCTTATATTATATTCTATTTGTGTACTCATAAACTTGGTTTAAATTAGGCTTATACTTGTCTATAATTGTTAAAATTATTTCTCAAATTCATGATTTATGTCGGGAAAAATCTTAGTCATAAATAGTCTAGACTTGCTGAAGATTTTGATAAAAGAAACCTTAAAGATTTTGTATGCAAACGACCTATAATTAATAATATTTACATTTCCGTCTATTCTATTATTTAGAATGTATGTCTTGTAATATTTAATTACATATTTCCATTGACTTGCTTACTTTACACTAGATTCATCGAATGAATAAGAATTTAATGGTTTTAGGTTAGGCTAACATAATATAAGTTAACAATTTAGGGTTGCATTAGTTAATTGCCTATTTATGTAGGAGGTTTATAATTATTATCTCATGCCACTTGTGCTTAAATTTTATCAAAGTCGGGTTGTGGCAACATCCAATTTCGTGAACTTGCTTATGATGTTTTAGGTATTTCTGTTACACTTTGATTTCATGTCCCATTTTGTTAATATTTATTTTCTAAGTTCTGATTTACACTTTGATTCTATGCTCTAGGTTGTTTAAAACTATTTTCAGAAATTATCGATAAATTGGTAAAGGAGAACACAATAACAAAAAGTGGAATAGACACTTGAATTAGTTATTAGCTGAAGCTGAAATCGAGGAGAATGTGAAGCAAATCCACGCATAAATTGATGAGTAGCGCTTATAGTATTACTTTTTAAGTATATATTCCATTGCTAATATTATGTAAAGAACGTGAACTACTTTGTTTAATTAAAAATATAGTGGTTGCCCTAATTTTAGACGTGTGATAGTCTACTTAAGTAGTTTTATATGGTTTGAATGAAGTGCATTATGGTACATAATGGTATTTTCAGATGGCTTCTTTTTCATTATTAGCATTTTTTTGTTAAACTATTATAATAGGTTGTTATACAGTTACAATAGCATAGGTACATGCGTTATAGTAACTTTTCAAAGCGTTGTCTTAAGTACAAAAATATTACCGCACATGCGGGCCCCACATATTTTGCCAGTATTTTTGAGTGGAGATGAAATAAATATTAACAATCTGGTATGGTATACATGCTATTAATCATATTTATGGTTCAATTACTCTGCATACTTAATATAACTTTTCAAAATTTCGTGATATTATTTTAGAAATGACCAGAGAATTTGGTTTTAGAATGTCATTAGTGGATACCTAAAAACGTTACACTACAAATGCTAAACGGACATGAAGCACATATTTAATTCATGAAGTTTGAGCATATTCTTTCTCACATGTCCTCATTATTAAGAATTATAGAGAAATACTTTAATTAATTATGTTCTATTCTTACAATGGCAATGCCAAATTTATTGTGAGCTATTTAGAAGATGATCTTTGTGAGGATATATATTCAAGAAACGGAAATACAAAAGTGTTGATGGTCATAGTGATCTCTTAATAAATTATTGGTGATCCACATGGCAAGTACATTTCATGATTAATCTAATATATCTATGAGACTACGATGAGGGAATATAGAAAAATACCACGTCAATGCCAACATTTACTCCAGTTTAAATAGACCGTGTGTAGTTAGCATGTGCCAGAGTTATCATTACGTCAATAGCCTGTCAATATTAGGTCGGAGAGACAATCCCAAGTCAAATTTAATTATAAAGTACATTCAATCTCATTTGTAGTTTGTTTTGCAAAAAATCAGTGATGAGTGTCCGATTAGAGTGCATTTTTATCCCATTCATGCTTGATGAGATACCATTACTGTTGTCATACCTTTAATAATTGAGTTGTAAGGTACCACTTATCAAGAAAATAATATAATTGTTTTTTCATAATTGTTCTACATTTACAGATTTTAATTTTAAGGTAGATCTGGATGCATCAAGCTTACAGGTTGTGTCGAAAGATTATGACCAGAAACTATCTATCTTTTTATGGAAACATCATGAGAATTTATGTGAAGCATAGTAGTGGACAAAATAATTAAAGAAACAAATGTTGAAAGAACTTGTACACTTTCAAGCGAGAAATAATTTTATGATCTCAGTCATTTCCCGAATAATCTTATGATATTTACTGTAGCTTTCATAACGACCACATTGGGCTCTGCATAAAAAGAAAGACATAACCACACAACCACATTGGTTCAACATATATATTCTCTAAATTAAATAAATTACTGCAATACGAGGTGCAAAAACATAAGGAACTGATGTTGCTCTAGCTTAAACAACAGTTGCTGCCCCAACCTTCCTTATCAGAATAGGGTGCCTACTCACCAGAAACTAAATAAGGTAGAGGAAACAAAATCAGCCACAAATATGAGCTTTTTATAATAAAGATCATGTTCTAAAATCAATTCAATAATCTTGAAATATGGAAATTATCTAGAAAAAACACTTCCATACAAATAATAAAAATTTACCGAGATAAATAACTTAAGAGGGTCATCTCATGGTAAAACTTTTGCATCTCTGCAATAAATCACATAACAAAAATTCATAAATACACTGATATATACATTATCAATAACTTAGCGAGTCTCGTAACACACACAAGATTAGCTAAAAATTAATACACGTGACATATATACACACAATAATATACATATTAATAGTGAGAGCTTTTCCAAACCTCCTTAACTGACCTCCGAACCCGCAATGTGTGTCCTCTGAAATGAGCCATAACATAAATCAAAACACAAAAATTGAAACCCACGTATACATCAAAATTGAAACAATTCAACTAATGAAAAGTTTAACATGCTCAATTTAAACAATTACTCAACTAAATTAAAGTTTAACATGCTCAATTCAAACAATTACTCAACTAATTAAATATATTAGGGTTTCAAATTGAAACCCCAGTTTTCAAATTAGGATTTAAAGTATACCCAATTCAAGCTTTAACATCCGACTTAGGTTTAAACTCCAATTTGAACAAACTTCGAGGACCTTTTGAAACTTAAAATAAAGCACATACAGAGCGCATAGAGAGAAAGAGAGAGCACTCAAGCGGGGGGAGATAAAGCAAAGAAATCAGCACAGTTGAGATGGAGTTGTTCTTCATTCAAGGAGAGAGAGAGGAGATATTTTGATTTAATTTATTTTATGCTTTATGTTGTAAGAGATGAGATTGAGAATATGTATATATTTTTTAACTTTTATATTTATATTATGTGTAAAGTTAAAAAAAGGTGAAAAGAAGGGGAGGGAGATTTTAGACTTGAAATTCTGCCAAGGCAAAAAATGGGGGAGGGGAAATTTTTAAGAAGGAATGAATTATTTAGTTAAGGGGGAAAACGGGGAGGAGACACACTAGATCATTTTCTTAAAAACAGACTTACAACATCGTTTGGGTTAAAAAACTGATGTCTATCATACGTAAATACATCAATTGGGTAAAACTAATGTAAACAATACTTTTTACATCGGTTGCAATAACAACCGATGTCTAAGAGACGACGTTTATTCTACTTTTTCTAGTAGTAATAAGGAAAAATAACAAATTGAACCTAAGTTAAAGGACAAATACCGATCACCAAATTCACTAACGGTCGTTATTACCGGTCGGTAAGAAATCTCGCACTTAAAATATTTAATTTTTTTTGACCGAACTCTACAATTTAGGCGAAAATAAAAAATTACAAATTCCCCAAAACAAAAACCGGCCTAATCGGTCAGTATCGAATAAATATATTTTTAAAATAAATAAAAAACATAATGTACGTGTAAAAATATTGAACACAAATTTAAATTATTTTGATTTATTATTAATCATATGCCATGAAAGTTATGACTGAAAAAATATAATTTAATATTTTAAAGGTAAAATGGAAATCTTGATATATCTGAACTAATCTAGTCATAATGTTATTGATATATAGATAATCAGTAACTTGGTGAGTCTCGTAACATACACAAGATTAGCTAAAATTAATACAAATAACATATATACACAAAACAATATATATACTAATAGTGAGAGCTTTTCCAAACATCCTCAATTGACCTACGAAACCGCAATATGCGTCCTCCTAAATGAGCCATAAGTCATAAATCAAAACACAAAATTTGATACCTACATATACATCAAAATTGAAACAATTCAACTAAATAAAAGTTTAACATGCTCAATTCAAATAATTACTCAACTAAATTAAAGTTTAACATGCTCAATTTAAACAAGTACTCAACTAACTAAGAAAATTAGGGTTTCAAATTGAAACCTCAAGTTTTAAAATTAGGATTTAAAGCATACACAATTCAAGCTTTAACCTCCAACTTATGTTTAAACTCCAATTTGAACAAACTCCGACGACCTTTTCAAATTTAAAACAGAGCACATAGAGAGCGCGTAGAGAGAAAGAGAGAGAGCACTCAAGCAGGGGGAAATAAAGCAAAGAAATCAACATAGTTGAGATGGAGCTGAGAGTTTTTGATTTATTTTATTTTATACTTCTATGTTTTAAGAGATGAGATTGAGAATATGTATATATATTTTTTAATTTTTATATTTATCTCATGTGTAAAGTTGAAAAGTAGGGGAGGGGGATTTTAGACTTGAAATTTTGCCAAGGCAAAAAACGGGGGAGGGGAATTTTCAAGAGGGAATGAATTATTTGGTTAAGGGGGAAAATGGGGCGGAGGCACACTGATTCATTTTTTTAAAAATAACAGACTTACAACATCGTTTGGGTTAAAAAAACTGATGTCTATCATACGCAAGTACATCAATTGGATAAAACTGATGTAAACAATACTTTTTACATCGATTGCAACAGCAACCGATTTCTAAGAGGCGATACCTATTCTACTTTTTCTAGTAGTGTAAGGAAAAATAACAAACATGGCATAAGTTAAAGGACAAATACGATCACCAAATTCACTAACGGTCGTTATTACCGGTCGCTAAGAAATCTCGCACTTAAAATATTTAATTTTTTTGACCGGACAACAAAATTTAGGCGAAAATAAAAAATAAAAATTCCCCCAAAACAAAAACCGGCCTAATCGGTCAGCATCGAATAAATACGTTTTTTAAATAATTAAAAAACACAATGTACATGTAAAAATATAAACATAAATTTAAATTATTTTGATTTATTATTAATTATCTGCCATGAGAGTTATGATTAAAAAACTATAATTTGATATTTTAAAGGTAAAATGGAAATCTTGATATATGCGAACTAATCTAGTCATAATGTTATTGATATATAGTGAGTCTCGTAACAGACATAAGATTCGCTAAAAATTAACACACATGACATATATACACACAAAAATATACATACTAATAGTGAGAGTTTTGCCAAACCTCCTCAACTGACCTCCGAACCCGCAACATGTGTCCTCCTAAATGAGTCACAAGTCATAAATCAAAATACAAAAATTGATAACCACATATACATCAAAATTGAAACAATTCAACTAAATTAAAGTTTGAAATTACTACCGAGTTTAAAAGTTGATCATTTTTATCCCTTAAAATAGTTCGGTCGGTACTAGGCGATTAAGAAATGCCATATTTCATGTACTGTTATACATATATTTAAATATATATATATATAGAGAGAGAGAGGAAAGTTCTATGGAGACCACGTTTTCATCGGAGACCTTGGAGACCACATATGTTCTGCAATCAAAACACTATAAAATATATTATTTTGTGAAGTATATTTTACGAGTATCACTAATTCATTAAAATTATTGAAGATCATTTAAGTTTAATAAGTAGAATGTGTATGTTCTGCAAGCTGAATAAATGTTCTACAACCTTAACATGTTTTGCAGAATAAAATATTTTTGTAATTTTTTACATGTAGTACATATATGCTATTCAAGATTTTGAATAAAATAAGTATCTTTGTAGAGCATGATTTGCAAAATAATATATTTTGCAATGTTTTTATGCAATATTTAACTTACAGAATATAAGTCGTCTCCAAGGTCTCCAAAAAAAAGTGGACTCCATAGAACTTAACCCTATATATATATTAATGATTTATATTTTTTTCTTAATATTTAAATTTAATATGGGTATATACAACTGAATTTATTTTATAAAATTAACATTTTTATAAAATTCAAATAGAAAGTTCAGTTATTGGGCCCGCAAGGGTTGGCTTAGTTGGTTAAAGAAGGAATAACTATCATCTTGGTCACAGGTTCGAATCCTACGGGAGGAGATTTATAATTATGCCTTGTGAACCAGAGTCTGTCGCTTAAATGCGATTTATCTTGGTTCACGTGCAAGGTTCACGTGGTTTGCGGCCTATTGCGTGAGCTCGTGGGGTTTACACGGTGTGTACCCGCATGGTAGCGGCTGCGGGTTACCTATGATAAAAAAAAAGAAAGTTAAGTTATTGGTAACTTGTAATTGATATAATAATATTCATCTGGGTTTTACGTCACAAATTTATTTATTTTATTACAGAATCATAAGAGTAAATTTTATAGATTCAAATTGAATAATTTATTAAAATATCTAGCATTTGAAGGGAAAATAATCTTACTCCGACTTGATTATATACTATTTTCACTAATAAAAAATAGAAAATGAAGTTTCAATTTGAAATTTAACTGAGATGCAATAAATTTCCTCTAATTATAATAACATCCTTCTATATTTATGTAATAATACTTTTTAAAATTCAAAAAAATTATGTGAGATAAAATAGGAAAACTATTCTAAAAAATATGAAATATAAGTGATTTTGTTTTGGCACTTGAAATTAAAAAATAATAATCACTTTTATGAAAAGACACATTTATCAATTATGGAATGGAAAAACAATATTGACTATTATTGGGTCTGATGCAACAAACTAGAAGTTTTTATAACTAAACAAGAAAAGTGAATTTGCAAAGATTAATTATATATGATATCTCTTGTATATTTTAAAAGTGAAATGATTTTTTTGGGGAAATCTGAACTTCACAGTATATCCTGACTAATATTTGGTCTAGTAATATTATTATCTAGTCTTTTGTGCACTGTAGTGATTCAGATTTATGATCATGTTCTCTTTTGCAGTAGGTAGTTCTCATTTGCGGTGGTTCTCTTATGAAATATCAAATATTGTATGTGTGGTCAGTGTCTTGGATTCGGGCTGCACCTTTTCTCAGTGTAACGCACGGTGCTCTGATATTCTCATTGATAAGCATGCATTATCGTCATCCTAACCTACAATTAGAGTCGGCCAAATGTGCGGGTTCGAACCACTCATTCGGGACAGGCTCGTATCGAAACCGGAGAAAATTCGGACCGAACCGGGCCGGTTTAAACCCGCCCAACTCGTTAAATTGTACGAACCGAGTACGAATTTCATTTTAGTAATCCGGGACCGCACGAGCCCGCACGAGCCCGCACGAGCCCGCACGAGCTGCACGGACCAGGAAACTCGCACAGCCTGCACAGCCCACACAAGCCCAGCCCGCGGGTGTGGATATTTTATACTTCTTTATTCTGGATATATCTGTTGCAAGGGAGTTCAGTATTATTTTTAATCCAAATTGTTGGATCATGGTTAATGATAAATGTTCTTATACCAGCGAAATAGACCATTTCCATATTTGGTACAGAGGCCTTACAATCTTTAAACCAGAACTATTAAATCAATGAAGACACACAAACAAAAGTTAATTTACGAAAATGTTAAATCCGAAACATTTTTTATTTTCAAAGCAATTGAACATGAAATTATCAAATTACTCTTGATTTAATTTTTTCAACATATATATATATTGTGAATGTATGAGAAATTTGATATTTTCACCCTTTTTTATTCTCATAATAAAAATCTTGTTTGGTAATTAATATTTCCCTTAATTGTTTGTGAACCCTGTATGAATTCAATTTTTTTAAAACTTATCTACAGGTATTTGTAAAATGTATTACTTTATAAAATGGCTTCAAAACAAAAAAAGAACCTTCAAAATACCTTCAGAACAGATTGCATAAAGTCCTAATATACCTGAATATGGATACATGCACACGTATGCAAGTTGTCAGCACTCAGCAGATATACATTTTATTTTATCAATTCAAGTTGCAAGCCCGTGAACCCGTGATCCTTGAGCCCGTGAACCGAGTAACCCGTCAACCCGTAGCAACCCATGAACCGCTCGGCACACACACGAATTCAGTGCCGAATCCGAGTTACCTTCTTTAAGTTCAAGCACAGCCCGGCCCGATTCGCTCACTTCAAGTGCCGGTTCAGTGTTCAGTTTTTCCGGTTTCAACCCGATTCAAGCCCGGCCCGGACCGGACCGCACGACCCGCCCGGTTGGCCACCTCTACCTACAATTCTTACATTTAGAAAATATTTCGAGCAGGTGTCTCTAACAAATATCCTGAATAAATCTACTAAATCAAAGATTCTACTCTCATGTATAAAAAAACATTTGAAACACCTATCTCATATAGATATTAAATAAAATAATATCTCAAATCAATTTAGTAAGTCAAAGATTCTACTTTCATATGTAGAAAATGTTTGAAACACCTATCTAATATAGATATTAAATAAAATAATATCCCAAATCAATCAAATAAATAAAAGATTCTTCTTTTACAGTACTATTCTTACTAATACCACTCTGACGTTTAAAAAATATTTCAAACGTTATCTCAAATATACTATCTCAAATGCATATATGATATCTCAAATAAATCAAAATAAATAAAAGATTCTACTTCTAGAGAGTTCTTCCCGTCCTATATAAGAAGGGGCTTGTCCTGAGTTTTGAAGTATCCTTTGAAATTACAGCTCCTTTTCTTTTCGCATAGGCCCCCCTAGTTTTCGAGTTTTTACCCCTTCTATTTCATAAAACTCTATTCAGTTTGCTTTTTCTTCTGTAAGAGGTTAAATTTTTGTTAATTTCAGACATACCTATCATATTATGTTTATAGTCAAGCAATTATTCTTTTTTGATGTTTGAAGTCAAATTTATTCCATTAGTTTTGTTCTTTTTTGTATGTTTTCGTAAGAAATTTTTATTTAAGAGGATGTATGGGGTGAAGCAGATTGCTGACCAAAGAAATGAATTCCCTCTTAAATTTATTGTCTTGAAATTTGAACGGAGGGAAGCCTAGTTGCTCACCAAAGATATGTTATACATATTGTTATTGTTGTTTTTTTGCCTCTCATAAATCAAATGTGTAAAATTTGTGCTTTCATGGATTCATAGTTCAGTTACTAGTGTGTATATATAGTGTGTCTATGGTTTACTTTTAGTTGCTTATAAGTCAGTTTTGTATAATATTATAGGCTATTCTCTACAAAGAAATCCTTGCAAACATATACAGTTCACTTAGTCCTTTCTAATGCAATTTGAATAATACTGAAATCTATGTATATTTTTTTTCCAGAAATATGATAATAGCTTCCCTGTGTAACTACAAAAATATGCTATTTTTTTAAATAAAAAAATAACACTGCTTTTACTTTTTAATATGTATATAAATTTTTTATAATATACGTCTATCTCCTTTTAATCACATATCATCTGTTCTTATCAAACATAACTAATAAATCTATTCATAACCATGCACACATATATAACAACATAAGCCATGGTTCTTGCAAGTCTTCTTCTACAAACCTATTTGCCTAAAACATAGATAGATGTTTAAATGCTTTTGTATGTATATTTGATGAGAGTACATGCATATATGCACACAAGTAATGACTAATATATGAGCTTAATGTTGTGGCATGCACAGATTGAAATGGAGCAAAACAACTCTGTGGCAGGACAACAGGAGGCAGGCCGAAGCGGAGTACTTGGCAGCATTCAGAACGGAGGTGAAAATAACAATCAAGGGGCGGCTGCTGCTGCTGTGTGTGTTAGTGGCCACAGCGGACTACTGGCTGCTGGTATTTACCCAAGTGGAGTAGCTGCTGGTGATGTCCCAAACGAATTTGCTGCTCTTTCTCTTCTTGCTACTGTTGCTATTGGTGATGACCCAAGTGGATATGCTGCTGCTGGCCCCAGCGGAGTTGCTGCTGTTGCTGGTGTCCCAAGTGGAGTTGGTGGCCCCTCCAATTCTTCCACTGGGAAGAGAAAGAGGAATTATCGCCACAGCGAGTATCAAATCAATGAAATGGAATCGTAAGAATCCCTTGCTCTACAAACATATAAAAGTTATGTGCTATTATATATAATTATATAGTCAATTAGTCATGTTCAGCTGGTCTGCTACCAAATAGTTATACTAATATTTACCCAAGTATTAATTAGTAGTTTGCATTTACACATATACTATTTAAGTATATATATATATATAGAGAGAGAGAGAGAGAAAGAATGGATATCTAAGCGTATTTCCTGATATCAGACTCTGTGAAACTAGGTTCATTTTTCTTGTCTTGCATTTTATTTGTTTGCATTAGGTTTTATTCACTTGATATTTTTTTTATCTAGCTACTTCAAGAACAATCAACACCCTAACGGAGTTGAAAGAAACGAGCTTGCTATTCGTTTAGGACTCGACTGTGCTCAAGTCAAGTTTTGGTTCCAGAACAAGCGCACTCAAGTAAAGGTACTAAGTTGTTTCTACATTTATAATGTTGATGGTTTTTTCCTATCTCATGTACAATGTGTCTTAGATTCCTGTGTGTATACATGTATATGTTGGCATTAAGTTGACAATTATATTTATGTCCTTGTTTATTTTGTTGATACTTGTATGCCACCAACCTCGACATATTTATAAACTGTCAATTTATTTTGCAAATTACATATTCATACAATTTTACTCACACTGGATTCATCTCGCAATTTTTTCTAGAACCAATGTGAAAGCGATGAAAACGATGCTCTCCAAGCTGAG
This sequence comes from Apium graveolens, assembly GCF_009905375.1. Lineage (NCBI taxonomy): Eukaryota > Viridiplantae > Streptophyta > Magnoliopsida > Apiales > Apiaceae > Apium > Apium graveolens. The sequence goes on from NC_133648.1 coordinate 272,225,177, forward strand.
AATGACGCGCTTCGAGCTCGGAAACAACAATTGATAGAAGCTATGAGAAAAAACACATGTGCCCGATGTAGTGTTGGCCGTTCTCGACCAACAATAGATAACCTGAGATCAGAAAATAGTCGCTTAATAAAAGAGGTATGATTAACTGAACTTCACCAATTAATAATATTAAGCTCATTAACTTCACTTTTCGGCTAGATTTTGCTTCTTTTTCTCTCATTTTTCCTAATAATAGTTTGATTCTATTTTGTAGGTGGAGTCGCTCAAATCAAGAATTGTAGGGTTTATGGCCCGTCAAAACCAACAGAATCTACCAAACCTCCCATTAATATCCAACGTGGGCAATGCAAATTCTTACCCAGTTGATCAAGGTCCAGGGCCTGCAAGTACTAGCGTTACTAGTTTTGTGAAAGGGGTTCACTCAATCAATGTACCCACTACAGACGACTTCAGGCAATCCTTAATTGAGCTTGTAGTTTTAGCTGCGGGGGAGTTGAAAGCCATGTCAATGTATATGGAACCCTTATGGAATTCTAGTACTGGTGTAGATGGCACGACTAGCGTGCTAAATGAAGAGGAATACCGATCCAGACTTCCTGATAATTTTGGCCCCATGAGACCAGGCTATACATGTGAAGCTTCGCGCCATACCAGTAGGGTCTTAATGAGCCCTACAAAATTGCTGAATATTCTAATGGATGTGGTAAGTACATATATGTTTCCTTTTATCTAGTTCTTATCATTTTAATTGTACATATATATGATCTATAAATTGTAATTTTCTAAATTCTCTTATTTTTGTAGAATGAATGGGCATTTACATTTTCTGATATTGTTTGGAAAGCTTTGACATTGGATTTACTAAGTGAGGGAGTGAACCATAACGCGGCTCTACAAGTGGTAATTACTTACACATAAATGCTTATGATCTAATTCGTAAGTGTTGGTAGATAGCTATACATGTGCAAGTATTTATTAATTAACAATGAAATGCATGCAAATAAATTTCAGATGGCTGCTGAATACCATGTTCCTACACCACTAGTCCCTAAGCGCCGGACCTATTTCGCCCGATATTGCACACAACATAGCGAGGGGGTGTGGGTAGTTGTTGATGTTTCAATAGATAAAATACTCCCCACTCCGGAAAGCATGACATGCCAGAAAAGGCCATCAGGTTGCCTAATTCAAGGAATGTCTGATGGAACCTCCAAGGTGAAAAAATACAGCACTTTTATTTACATACTAAAACTAATTACATACTAACTTAATCATTTAATTGTAATATAACTAACATACAACTATTGTTATGATTTTCAAGATTACATGGATCGAGCATGTATATGCAGACTACACTGGGGTTGGCACAATTTACAAACGGCTACTACGTTCTGGTCTGGGATTTGGAGCCAAGCGATGGGTTTCAATTTTGAAGAGACAGTGTCAACGTATTATGTCGGCAAATGTTCTATCAAGTACTCATGACTTCAACAATCTTGGTAAGTAATATTATTTGTGGATTGTGCCAGTAGATATAATTAGCTAGTATTTTGGTAACTTCACTGCATGCAGAAATATCCCATTAGTTGTTCATTATCTCTCATAGTATTCTCAATGCAATTGTGGTCTTTTCACAGTAATGTTAAATCCGGAAGGAAGAATAGGACTATTAGTGATTGCCGAGAGAATGGTGAACTACTTCACTTTTGGGATTACTGGTTCAAGCACTGGTAGTTGGACTGAAGTGAAAGGAAATTTCGGCAGTGATGTTAGGATGATGAGTACAAGGGCCATGGATGATCCGGGCCTACCAACGGGTACTTGGCTCAGTGTTGCTACCTCGTTTGTGCTGTCACTTGCCCCAAACATGGTGTTTAATTACCTACGTGATTACAAACATCGGAAAGAGGTATGCACTCCGCTTTTTAATCTCCTTATCTTTATACAGGTTATAAATTGCACCAAAATTTTGGTAGCAATATGCATTAATAATTTCAATTTTCTTATCTATGTAATGTGATTAAGATATATTTTTATTTTTTTTTAAGTTTTTTTTATTTCATATCATGACATAGATAGATCTAAGATGCATAAGTTGATATTTGTAACTGCACTTCTTCAGACTAATTACCGCAAACATCTATGAATATTCAAAAGGAATGATAAACCAAAAATATTTGATTGAATACCATCCGATTTTTAAAGACTTTTATCGGTGTATTGCATGTTCCCTAAATTATAGATTCTCTTAAAGTTTTTTCAATCACCATGAATCTTTTTACACGTGGAAGATAATCAGTAACATAATCTTTGACTTCATATATACAATGATCAACAGTGGGACATTTCTGCCGGCGGACATGAATATGAACCTGTATGTCGCATACCTTATGGCGACGAACCTAGCAACTATGTTTCAATTTATAAAGTGGTAAGTAAACAAATATCTCTTAATTTCTTATTTGTTCCATTACTAAGATTAAAATATAAAAGAGGGACTGATTATCCAAAAATTGTAGATGACGAGGCAGGGACATATGCTAGAACTCCAAGAAAGTTGGAGTGATTCGGTAGCATCCCACGTTGTATTTGCCTCCACCGAAATCAGGGCTATAGATGCGATATTAGGTGGAGGCGATTCAAATGGTCTACCTCTTATGCCGTATGGATTCACAATATTTCCGGACGGACCTTCTTCTCCTGTAAAGAGCTCGAGCGGAACTCTCTTGACAGTGTCCTTCCAGGTATTGATCAGTAAATCTCCAATGGCAGACATTGATTCTATAGCTACGACCAAAGTAGCACAATTTTTCAATTGTAATTGCCAAAAAATAAAGCTTACATTGGGAGCAGTTGAACCTTATCCTTAAACTGGAATATGTTTAAATAAGGTAAATATCATGTTTACATTTACATTATATATTTTGCACCATTATTATCATTTGAGAAAATCGGTATTTATTAGATCATGGATTTTCATTTGAGCTTGCAGGTTGTAGCAAGTCTAAAAAATGACCTTTTTATTATGTTGACACAAGTTCATCAAGTGTTTTACATTCAAGATCATGTTGAAAAATATGTACATTATCTTAGCAAGAGGCTGTCATTAGAGTTCGACGATCCACACGACGAGAACAATGCAAGTGAAGATGATATTAATGGACAATTTGCATATAACATGGGCTTTCCATAAGTAGAAGACCAAGATGACGAAGTTAAATGGTTCAGCTATGATGTTCTAACAATACAAATTCCAATTGAAGAATTCAAGCAGTGTAAAATTAGCTTAGATTATTTGTAAATGAATATATATATATATTTATGCAATTGTATAATTCAACGATAGTGATTGAATTCAATTGTATTGTGTCACGTTGTTTGCAAATGATAATTTGTATCAAGTTCTAGTCAATAATCTCTTGCATCACTGTAAATACTTTACAATTCACATTATGTTAGGTACAAAACATATCTATACCATCAAGGTACAATATCACTTTACATGGCCAAATAAATTCTACCATTTGAATTAGTGATGGGTTTTTTCTGTACATGTCTTGTTTGCCTTCTAGCAGCTCGAAATACTACAAGATCTTAGGAATTTCTATGCAGCAGTCTTGTATATAATAGTTATAAAATAAATCAATTTAGTAGAAGTTCAATTAAGATTGTTCAAGTAGCAAATTGAAGGAAGAAGACTTTTGAAGTCAATAAGTTGCAAGAATTTCTCTAAGTTCAATATCGTGAAGTCTAGAAGAGTTATGTCGTGAAGTTTATTAAATCAAATGTAAGTGTTTGTGCCCTACAGAGAACACTATAATGTTTTAGTTTAAGATATTTGGATTATTAATTTTTATGTTCTATCAATTATTCCATTTATAACTTATTATGTCTTAAATTACTGCAATATAAATGTTAGATTAATAAATATCCTTGGAATATGATATGAATTCTATATCTATAAGTATGTGACTTAGAAATGAGATAATGAGAATAGTATCAACATTCCTAAAGGTCCCTAGTCGAGTATTATTATTAAGGGACAATAATAATGCATTAAGACTGGTGTGTTTGTTGACTGATGATCATATCTCATTGATCATAGGTATAGTGATACTAAAGACAAAAACACAGGCAGATGTAAATGTACATGGTGTTGAACAGACCTAGTATGCGATTCTACATATCTATTGTGTCATAAGTAATTCTCATTGTGATAATGATGTAATGGTCCTTAGACTTGAAATCATTATAGTTTTATACGAGAACTATTGTATTTTGATTATATTAAAAGTTACCTTTGACCGGGTAATTATAAAAGTGTATTTCGGGTATATTACGAATCATATGAGAAATATGAATGATCTAAAAATGATTTAGCCATTCTAATTTTAGGAATGATATTATTGGCCTCTTGTGCGAGCTAAACTATGAAATACATGGTCGCGCTCGAATGTTGATTTGATGTGATAGTGTACTCGTTGATCAAGAAAACCTGGGCTAAATTATGATGAGAATGACAAATTACATGCCTCTAGTTTAATCTATAATATGTAGTTAAAGGGATTATATTACATTGTACATTATTTATAAAAGGTTTAATCGATTACCGATTCAATTATTATTACTTGGGTAGCAATGATGTATTACTAAATGCCGCTCATTATTTACGATTTAAGATTATATTTAAAATTCGTTGGCAACGTAATAATAACCCACATGGTCATACACAAAGAATACTTGAAAGATCATTTAATTTAAATTAGATATAAATTAAATTAAAGTAATTCAAATTATTTATAATATTAATTTAGTATGGTTTAATTAATTAGATAAATAATGATATTCGAATTTACTGATATTATTTATGAAATTCAGTTTTTAAATAATTATGTGTGACTTAATTATTATACTAATAGGAATTTTGAATTAATAATAACTCCTAATTAGTTAAGAGTTATAATTCATTTTTCTACTATCTATATAGTATCTCTTGTGGCTGATTTTTACATAAGACTTTTACTAAAATCCTAGCCACGAAGAGAGAAGATGAAGAGAGAGTAAGAAGAGATGATTTTGTGCTAGTACACATCTAATCCTTGATTTCAAGCATTCGTGTGGATACCGATAGAGCGTGGATCGCGAGAGCGGGATACGTGGTGATTGAACAAGTTTTGGATCTTCATTAGTCAACCAATTCATAGAACTTCTTAAGCTAAACAATCTAATCTATGAATTAAATATCTTCTTCGCATGAATCCTGCGTGGGGTTTCGAAAATTCTCGTTATTCATATTTTTAATTACAGTTTCTGTTGCGTTTGATGCCTCGAAATCCTTAAATGGCATTAGAGCTACTTGAGAAAAGTGTTAATATGTTTAAATGTTATATGTATATACATGTATGTATATATTTTTATATATAATATTCATGTGAGTTGTATAATCATATGATGATTATATAATCTGTATATATATTGATAAATACATGATTTGTGTGTTTTCTTATTATAAGAATCGTATTTGATACAATTTTGAATCAGATACAGAAAATTTGCTTAAATATGAGTCTGGTGTTCGATTATCGCGAACGAGTACCTTTTCAGATTTGCTGACTCGTCTGTAAGGCGTTTGACGTCGTTTAGGCCCTGTAATCTACGATTTAATGTTATCAGATTTAATTTCGAATTTTCTGAATTTCGCCATATTTGATTTTTAAGATTCGATCATGATGGGTATGATATGTTAAAATCAGATTATGTGTTCTAACATGTTCTTATGAGTTAATTAAACATGGTGGATGGTTATGACTTATGACCCTAGGTTAATGTTTTTAGTTTTTTAAATACGGCTTACATGTCGTTTGATCTTGTAATTATTAAATCTTGAATGTAACTCGAGTAATTCTTGTAAGTTCATTAGATTAGTTTTTATACTACATTCTTGTAATGTACATGAAGATATGAAGATTTAAATATCAAGGAAGGGTAATCTCATATGGAGGCCATCCAAGAAAGAAAAAGCCCAAGAAAGAAGACATGTAATAGTTAGCTTGTATTTATTGTCAACCTTAGATTGACCTACATCTTTGTCATTAGCTTGATGAAGATCACATAGGATGAAGGCATAACCAACCACGATTTTTTTTTGTACTTTACATATATATGCTCTTATGATGAATGTATGTGTAAAGTAGTTTAATGATGCATGCTTAATTAAATTAATGATGTATGTATTAAATACAACACTCATATCGTGCTTGCTAAACAAGATAAAATATGTAGCGACTCAAGATTTTAAAACGAACATACGATTTTGTGGGTTTTAAGCGAGGCTGTTGTGACTCCTTCACTACCTGGAAATCAAACCCCATGACAAATATTGATTTCAAGTATTTTATTCATGGAAAAATTGGGAATCTATTTATGATGGAATCATGATCGTTTTAAAATTAACAAAACCCTAAAGTTAATATTAAGTTGATCAGGTGCCTTCCAATGAGTCCAATGCGTTAACCCCTAGATCGATAAGGAATAGTTTCGCCAAATCTAAGTAGTCACATCTATCGTGGGAGATGTGTTGATGTATATTAATACTTTTGACAATTGAGTTAGACATAACTAAGTTACCGTAATAGGATTGTGAACTTAGATGCATTGAGTTTGGAAAGATTTATTATATAAATATAGATAAGTTATTCCACCAAGTTATTCAAGAGTTATATAATTGATATAATTGACAAATATTATCTACCTAAATAGTCAAGTTTTAGGAGAAAATCCAAAGCTGACCTAACGCATGATAAAATAAAGATCTTGGCTGACTGGAAAGGATATTGAAGATATCTTTTACGAATTAATAGTTAGGGCAATTGATTTGATAAAAATAGTGGGAGATGTATATTGTGAATATATATGAATAATCACTTGAACATAATTTAATGATCATCTGTGGACTAATTCATTTTTTGCACTTTAATATTGTAAATATCAAATGACAAATAACATAAATAACTTCTCTATGTGATAGTCTCTGAGAAGGACCAACTGACGTGAAATACTTTCCTCGACTGACATGGGAACTTGAGGATTGTCCTCTGGTTCAAGGATGTCACTCAAACTCTTCCCTTATTTCTTCAAGCTGAGAATGAAACATGTGTTGAACAAAATGCTTACCTAAAGCAAATTGATATTGCAACTTATAACGACTCGTACTTTTGTATGGTTAAAAGTGTAATTATTAAAATAAGTAAATAAATAAAAATATGAGAGTGTGTTGTCAGCTATGTGTTGTATGTAATATTAATTGTATGTGACTCAGTTGTTAAGGAGGATTATTTGTATTGTTAATTGCTGAGTCATATCAATTGGTCTTTTTTTTAAAGGGATTTTATTGGAGAATTATTTTCATAAATACTCAAATTATCTTTAAAATTATTTCTATGGTTTTATAATTTTAATAAATATTTATGGGAATTTATAAAATTTAGAAAATAATATTTCATTAATTAATTATTACTAAATGATTTTCTGATTGTATTTAATTACGGGTTTAAAATTAAATTCAAGAATCTTTCAAAAATTATGAAACTTATATTTTATTAGTATTTGAATATTTCGAGAATTTTAAAATTATTTCAGATATTGTTCGGGTTATATTTACCCGCATATTTGTTCGTTAAATGGCAAAATGTGGGTCTTATGTTAAATCAGAAATTATTTTAAAAATTATGAAAATTTTATTTTATTAGTTTTCAAATATTCTGAGAATAATAAAATTATTCCGGTAAATTTTTGAGTTTTATTCGCCGGCACCTTGATTCATTAAATATCGAAATGCGGTATAAAATCGGGCTTCCAGGAGGGTGTAATATACGTGTTAAACCCGTAGAAACTTTGTTGATACGTGTTGATTTCTCAGAATTCCCACTGGTCCGTGGCATTTGGCTGTTCTTTTATAAAAAATATATATAAAACAAATGGAATCAAAACAGATATGTACAATCATATTTATCCTCCTCCCTCATTCAATCTCTCCAGCTCTGTTGTCTCTCTATCTTGATCTTAATTTCTCTCTCGCTCTTCTCTTTCTGCTCAACTCATCTCTCCCGTCTCTCTCTCTCTCTCTCTCACATTTTGTTCTCCCTATATTTCTCCTCCCTTTCCCTCCTCCCCGTTTCTCTCCCCCGTTTCCCCTTGTTTCTCCTCCCGCTTGTATCGTCGCCACCGCCGTTTTATTCCGGTTGGTTCCTGTCACTCGCATCAGTTTTAATTTTGCTTGTATGATATATATATATGTGTGTGTATTGTGTTGTGTGTGTGCAGTGTGTGTGTCATGTGTGTGTATGGTGGCGCATATGTTACGCGTGTGTAGTGCCCTTTGTTGGTTAGTTGCTTGTTCTGTTAAATTCTGATTCAAATTTTTATTATTTTCTGAAGAAAATGTTGAGTGGTATTCGTGAAATAAATATTATTTTGATCGTAAAATTATTTTCAAAATGAAATTGGTTGGTTGTGGTTATTTAAGTGGTAGTGATTATCGGATTTTGAATTGCGTTGTTGGTGATTGATTCTGTCGATATGATCTCGACTGGTAGTCCAATAAATAGAAGAAACTCTGTCCAATTTCTGAGAAATTAATTTCAGAAATACGAGAGCGTCTCCTGTAATTATCAGGAATGCCAGTCGAATATATATAATTATATAATTACAAATATTTTATGATTACTACTTTCGTACTTCGATGAAATATTTTGTGAATTAGTCAACGACCCTATTTTCCGAACCGACGGTTATACGTATTTTCCGAAAATATATACCGAACCGAGTTTCAAGTATGTGGAACCTAGTTGTTCTTTGTATTAAGTTAGTACATATAAATACGAGTCGGGATTTGATTTAGTATGGGTATAGTTGATAAGCGAGGATATGTCAAGCATAAGCGATCGTCTAAATTAGGTTATTTTGATATTGTAGGTCCCAGTCGAAAGACCCGAGCTTTGAAGTCGGTATAAAGTTAACCTAGTGTTTAGTCGATAAAGCTCAGTAAAGCAAGTACCTCTAACCATATCTTTATGGTTCAGTAATATATATGAATAAACTGTTGATTTTAATTTCATACTGGAACAAAATGTTTTAAGTTATGTATCCCCTATTATTATAATTTTTTCTGTTTAAATCATGTTTTGGGGGAAAAGTAACTTCTGAAATGTCTATCTCTAAAATATGAATGATATTGGAAAGGTTTTGAAATGTGTTGTGATAAAATTATTTTGAAAAGAGATAGGTATAATTGGTTTTGAAAACTGGATAAAAAGGATCAGATATTGGATGAAGTTGCGTAAGAGGCCCGTAACGGCCCAGCGTTGTGGCGTAAGAGGCTAAGTCAGTTGCAAGCCCTATTTAAACTGATTAGTTCTCTCTGAGTTACGGAACAGGTATTGTGGGATGGCCAAGAGAGCTGTCCGGTGTTGATATTCTGATCAGCTATCTTCACCATTGAACGTCCAATATATATCTGATTTTGGTTTTGTGGTTCCCGTAACGGAACAAATGGTTTTAAACAGATGATTTGGAAATGAAAATAGCATTTTAAAATTGGACTATGGTATTTACACAACACATGATTGATATTATATTTTACAGAGCATGCTAGTTGTTGATATCCAGTTTTTACCGGTTTTTAATTGTTTTCATGATTGATTTTAAGATTTATGTTCCTATAATTGCTTATCATAACATGTTTTACTCTATTATTCATATATCGGTACCGCATAGCAATTGATTGCTCACCCTTGCAAAATGTTTATATATGTATCACAGATGCCTAGGAGACCTATCTGTCATAGCCAGGGCAAAGTTTCAGTTCCTCCTCTATCAGGATTCTATGAGCTAGTTATGTCAAACCTTATGTAGGTCTGTTGAGTTGCTATAATAACATAGTTATGTCAGACTTATTTAAATAACTTGGTGTTGTAATAATTAACCTAAATCATATTTAAACCTGGTAAAGATCTTGGTAAGGGGGTCGTGATGTTGTAATAATAATAAGTTGGGTTGTATTATATTTATGATTTGTTATTATTTATAACGTCAGCTCCTGACCCTAGGGTTGAGGCCGTCACATAACTGATGTTTCATGTCTCATGCTTGCAATTATGAGTGATGAGCTTTAGAAGCTACAAAAGCATATTAATGCTTATGATGTGATTGAGCACCTTTAAAGGATGTTTGAAGGATAGACTCCTCAAGAAAGATTGACAATAATAAGGCACTATAAATTTGCATAATGGGGAAATAAGATCCGGTTGGACCAAATGTTCTAAAGATGATAGGTATACGTACCTTGATATTTTGGGTTTCAAGATTGATCTAGAGACTCATCTTGATTTGATTAAGCAATCTTTGAACAAATTATATTCTTAGTTTGTTATGAACAAAATGAATGAGATAGACAAAAACCTATTGAGTTGTGATGAATGTTTAGAACTGCTGAAAAGAACACGGTAAAGGCACGTCCATATTGATGGTGTGCATGTGGAATGCAAATGGGAACGGAAAGTGGACATGAAAGTTTAAGATTTGATTTTATTCAGTTCCAAATGAGAGTCCAATCCCAAGGGGCCTTTTGAAGCCTATTAGTGGTGTTGCTAAAAAGGACAATTATCACTTTTATGGTAATAACTGGATGATTGAAAGTTAAACTGTCAAGCTTATTTGGAAGATTTAAGAAGAAGACCATCAATGGTCAATCTTCATGTATCGGGTAGAATTGGAGTAAAAGTTATTGCACTAGTTGAAGGAACTCGGTACCTAATTTTTCCTATAAGGTGAAGTTGAGAACTTGGTAAATTGTTAATATGTACATGCCTTTAGCGTAGATATTATATCAATTTCTTGTCAGGATAAGAAAGGTTTTTCATTTTAATTAAATAAACAACTGTTGTTTATTCTATTTCAATGATAAGGATTATAATGTTGCACAATTAGTTAATAATTTATATGTTATGGAATGACTCAAATCAAACATTACCTCTAGCATTATCGTTTAAGCCATATTAATGAGAAACGTATTTTTGAGTTACATATAGATGGATACTTAGATAAATTTATTTTGAATCATACGGAAGATGTGAAGCTTGTCTCGTTGGCAAAATGACTAAAGTTTCTTTTACCTGATAAGGTGAAAGGGCCATCGAATGATTAAGACTTAAACATAGTGATGTATGCGGTCCAATGTGGACGATGGCATGGGGTAGCTTTTACTACTTCATAATATTTATTGATGACTTCAGTAGATATAGATATGTATATCTTATGAAGAACAAATCCAATTCTTTTGAAATGTTCAAAGAATGTAAGGTTGAAGTAGAAAAGCAAATAGGGGAAAGTATAAAAGTTCTACGATTAGATCGTGGAGGAAAATACTTAAGTCTCAAATTTAAGAGTTTATTGAAGGAGTGTGATATTGTATCACAGCTTACTCCTTCTTCAACACCTCAATGAAATAGAGATTTTGAGAGGAAAAATAATACCTTGTTGGATATGGTGTAATCGATGATGAGTCAAGCGGATCTTCCAATCAGTTTCTGGGGTGATGCGTTAGAAATGACTACATATACACTTAACCGAGTTCTGACAAAAGCGGTTCAAAAGACTCCATATAAGATATGGACTGATGAACGTCTTAGCATGTAATTTATGAAAATTTGGGGACATGAAGCGTTTGTGAAATTTGTAGCCTCTGACAAGCCTGGACCAAAATTAGATATATGCTATTTTATGGGATACCCAAGTTAGACTAAAGGTTATCATTTTTATAATCCTTCCGAGAATAAAGTGTGTGTTGCTCGGGCCGCTGTATTTCTTGAGGGAGAACTACTTCCTAAGAAAATCAGTAGGAGGACAATGCATCTCGGTGAAAATCGAGAAACATTTAACCAGAGATGGAACAAGGTCAGGATGTACATCAAAATATTGAAAGTAATCTAGTTCAGGATACACAGGTTGTTCATAGATTAAGTAGGATTCACCATGAGCCCGAGAAAAATTATGGATATCTCTTGACTCAAGATGGTGATGTGATGCTTACGGATAATGAAGAGCCTCTCACCTACCAAGATGCTATGAAGAGTCCAGACTCCGAGAGATGGCTGGAGGCCATGAAATTTGAGATGGAATCCATGTATCAAAATAAAGTATTGACCTTAGTTGATCCACTCGAAGGGGTAAAACCTATGGGATGCAAGTGGGTTTTCAAGAAAAAAACTGACATGAATGGTAAAGTACAGACCTATAAGGTGTGACTAGCCGCAAAAGGTTTCAAAGAAATCCATGGTATAGACTATGATGAGACTTTTTCACCAGTTGTTATGGTCAAGTCCATTAAGATTTTGCTAGCAGTGGGTTCTTACTTTGACTATGAGTTTTGGTAAATGGATGTCAAAAACACTTTCTTATATGGGAGCCTGTAAGAGGATGTATATATGATATAACCTGGGGGTTTTTTCGATTCAAAGTTTGCTAAGATGGTCTGTAAGTTGCTTCTATCTATTTATAGATTGAAGCAAGCCTCAAGAAGATGGAATATTCATTTTGATGAAATAGTTAAAGAGTTTGGATTTATTCAGAACGAAGATGAACCATGTGCCTACAAGAAGGTTAGTGGGAGTCATGTGACATTCCTAGTATTATATGTAAATGACATATAACAAATAAAGAATGATATATACCTTCTCTCCATGTTGTTAAGACTTGGTTGAGAAATAGTTTCTTGATGAAAGACTTAGGCGATGCTACCTATATATTAGAGATCAAGATCTATAGAGATAGATTGAGGAGATTAATCGACCTAGTCAGAGTACATACATTGATAAAGTATTGTATTATTTTAGGATTCAGGAGGCAAAGAAAGGATATATTTCGATATCTCATGGGATAGTGATCCCAAAGGATAATTTTCCCCTGAATCATTAAATGATAAGGGCTGTTTGAGAAAGTTCCACATGCTTCATCACTTGAATATGTGCAATGATAAGTACTTTTCCTGATGTTTCGTATGCTTTGAGCATGACAAGCACATACCACTCTAATCCAGGTGGGGGTCACTAGATAGTTGTCAAGAATATTCTTAAGTACTTAAAGAGGACTAAAGATTTATTTTTGGTGTATGGAGAAGATAGGGAACTGGTTGTAAAGGGTTACACTGATGCTAATTTTTGAACCTAATTTTTAGACAAACAAGGATGATTATGTGTCTATATATGTGTAAGTCATATGTCATAGCCTATTTGTATATTCGAGGATTCAACTCAACTCAAATAAGAATGTAATAAGTAAATAGTGGATCGACCGTCTCAGAGATCTCGCAAAGTAATATATGTCAAAGGATTCAGAACAAGGTTCATCTACAGACTTGAGGAGTTAATTCACTGGAAGAAGTTCAAGAAGTTGATCATGCCTCAGTGATATAAATCAAGATCGTGGATTTAATCAAGTGACAGAGATCTCGTCAGAGTATCATTAATTACAAGGATTTAATCTGAAGAAAATCAAAGCGTCAAAGTCAAGACATGAAGAAACGTCACGGAAGTTAGTCACTCATGAACCAGACAGTACATCGAGTGTCAACATTGAAGTGGTGGAATTGATTCATAATTTTCAGTGATTTTCAGAAGATCTGCAGAAGGATGGGTGATGTTGAAGACTAGAATTAATTCTCTATTAATTAATTAAGTCATCTAATTTAATTAAGAAAATAAATTATATATGCGAAGAATAATTTATTTATTAATTGAATTAATTGATTAATTAATTCTGAATTAATTTTAGGAATTTTCAGAATTTAAATTGGATTAAAATCTGCATTAAATCAACAAGACAATTGAAAATGAACTAGCATGACAATCAGGATTGTCATACCGATTGTCATGCTAGGCCATTTTCAATAGTCTCACCGAAAGTTACACTAGGAGGAGGATTGTCTTGCTAGTTCATTCTGATTGTCATGCTAGTTCATTCTGATTGTCATGCTAGTTCATTCAGATTGTCTTGCCAGTTCAATTCTATTCTGTTGATTAAAAAGAAGCAGACAAGCAGCAGTTCAATTATCCATCCAGAGAAAAGAAGTCAAGAACATACAGAGAGAAAAAGCAGCCAAATATTTCATCTTATCTGCTAATTCAAAGATCAAATTTCTAGCTTGTAAAGTTAAATCCAATCAACTAGAAATCATTCTCTTGTTCTTGTTTAACAATCTAGCGGATCAAAATCCCTAGAACTTAATCTCAAATCGCGTTTAGCATTTGATTCTAATTATTGCAAAAATAGAAAAAGTTCATGTCGAATTTATTCTAGATTTGTGATAATTGATTTGAGATTAATACCTTGTAATCGATACAGTTGTTGTAACACCTTTCAAGTTTAATAATATTTTTATTTAACTTGAATTTTGTTTCACATTTTTTATTCCGCATTTAATTCGATTATTCGGTGCTGTTTGTATTCAACCCCCCCTTCTACAAATACATTGGGACCCAACAATATGTCTGGTTTGTATTTTTTCTAAATATAAGTGATGTTAGATGGAATAGTTCATATCAAGAACATTGATGATTCTATAATGGAAGCCGAATATATTGATGCTTTCTAAATAGCCAAGGAGACTGTTTGGGCATGTGCTTAGGCGATATCACCTTATTAATGAGATTAATGATCAAGGAGATATATATATGTAAAATGCATAGCAATGATAATGTTACAGACCACTGACTAAAGCTTTGTCGCAGCAGAAGCACGATGATCATACTAGTTCAATGAGTATTAGATACATGGGTGATTGGCTCTAGTGCAAGTGAGAGATTTTTAGTGTTTTTTCCCTAGAGACAACACTATAACGTTTTTTTAAGACATTTAGATTATTAATGTTTATGTTCTATCGATTATTCCCTTTATAATTTATTATGTCTTAAATTATTGCGATATAAATGTTAGATTAATAAATATCCTTGGAATATGATATGAATTCTATATCTCTAAGTACGTCACTTAGAAATGATATTATGAGAATAATATTAATATTCCTAAAGGTCCCTAGTTGAATATTATTATTAAGAGACAATAATAATGCATTATGACTTGCATTAAGATTGGTGTGTTTGTTGACTGATTATCACATCTCATTGATCATATGTATACTTATACTAAAGTCAAAAATATACGCAGATATAAATGTACATGGTGATGGACAGTCCCAATGTGAGATTCTACATGTCTGTTGTGTCATAAGTAATTCTCACAATGATAATGGTGTAATCGTCCTTAGAATTGAAATCATTATATTTCGATGATTAATATACTTTGATTACATTAAAAGTCACCTTTAACCGGGTATTGATAAAAGTGGACTTCGGGTATATTAGGAATCGTGCGAGAAACCTGAATGATCTAGAAAGGATTTAACCCTCCATATTTTGGAGAGATACTATTGGTCTTTTCTGTGAGCTAGACTATGATATGTGTGGCCATGAGGTTAGAAATATTTTGGAACATATTGGCCTTTTGTTCTTCATCTATTAAAACTCCCTATTCTATACAAGGGGAGTGGCCAACACTCAACACTGAACTCACTCATCTCATCTCACAATTTTTTCTTCATTCAATAAAGGACTTGAATTCACTTACCAAGTCTGGCAAAATGAAGTGACACAGTTCATGAAACTATTCTCACCACTCAAAACCCACATTTAGATGGTGAGAGGCCAAATGCTGAGTTGGACCTTGATGATACCATCACAAACACACGGGTTTCTTCTATTTTTACCAAAGACCCTGTGTCAACACTTGCACCTTAATGTGCACCACAGCCTTCACACGATTTAAGGTTTGAGGGTAGTACTCTTTAGGGGGAGCTACTTAAATCCTCTCCGATTCAAGTAGAGGTTCCTCTAGAAGGGATAACTCCCCTCAAAACCTTGGCTAAAATTATTTTGGCAATTGATTCCAGGAGTCCAACTGCTAATGATCCATCACATGAAGAGGCAAGTACAAAAGAACATTTAGGTGCCAGTTCTTTGCAAGAAGAGCAAGGGTTTGAGGCCATGGTACATGACAGTAACCTGGTCAACTCCCCTCTAATTCAAATCGAGGTGCACTCACAAGGTGAACAACACACTGTCACAACCACAATTCATACTGTGAACCCACTGTTATAGGTGTGCCATCTACCTCAACCATCACACCACCAAATCCTAACCTACCCTCCACCTCTACTCAACAATCCTCACACCTCCTTTCTAACTGGCTTAAAGATACCTATGATTAACCCGAATCTGTGGATGACATGCTTGTGGATCAAATTGAAGGGTTTGCCATCATAGCACAACAGTTTCTCACATCAAACATGTCCAACCAAGACTATCAAGCCATTATGCTATTCTACAGAGAAGAAGTTGAATATCAACAAGAAAAGATAAAGCTAAGAAAGATGGAAATGTTGATGTTTGGATCTCCAAAACATTCAGTATTGATATGTAGGAAGCATTGTCCAGATTTAGAACAAAATATGTCACCGTTCTTAGCAGCAACACAAATGTGTTAACACGTAAAGAAGTGTATGATGCCATGACAGAAGTCTATAAAGCTCAACTCAAGGCCATCAATTTCATTAGAAAGGTTTTGGAAAAGACTTTGGATGGTCATCGGGATGATGTTAGGAAGATGGTCAACAAGAAGATTGTAACGTCCCTCAAATCCGGGGTTCTGGATTTGACGTCATCACACGAAAACCGCCTTTTAAACACTTTTGGAAAACCTGTATTTTGAAAAGATAATAAAATCCAAAGAATTTAAAACCTGAACATTTGAAAAGAATTTAAAAGAAAATAGTTAAACCCCCTAAAAACAGAATCGCATATAGGTTACAGCATTAAAATTAGGATCAACCGCTATAATTAATAACCAACATCTATTACAATATCAAGTCATCTTCGATAAGAAGAATCACAATTACTTTATTAACAAACCTAATTTACAACTGAATCTCAATAAACGACTCTAACTCGAACCTTCTTCGATAATTTCCTGGATACCTTCTTGACCTCTGGACCACTTAACCACTCATGCTCTTTGTCTAGTTTTAGCCTTATTGATATCGAACTCGAGCAACTCATCGTTAAGTCTTTCTGAAATGATTATAAGAAAAGCAAGGGTAGGCAACAATGCTCAACAAGTACCAATATAACAGTAACGATTTGAAATAATTTATCAAGAATTCATAAACTCAGGGTATAAACAAAAAGATTCATCAATCTTTAAGTCAATTGAAAACTAGGAGAATTCAATCTTTCGAAAGAAATATATAACTGGACTTATCTCATTTTAACTAAAACCAAAGGTTAGGCTGCTGATCAGTCACGCACTAACCTCGAACATGGCACACGGCCATGTTATATATATTGGATCCAAGGCACACTTTGGCCTACAATTGACTACGAATGTGGTCCACATATTTTATAAAAACAATCCATTTATAATAATTCAATTCAAATAAAAATTTAGATTCATAAACTGAATCATAATCAACAATTGTAAAAATATTTAACTAAAACATCATTTACAGTTAATCAAATCATATGTGACAAGAATTTCAACCTTGTAATAACAAAGTTTTGGTATTCATGAAATGAAATCAAGTATTTAGGGGTGTAAAATTGTTGAATAAAAGGTATCTAATGATTTTGAGGTGGTATTGTATCGTACGGTATGTGTTCATAGGATATGATAAGATGTTTGGCTTTTCAGAACTTGAAGGTAGAAAGGAATTATGGGTTTCATTCTCAGAAGTAAAGGTTCACCAGATGTAGTTCATAGTATAAACATGATACCATAATTTTGAAAGAAACATCATAATTTATGCAACAATTCTGAGAAAGGAATTAGGAAACTTGCCTTACATTCAATTCTCAACTCACAGCTCATTCTCATACTTCATATTTCACAATCTATGCATATCAACTCCCTGATAACCTCTGACTATCATCTTTACAGCACATCATTGCTTTCTCGACTTGTTCCTTATTCGTTTTATGATATCATTTGCCCTTCTATACATCGTCGATATTGCACATCTCGTCCAGATCCTTTACGAGAATAAGACAATACTATAATCACTAAAAAGTCTATCGACTTTAACTTATAACTATCAAACCCCGAATCTATACCCCTTTTGCATATACATATTACGTATCTCGATAATACTTAACACGCAATCCAAACTCAACTCATATAATTCTTCTAACATCCCAATTATAGTTAACACATACTCATGCTTTGACACTATCTTACAGTCAAATCATTTTAAACACAATATTCTATAAACCAACACTTGTACAATTCATATTGAAAATCTGACATTACATTATGTTACTCAATTCACTTATCACGTTCTTAACACAAGAGATAAATATATACTTCATATAATCATCAATTAATACATAATCAAATCATATATAATCACATTATACATATCCAATGACATGTACTCACATTTTCGACTCAATCATTTTATTACATAATATTACAATAGACAATGTAAGCTTTTAATCACTTTTCGCTTCGTCTGAATCTGAATTACGGATCAGAAGATAAGACCGAAACAGTTTTACGACACTCTTATCAGCACATAATTCATATAACATGTAAACGCCTATTCCACGCATCACATAATTCATGTAACTTATAACTCAGTTTATTACAACATTCGACTCAATACATTTAAAACTGAAATCGAGTTGAAATACAACCCTTTGATAGTTACGCGACTTAAAAATATTTACAAAATCAAGGGACCTTTCGAAACAAAAGATTTTATGTCTCGAAACTATTTTTAATAAAAGCAGAATATTTTTCTGAGTCTGGACGTGTTCGTTTCATATTAAACGGATGAACGATCTATTAATTATGAATAAGATTAATTTAATTAATAATAATATTTAGAATACCTTCATATAATTTTAAAAACTCAAAATAATTTTAGAATATTATTTGGCTTAATTATAAATAATTACACTTCATTCAATTATTTATAAATAAATTTAATTGATTAATGAATTAATTAATTAATTAAATAAATAAGTAACTAATAAAAACAAATTATAAATAATTAAATCAAATTATAATTTTCAAAAATAATAAAAGATCATAATTTGAAATTGAAATAAATATTTTACAAAAATATTCGAAATAACGTCTTTGTAAAACGGACTTTTCCCGGGGTCGGAGCCCCAATCAATCACAAACAATACAATTCAACTATACTCTAATAAAATCAATAAATTTAAAATATACGATAATTTATATTTGCACGTATAAACACGCTTGAAAGGAAAAATACGGCCAAAAGCGACTTCTACTATAACTTCTAAAAATTATGAAATAAATATATAAATACTAACATGCTATAATATAACCAAGTACAAAAGCGGAATTTCAAAATCGTTACCCAAAATAAATTCTGATCACCCAAAGAGATTATTAGACATAGACACGTTGAAACACAATGTGGAGTAATCAACACCGTCAAACTCGTTTTCTACACCCCGAAAATAAATTAATACGGAAATATGGCTCGTAAATTATCTCCTCAAAACCTTGCAATGTATATACCTATCTGTGATAACTCCTGGTGGCGGGGCCGCTCCTTCGATGTCGTGCCTGGATCCTTTGCCGCTGTGGAGGTGTAGCTGTGGTGGGGTTCCTACAAAATAACACCGGAAGGGGGGTTTTGTTAGGTCTCAATATGTTTGTAGAAGGGAGGTTGAATACAAACAATACCGTTTAATCGAATAAAATGCGGAATAAAAAAGTGAAACAAAATTCAAATTAAATAAAACTATTATTAAACTTGAAAGGTGTTACAACAACGGTATCGTTTACAAGGGATTAATCTTAAATAAATTATTCCAAATCTAGAATAAATTCGACATGAACTTTTTCTATTTTTGTAATAAAAGGATCAAATGCTAACTGCAATTTGAGATTAAGTTCTAGGGATTTTGATCCGCTAGATAGTTGCACAAGAACAAGAAAAGGATTTATAGTGGTTAAGATTTAACAATAAATACTAGAAATGAATGTCCTGAGATATTGCAGTTGAGAATAATAAGTTCACTGCTTTATGTTTTTCTTTCTGTGTTCTTGAGTAGTTGGCTGTATTCAATTCTCTGTCTTGTAAAATCAGCTGCTGTTGTTAAGTAAACAAAACAATCCAATTGATCCAGAAAGAATTTCGGCAAGACAATTCATTTGAACTAGAAAGACTTTCGGCAAGACAATCCCTTTGAACTAGTAAGACAATTCATTTGAACTGGCATGACTTTCGGCATGACTATTGATTGTCATACCGATTGTCTTGCTAATACAAAAGATAGTCTTGCTGAGTTAATATAGAATATTAATTTAAAATCAATTCTGAAAATACATAATATTAATTCAGAATTAATTAATCAATTAATTCAATTAATCAATAAATTAATCTTTGCAGATATAATTTATTTTCTTAATTAAATTATACGACTTAATTAATTAATAGAGAATTAATACTACTCTTGAACATCAACCATTCTTCTGAAAATCTTCTGAAAATCACTGTCAATTATGAATCAATTCCACCACTTCAATGTTGACACTCGATGTACTGTCTGGTTCATGAGTGACTAACTTCCGTGACGTTTTTTCATGCCTTGACTTTGATACTCTTGATTTTCTTCAGACTAAATCCTTGTAATTAATTGATACCCTGACAAGATCTCTGTCACTTGATTAAATCCATAATCTTGATTTATATCACTGAGGCGTGATCAATTTCTTGAGCTTCTTCCAGTGAATTAAGTCATCAAGTCTGTAGATGAACAATGTTACTTAATCCTTTGACATATGTTACTTTGAGAGATCTCTCTGACGATAGAACCACTATTTACTTGTTATATTCTTATTTGAGTTGAGTTAATTTCTCGAATAAACAAATAGGCTATGACATATGCCTTCCAATCTCCCCCTATTTGTTTGTTAGACAATAACAACAAATACCTAGAGGATAACTCAACTAACAAATAAGAAAAAGATATAAACAGTAATGCAAAGTAAATAGCAGAAAAGTTCTGGATTATATTTAACATTTTCCAGAGTCCAAAAGAAATTTACAAGTGAATACAAGATAGCTGTTCCTCTAGACTGAACATATAACTACATTAGCCTATCTTGATTCATAAAGCCCTAATCATATTACATTAAGTTTTGAGCTTATTGAATTCAGTTGTCTGCTCTTCCGAATTCACCTTCTTCCAAATCTTCAAGCAACTCCTTGTGAAAGACACGATCCTTTTCAGAAGTGAAGCTGGCTGGTCTGACTGGTTGAACTCCAACTGACTTTAGCTTATTCTTGAACTGATCGTACCTTTTAATATTCTTTTCACAATAAGCTTAAATCAGATCAGCTGCTTGAGTTTTCAACATGGATGAATATCCAGCAGTTCTTAAGTGATGTTCCATCCAGACAAGATGCCTAGCTGAGTAGTCTTTAAGAGATTATGAATCGAGCTGGCAGATTTGAAGACAATCAGACTTAAAGAATCTTACCTGATGAGGATTGTTGACCACTTGAGGACTAGCTCTGCTGGCAAACTCTTTGAGCCTTTCTTGAAGAACTTCATTCAATTCTAAGCTTCTCTTGACTTTGTTGAGAAGAACCCAAATCTCTGATAAAGAACGATTCTCAAACAGATGAAGTGATACTTTGAAAGATCCTTCGCTCTGATAATATACAAATATGCTCATTTCATTTAGAGATCTGTCAAAGGCAGCTGTGATCCTTGAGACTTCAGTCTTTACAGCATTCATGTACACGTCATTGTTTGGATTAGAGATCTCCAGCTTGTCCAGAAGATGTAGAAACTGTCTATCATTGTTTGTGCTTAGCTGAGGCATATCAAGTACTCTCTTAGCTTCATCCCATTTCTCACCAATCTTCAGTCTGACATCTCTTCTCCTTTCTTTAGCTTTAATGTCATGAAGACGTTGCTTTTGAAGAGTTTCTGTTCTTTGGATGTCTTTCCTCATGTCAATGATCTGGGATACCTTTTTGAGTTCAGCTTCTTTTCTTTTCAACTCTGACTGCTGCTGCTGAAACTTTTTCTCAAACACAGGATCCACTGGAGCTTCCTCTTCCCATTCTCCAAAATCACTTTCCTCCTCAGCTTCAAAGAAACCATCTTTATCTTTATCTTCCAAGACTGGTTCAGTGGGAACGTCACAAATATCAAAGTCATCATGTTCTCCACTATAGTAGATATCATCAGGCTTCCCTGTTCCTTCAGCAGAAGTATCTTTTTCTTTTCCCTTTTCACTTCTCCCTTTCTTCTCCCCCTTAGTTGAGGAATCCTCTACAGACTTTCCCTTAGATCCTCCATCACCTCCATCACCTCCAGAGCCTGATCCTCCACCAGACGGCCCTTCAAAGAAAGTCCTTTGTTCTTCATTAGGGCAGTGAGAATTTTTGATCATGAAGTGCAAGTGCTTCATCCCTTCATTGAGATGTTCCATGCCCGTCTCTATCTTCAGAAATCTGGAAGAATCTAGTGAATGATTCATTTCAACCAAGTCTTCAAGAGAAGTCATTCTTGTACGGAGAGAGCAGAAGTTTGAAATGTCTTCAGCTGATAACGTTGGAGATGCCTGGATTGAGTTAAGCTTTGGTACAATAGATGTCTTCAAATCTGATATTTCAGTCCTAATTAGAGCCAGCTGATTATTGATAGAGGTAGATGAAGAAGACCGTTCAACCACTTATGCTTTGAATGATTTAGCTTCAGCCTGACTTCTTTCAAGTTGTTCCTTGAGATCAGCAATTTGAGCTAACAGATTTTCAGTGTTTGTGTCTGTGTGTGCGCTCACCTGAATATCTCTCCTGTTTGATTCACTCAACTCACGTGCTTGTGTATCTCTCAATATAATTGCTCGTGAGGAGTCTTCCTGATGCTGATCTTCTGTACCTGCATTTAAAATCACCCTAGCCTCTTCAAGAGAGGTCAGTGGTGGTGCAATGGGAATTCGCGAGTCCCGATTTGTCAGCCAAACCTATCTTTTCATGTGAAATAGATGTCTGAATTGCTTCAGGGATAGATTGACCGAGTTGCCCTCCACTTTCTCCAGATAAATCTGTGAGTGGAGAATCCCGTGAGGGAGCCAGAGGTGTTGGATCTGGGAGGGGAGAAAATGACTCTATTAAAGGTGGCTAAGAGTCAGATTTTCCCTCAGAAGCATGTGACTGCTCTTCTGCCATAACTATGGCAGGCACTGTAACCGACTCAATGTGCACTCCTCGCTCCATATCCTGAGTATCATCTATTGGTCTGTATGCTTCCATTGTGAGTAATAGAAGTGTGCTTGACTAAGTACAGGATGCCAGGGCCCTATGGCAAATTTCAATAGATTCATCCTGTCGATAGAATGTCTCTAGTAACTGTTCACTGGCCATATCAAAGTCCATCCTGTTGGGAGGACAAGGATGGGCTTTCAGATGCCTCAGTAAATGTTCTTCTTTTCTTGGGTGGAGGCAGAGCTGAGGGTTCATTCACATCCACTAACATACTACTTCCTACTAACCTTCTAGGTAACATTTTAGATAGTGGGGGAGAGGTTGAGATAGGTTGTGACTCTGTGTTTGGCTCTATGACCTGGGATTGAAGCTGTGGTTCTACAACTTCATGGTCAGTCCTATCAACCACTGGGGGTCTTTCAACAGAAGTAGGAATAGTTTGAGTTTGAGGAATTATTACCTGCAGAGGAAGAGCATCTGATGTTTGAGCCTGGGTGGTTTGAACCACTGGAGGTTGAGCTTGCTGTTCATGACCGGGAAGATTGAAGATAGGTAAAGTAATATAAGTGGCCATGAAAGCAGATACAAGTACTGGAACTTGCATGAATTTGAAGGTTGTGTCTTGGCGAGTGTAAATCTTTTTGCTTACTGGAGGGGATTCGGTTACTGAAGAGTTAGCAAAAAGGGCTTTATGCTCAGGTGAGAGAAGATGTTCTGCTATGAGCATGAGAAAACGAGCGTAGTAGCACGAGACCCTACGATTTGTAGAATGATCACGTAAAGCAGTAGTGAGACGTCTCAGAAGAATGGGTAAAAGTAGTTTGCCAAAATTGATCCTTTGATTGAAAACAACCGCAAGACCAATATACTGCAGAGTGGAAGTGATGTTGTGAAAGTTGGATTTAGTGCAGTTGACAAACACTTTAGAAAGTGTATTGAAGAAAATGTCCCATTCAGAAACCAAATTGGATTTAGACAAATTGGTTAAATTAATCACCCCCTGATAATGAATAGCATGGAAAAAGTTTGAAATATCATTTTCAGAGGGCAAATTACAGAAATTGTCCAATGAAAAATTTAACGCTTGATTGACGACTGTTTGATCAACCACATACTGTGTGTTTGCCACGGTGAATGAAAAAGATTTAAAATCATCGGCCACAGTAGAGGTTGTGCAAATCAGTCTGAGCAGATCAACATTTAAAATCATATTTGATTTAATAGCAGAGCTAACAATCAAATGGTCATTTAAAAATCTAATCCACGGCTTAAATTTTTCCACATCACATTTATCTGGATTAAAATAACCAATAAGATTATGCGAAACAATTTGGAAATTGAGAGCCATTAAAAAAATAATAAGACACACTTTCAGAATTTTAAGAGTAATATTAAGAAAATTCGAATTAATTAAATTAATTTAATAATTCGAATTAAATCAATTATATCCGAAAAATTTAGAAAGTAATGTATCTCGTTAAAGTTCTTAACTCTCAACACAAGATCTAAAAAACGCACATGACATAAAACAAAATTAACTAAATAACACACCCAAAAATAAACAAACACAAAATGATTTTTGAGGGGAACAAAACGAAGTGAAAATTTTAAAAAAATAAAAATGGGCAGCACTTCTGTATGTATATACGTGTATGTATATATCACAGGAGTGAAGTTTTGAGAAGCTGAGTAAAAACTCGAGCAAGAAGACAATGGAGGTTTGATTAAGATCTGGTCGAAATGAGAGAGACAAATAAGAGAGAAATAGACTGTTGGTTTTTTTGAAAGAGAACTGAATGAATTACAAAACACAACAGAAAAAACATTAAGTAGAACAACTGGTATGACAATCGAGGAAAGTCATACCGATTGTCTTCCCGATTGTCATATCAGGCAAATTGAGAAAACAAAATAGTAATAATATAACTGGTATGACAATCTGATAGTCATACCGATTGTCATACCAGTATAAAATAAAAATAAATATATTGTCTTGCCGATTGTCATTCAAGTATCAAATGAAAATAAACAAATATATATAAATATTATATAAAACAAATATTAACAGTTTTTAACAAATACAGAACATATTAAAGAAAATTACAGAAAAAACTACAATAAATACTAATATAGATATGTCAGAAAATATTTACCCAAATAAAATATTTCAGAGAAAATTATACTTTCAGTTCAAAAATAGATTTCTTTTGAATTTTAGCAAATAAAATTCATAGAAAAATATTTTTAGAGAAAATAAAATATTCTGAGACATTAAAATTAACAAGTTGAATAAATAAATAAGATAAGATAATAAAAATTACATAGAAATAAGTAAGTATTATGGAAAATATGATAAAATAAATTTGCAAATGAATTTTTCATTTATGAAAAATTCATTTGTAAATTCACTCAAGAACATATTTCAGATATTCACAAGTTTAATCACTAAAGCTATTCAACATACCCAATTTACCAACTAATTTGGTAAATGTGGATTCATCAAGAGGTTTAGTGAAAATATCTGCTATTTGTTCTTTTGTTGGAAAAAAATAGTTCAACAGTACCATTCATGACGTGCTCTCTAATAAAATGATACCTGATGTCAATGTGCTTGGTCCTTGTATGATGCACAGGGTTGTTGGTGATGGCTATTGCACTTGTATTGTCACATAGAATAGGTATTTTGTTCAATGCAGAGCCATAGTCCCGTAGCTGATTCCAAATCCACAAGATCTGAGCACAGCAGCTTCCAGCAGCAATATATTCAGCCTCAACCGTTGAATTTGAAACTGTTTGCTGTTTCTTGTTGTACCATGAGACTAGTCTGCTACCTAGGAATTGACAACTCCCTGAGGTGCTTTTCCTATCAACAACACTGCCTGCGTAATCTGAATCTGTATATCCAACAAGGTTAAAACCAGATTCTTTAGGGTACCAAATACCTAGATTTGGTGTTCCCTTAAGATATCTTAAGATTCATTTAACAGCAACGAGATGAATATCTCTAGGATCCGCTTGGAACCTTGCACATAAGCATGTAGCATACATAATATCTGGTCTACTTGCAGTAAGATAGAGTAACGAGCCAATCATACCTCTGTAGCTTGTGACATCTACCTTAATGGAGTTTTCATATGGTCCAAGCTTGACAGCTGTAGTTGACGGAGTCCTTGCTGATGCAGAATCCTCTAGATTGTACTTTTTGAGGAGTTCCTTGAGATACTTGGATTGACAAATAAAAGTTCCATCTAACCTTTGATTTACTTGTAATCCAAGAAAGAACTTCAGCTCTCCCATCATGCTCATTTCAAATTTGCTGTGCATTAACTTAGCAAATCTCTTACAGAGATTATCATTAGTAGACCCAAATATTATATCATCCACATAGACTTGGACTAATATAGTATCATTCTTATGCTTTTTATAAAAGAGAATTTTGTCTATGACACCTCTAATAAAGCTATTTTCAATAAGAAATTCAGAGAGAGTGTCATACCATTTTCTCGGAGACTGTTTGAGTCCATAGATAGCCTTGAAAAGAAAGTAGACAAAATCCAAATGATCTGGATCTTCAAAACCAGGAGGTTGCTCTACATATACCTCTTCATCCAGCTTTCCATTCAGAAAGGCACTCTTGACATCCATTTGATAAACTTTAAAGTTAGAGAATGCTGCAAATGCCAGAAATATCCTGATGGCCTCTAGTCTAGCCACTGGAGCATAGGTTTCATCATAATCAATGCCATCAGCTTGAGAATACCCTTTAGCTACCATTCTTGCTTTGTTTCTTGTAACCACACCATCTTCATCTAGTTTATTCCTGAATACCCACCGAGTACCAACAGCTTTCTTGTGTGTATGTCTAGGTACCAGTTTCCAGACTTGTTGATGTTCAAACTGATTGAGTTCATCTTGCATAGCAATCACCCAATCTGGATCAGTCAGTGCTTCCTCAATCTTCTTAGGTTCCATCTCAGAAAGAAATCCTGAGAAAAGACACTCATTTTGAGTAGCACGTCTAGTTCTGACTCCAACATCTGGATCACCAATAATCAACTCAAAAGGATGAGCTTTATTCCAGACAGTCTGTCTTGGAAGATTTGATCTTGATGATTCGCCTTGAAATTCATTGGGATGTTGTGTCCTACTAGTTGATCCTTCAGCATCTCCCCCTGAGTTATTGCCATATTGACTTGAAGATTCTCCATCAGTAGCAGTGGTATCTCCATTGTTGCCAAAGTTTCCATAACCATTACCTTGAGTATCATCATGATTAACAGGTTCTTCACCAGCAATAACCTCAAGTTCTTGATCATGTTCTGATTCTGAATCTGACATATCATCAAACTTCAGTTTCTCAGAAGGATCTTCAGTTTGGATACTAGGGAGTTTAGTGTCATCAAATGTAATATTGACACTTTCAGTTACTTTGTGTTGATCAATGATATACACCCTGTATGATCTTCTTCCATATCCAACAAAAATACCCTCATATGCCTTTGCCTCGAATTTACCACGAGGATCATCTCCATCCTTGAGCACGAAGCATCTGGCACCAAATACATGAAAGTATTTGATAGAAGGTTTCTGTTCATTCAAAATCTCATAAGGAGTTTTCATGAAGTCTTTGTTGATTAGAGTTCGATTCTGAGTATATCATGCAGTATTGACAGCTTCAGCCCAAAAGTACATTGGAAGACCTGATTCACTTAACATCGTTCTTGCAGCTTCAATCAATGTACGATTCTTCCTTTCTACCACTCCATTTTGCTGAGGGGTTTTAGGAGCTGAAAATTGTCTGGTAATCCCTTTGTCTGTACAGAATCCATTGAGAAGTGAATTCTTGAATTCTGTTCCATTATCTGACCTTATTGCTCTAACAGGGACATTAGAATCTAACTCGATCAACTTGATATGATCAATCACAACTTGTGGTGTTTCATCCTTAGAGTGAAGGAATAAAATCCACGTATACTTGGAATAGTCATCAACTATCACAAGACAGTAACACTTCTTTGACATCGAAAGAACATTAACTGGTCCAAATAAATCCATGTGCAATAATTGCAGAACACCAGTTATGGAGGATGTGTCAGTGCCTCCGTGACTTGCTTTCTTTGACTTTCCTTTCTGGCAAGCCTCACATAGTCCTTCAGGGGAGAATTCCAGCTGAGGCAGACCTCTGACCAATTCTCTTTTGACAAGAGAATTCATTATTTTGAGATTGAGATGAGAAAGTCTCTTGTGCCATAGACAACTCTCATCAGACGATGCCTTTGCATAGAAACAATTGACTTTAGGATTGCTTCCAGAGTTCATGTCAGCTACGAACAGATTTCCTTTCCGGATTCCCATCAAGGAGGGTTTTTCATTTTTCTTGTGCAGAATCTGACACTTCAGCTTGTCGAATAAAACATTGTAGCCGTTGTCACAGAACTGACTAATGCTAAGCAGATTGTGTTCAAGTCCTTGCACAACATATACATTTTCAATGATAACATTTTCAGCTAGCAAACAGCCATATCCCTCAGTTAAACCTTTGCTGTTATCTCCAAAGGTAACCACTGGGCCAGCTTTCTCAACCATATTTGATAGCAGGGCTCTATCTCCGGTCATATGTCTTGACGATCCACTGTCAAGAATCCACACTACCGGTTGTACCTGTTTAATGCCCTGCAATACAAATGGATCAGACCTTCTTCGGAACCCAAGCTTGGTTGGGTCCGGCATACTTGTAAAATTGGCCTTTATCAGGCAAAACAACATCCTTAATTTTAATGTTCTCAACTTTCTCAATGACTGGACATTTGACCTTGTGAACAGCCTTGACAAATTTCTGTTTAGGCTTAGGCATAAATGTCTCCTTTCTAGCTTTAGGAGGACTAGCAGTCTTAGACCTATCATACTTCCTATTATTCACATGCTGACGAGGAGTAGTCTTATCATTAGAAACATGCTTACCATTAAAATAAACATACATCAAATTAAAAGCACAAGACATACAATCAGGAACACCACATGCTTTATGAGAGGGATTAACAGTAGGCAACTTATGCATGGTAGACATGGCATTTATGTTATCCAACTCATATGTGTCTGAGTTAGTCTCAGTTGCTTTCACAACTTTGACTGGAACCTTTGACACTCTTGACATGGAAACAGCTTTCTCATTAGCAAGATCTTTAGCACGAATTTCTTCTTGAATAATAAATGAGGTCTCATCAAATGGTTCAGCAATTAATTCTGTATAGAGGGGTTCATCAACACCCTTAAGCATATGTGGTACTTCCCTACCTTTAGCACAGACATGAGGAGGGGAGTTTATGCCTAATTTTCCAATAGCAACATTGTATTCATAACCTATTCTAGACGTTTGATTAACAGCTTGCTTATTGTAAAACTCTTTAGACTTCGAACAAGAATTAAAGTAAGCTTTAACCTTAGCCTCAAGACCGGTGATCTTGTCTTTGAGAATAATTTCGAGTTGTCTATAACAGTCAACTCTATTCTCTAGAAAAGATACTTGTTCTTTTAATTTATCTTGATTAATGTGCACAAGTCTTAATTCATTGACCTCTTTTTCAAGGTCTTTGATTTGTTGATTTAACATTTCATTATCACGACGAGCACAATCTAAGGAACCTCCTAGATGATAAACTAGTTCAGCATCAGTAAATTTTACCTCTTTTCTTGACCATGAGGTGTTTGCATCACTAGCCATGAGAGCAAGATTCCCAACTTCTTCATCTTCACTGTCAGTATTATCCCAGCTTCTTCCCTTTGCCAGGTAAGCCCTTTCAGATTTACTCTTCTGATTAGAATCATAAGAGTTCTTCCTAACTTGTTTTGGCTTCCTGCATTCTGTGGCAAAGTGTTCCAACTCATTGCAGTTGAAGCATCGAATGGTGCTTCGATCAACCATCCATGTTTTATACCCACCACTGCTGGTGTTAGAGGATGAAGACCCACCTTTCTGGAATCTGTTGTAGTTGGACTTGTACTTGAACTTGGGATTCCTCTTGAATCTGATATTGGAGAATCTCTTGACAATCAGGGCCATTGACTCATCTTCCAATTGCTCCAGTTCTTCCAAGGAATAAAAATCATCTCCTGATTGATTTGTAGTAGGAGGATCAAATTCTGCTACTATCACATTTTCTTCAACCTTAGAAGACTGTACTATTCTTTCTGACTGTTGAGATTATTGTTGTTGTTGTTCTTCAGCTACTAGAGCAGTAGACATGATGACCACTCTTCCTTTCCCGTAGACTTCCTTCTGCTAAATCTGCTCCAACTCATAAGTCTTTAACACACCATAGAGTCTTTGCAAAGAAAACTCACTCAGATCTCTTGCTTCTCTTATGGCAGTGATTCTATGTTCGAGATGAGTTGGCAGTGTTAAAAGGAACTTTTTGTTGACCTCCCTGATGGAATAGTATTTACCATTAATGTTCAAGTTGTTAATTAATGCATTGTACCTCTCAAACACTTCAGTGATTCCTTCTCCTGGATTGGATTTAAAGTATTCATACTCAGAGGTTAGGATTTCTAACTTGTTCTCCCTAACTTCCTCTATGCCTTCATTAATAACCTCAATAGTTTCCCAGATGTGTTTGGAATCTTTACAGTTCATCACATGTCTATTCATCAAGGGATCAAGGGAATCTACTAAAATTAATTGAAGGCTAGCATCCAGGGAGGCTTCTTCTTTTTCAGCAGGAGAAAAATCCTCAGGACCTTTTACATAAGTTCTTGCTTTGGTAATCACCACATCCTTTTCTATTACCTCTGGTTCAATAACCATCGGAATTTTAGGACCCTTCTTTAACACTTCCAGATATTTGGAATTTGCAACTTGTAAAAACAATAACATCTTCTTCTTCCACATAACATAATTTTCTTTATCGAATAGTGGAATTTTAACGGTTCCAACTTTTTGTGTAGTCATTATGAATTTTTGAGTAAATAAAAATTCAAGGAGTGAAAGAATCACAAAAGTCTAGGATCTTGATTTGTTCGTTAATCAGAAGGCTCTGATACCAATTGTTAGGTCTCAATATGTTTATAGAAGGGGGGTTGAATACAAACAATACCGTTTAATCGAATAAAATGCGGAATAAAAAAGTGAAACAAAATTCAAGTTAAATAAAACTATTTTTAAACTTGAAAGGTGTTACAACAACGGTATCATTTATAAGGGATTAATCTCAAATAAATTATTCCAAATCTAGAATAAATTCGACATGAACTTTTTCTATTTTTGTAATAAAAGGATCAAATGCTAACTGCAATTTGAGATTAAGTTCTAGGGATTTTGATCCGCTAGATAGTTACACAAGAATAAGAAAAGGATTTTTAGTGGTTAAGATTTAACAATAAATACTAGAAATGAATGTCCTGAGATATTGCAGTTGAGAATAATAAGTTCACTGCTTTATGTTTTTCTTTCTGTGTTCTTGAGTAGTTGGCTGTATTCAATTCTCTGTCTTGTAAAATCAGCTGCTGTTGTTAAGTAAACAAAACAATCCAATTGATCCAGAAAGATTTTCGGCAAGACAATTCATTTGAACTAGAAAGACTTTCGGCAAGACAATCCCTTTGAACTGGCAAGACAATTCATTTGAACTGGCATGACTTTCGGTATGACTGTTGATTGTCATACCGATTATCTTGCTAATACAAAAGATAGTCTTGCTGAATTAATATAGAATATTAATTCAAAATCAATTCTGAAAATACATAATATTAATTTCAAAGTAAACAAGGCATATATTACTATAAGGGAGGTACAATCGATACCCATTATGATGTTGATCTCTTTGTTCTTACAAACAATAGTTGTCTTGAATATTTACAAGAAGCTGATTATGGTAATGGGTTGAAGTTATACTACAAATAACCGGGTACTGGTGATAGAGATGGTTACAAACTAATTTGAAATGATGAGTGTCTTAATAAACTTAGGGAGGATGTTAAGGTTGTTAGTATGATAGGAATTTATGTGGATCATTGTGCTGAAGATGAACAATGTTACTTAATCCTTTGACATATGTTACTTTGAGAGATCTCTCTGACGATAGAACCACTATTTACTTGTTACATTCTTATTTGAGTTGAGTTAATTCCTCGAATAAACAAATAGGCTATGACATATGCCTTTCAGGTTTTGATCCCACGGCGCCTCCGGTGTGAGAGTAAGAACTCGCATTTGGGGAAGATGAAGATAGATATGAATGAAGGGTTGTTGTGTGTGTATATGAGTGTGAAAGAGTGATTAACCCCAAAACCTTACCTTTTTGGGCTATTTATAGCCCAATGATAGGGTTTTGGGGTTGGTACCTTTAAATCATAGCCCTTGGTTCTGGGAGCGGAGGAATGTTCTGAGGATCCTCTAACACGTGCCTTGATTATTCCCATGATTGATGTGTGACAGTTGTCCCCATCATGTGCTTGGGCTAGTGTCTCGCATGCTGGGATTTCTCAAGGTTGGGCTTGCGGGACTGGGCCAGTCAGGACTGGAAGTGTGCAGGACTAGACTGAGTCAGGGGTCTAGGACTGGTCCTTTCAGAAGTTATATGGAGTTTGGAGTCCGGGACAAGGCCTTGCAGGAGCTATATGTACTATCATGTGCCCCCCACTCCCTTATGCAGATTTTCTGGATGGGTAAGTAAATTTGGGCTTGTTTGAAGAACATGAGCTTTTGATTGTTGTCTTTAGGAGGATTTGAGCTTTTCTTGCCCCCAGTCTGGATTACGTTGAGTTCAGCCGATCGGGACTAAGGTGGTTATCTTTAGAAGAATTTGAGCTTTTCTTGCCCCCAGTCCGGATTACGTTGAGTTCAGCCAATCAGGACTAAAGTTGGGTATCCTTGGAAGAATTTGAGCTTTTCTCGCCCCCCAGTCCGGATTGTGTTGAGTTCAGCCAATCAGGACTAAAGTTGGGTGTCCTTGAAAGAATTTGAGCTTTTCTTGCACCCTAGTCCGGATTGCGGTGAGTTCAGCCAATCAGGACTAAAGTTTGGTGTCCTTAGGAGGAATTTGAGATTTTCTCGATCCTAGTCCGGATTGCGTTGAGTTCAGCCAATAAGGACTAAAGTTGGTTGTCTTTGGAAGAATTTGAGCTTTTCTTGCCCCCAGTCCGGATTGCGTTGAGTTCAGTAGTCCAGACTTGGAAGGTGAATCGGTTTCGGGGATTCCCCCCCCCCCCAATGATTTGAATTATTACAGCTGTGAGTCTTGTGGAGAGACGTGCCTCATCATTCTTTGTATTAATTACAGTTTTGATGGGCTATCCTAATTTTGCCACGTGGCGAGGTGGTTTCTGTTTCACCGTGCCTATAAAAGGCACCCCTAACTCTCCCTTTTCTTTTTTTATCTTCCTCCATTCTTTCTTTCACTTTCTTTTCTCTTCCATGAAGTTTTTTGTGCGCTTCTTCACAACAGAGATCGAAGCTTTGTGGTTGTTGGTTGTTGGTCCGCAAACTCTCCATATTCTCTGATTTGTAAGCTTTCTTCTTTGCTTTTCTTTCTTTTTGCTTTGTATCTGCTTCGATATTGTGTTGTTTAAATGGATTCTATTTTTGTATCTTTTGTTTGGTTGTTTTTTTGTGACTATTGCTTGGTTTGATAAATAATTATGTATGTATCGCTGTGTTTATGTGTTTTTTGGGCGTAATCTGGTGTTTGATTTCGGTTAATAGTGTTTCTAGAATTAGGGTTTTTTGTTTGGGTCCGGATTAGGTTGCCTAGTCCGGACCGATATATTTGTATTGGGTTTTTGTTTTTTTGTGTGATTGTGACATGTGGGTCCTGAAAAATAGGCTAGTTTTAGGGTTTTGTGGTCCGGAGTGGCTATTCTGTTTTTGGTTTTTGTTTTGGCTTTTGAGCTTCGGGTCTCTGGACTATTTGCTTTTGACTTTAAATAAAATTGAACATAGGATAGTCCGGACCATGTAGCTTTCAAGATAAAAAAAACTGTAGGGATTTAGACTAACCTTTATCACTTTTTTAGGTTTTATGGTCCAGACTAAAGCTCATGCAAAGGCCTACATTGCTTGCTATCCGGGACCGTCTGGTTCGGTTTAGGGTCTTCTAGTGATTCTGAGCGGATTGAAATGGGGAAGAAAGCATCGACTTCTGACTCCGGAGCCATAACTAAGCTGTCTGTAGCTAGGATTTCATCTAGAAAGGTGCCTTGCACTCCGGAGGGCTTATGGGTGGACACCCCGGGTTACTTCGTCACCAAAAGTGATGAGATAGAGAACAACTTCTATTATAAAAGTATCAGGTCCTAGTACGCGAGGCAGCCTAATGCGGGTCCGGGGCCTTACAATAAAAAAGAATTCGACCAAAAGTTTTCGGATAGTATAGTGGCCAAGGAGCATTATGAGCTAAAGGATCAGTACGCTGCTTTAGATCATGCGGCGCATGACTCGTCAGTCCGGGCTGCTTTTCAGTTGGACCGCCGGATTGAGTGGAGGTGGTCGGAGCCAGATGAGCGGATTTATCACAGACCGGCTGATAGATTCGTTCCGGTATGGTTGGAGCATCATTACTCCGGATGGAATCCAAATTGGCATCTCTTTTTGAAACATCTCTGTAAGTATGAATACATGCTTTCTCCTATGCCGATAACTCCGAATGGGATCAAATGGATGACCTGGTTTATTGCTTCCTGCAACCAGTTCAAAGTTCAACCCACTTTCAAGTTATGGCATCATATCTTCCACCTGTTCTGGTCCAGCCAGATGCCTCTGTATGAGATTCGGTTTCGGGCTCTGAAGTGTGGTTATGGTGGCTCTTACAGGCCCGTCATTCAGCAGTCCTCTTTGAAGCATTGGAATGGGGAGTTAATTATGCTGAGGGGTTTAGACTTGCATTACCTTCCTCATATTGCTGCTGAGGGAGTCCGGACTCGGTTCCGAAGGGATGTGCTCCGCGGAGATGCCATCCGGATAATTTTTGCTTTTTGTGAATGTTTGGGTTCCCAGATGACCCGGGATACTTTTATGATGCACAGAACTGTGCATAGAATATGGTGTAAGTTATTTGCTTTTATGTCCGGACTGCTTAAGTGTTTTTGTGTTCGGGCTGCTTATCTGTTTTCTTTGGTTGTAGTTCTTTGTAGTTTTTTGACTTGTGTTTTTTGCTTTGTTTTATGGCAGGCTTACCACATTACAATCCGGATATGTCTTCTTCGGCATACAGTGATGCACTGAAAGGTTTGGGCAAAGCCTTCAAGTTGCCGAAGAAAGCTGTTGTTGGTGGCTCCAGATCCAACGCCTCTGTGGAAGAGGGGTCGCAGAGCAATGCGGTTTTGAGGCCCGAGGCTGATGTGAATGAGAAGGCTCCGGACCATAATGTTGAATTGGAATTGGGTGAAGAGTTTGAGAATCTTGAGGAACTGGAGCCTCTTGGGGAAGTTCCGGAGGTCGAGTCTAGACGGAAAAAGAAGAGGCTCCGGACTCTTGGGATGAAACCTCCCCGGAGTCAAAATTTTGATGCTGGTGCCAGATCCGGGGTGGACAAGGGAAAAGGATTGGGTGCTGAGAGTCCGGAGGATGATAGTCCGGAGCTTGAAGTTAAGGTTGCACGTTTTATGGCTAGGATTCCCACTGAGGATGAGTGGAGGAAGATGAATCAGTCCGGATTCGATGCAACTATGAAAGAATGCTCCCGGGTCTGGGGTCAGGTACATTATTTATACATTTTTATTTTTCTTCTATTTTTTTGCCTTAGAAAAGTTTTCTAAGTATTTCAATTTTCTGCAGCTTGGTGGCTATAGGGCCGGATCAGCTTCTCCGACGTATAATGAGCTTAAGGATGCCCAGACTACTATTACCGATAAGGATGCTGAGATCAATGATTTAAGGGATAACATTATTGTGAAAGATACTTCCTTGTCCGGACTGAACAAGCAACTTGATGATGTTAGGACTCGGGCTGAGAATGCTGAAAAGGAAGCTTCAGATCTGAAATCCGAACTAGCTGAGCTCCAGAGGCAGATGTCTGTTGTGAGGCCAGAAGCTAAAGTTATTGCTGCCTTCAAAAATTCTGAGGAGTATGATAGAGCTCTTGCTAACGCTGGTGCGCTGGAGATTGCTCGTTGCTGGGTGGTCGCGGAGAGGCACATAAAGACCAATCTGGGGGCCGATTGGGATAGTTTCGTCCAAGAATTTATCAAGGCGAAGGGAGATATAGAGCTTGGATTGGGGGAGCCGGAGCCGTTCGACGGTCCTTGCCCAAGTTTCCTTCCTCCCAATGCTCCGGAGTCTTAATTTGTTCTAAATTGTAATTTTGATGTTGTCTTAAGACTTTTGATACTTTGCTGTTTATCATATTTGTACTTGGCTCCGGGCTTATTTTAGTCCGGTTACTTGTTAATGTATGCTTTTGTTGATGCTATTTTGCTTTGCTATTGTAGTTTGTTTTTGCCTTAGAAATACTTTCTCTAATTTTTAGTTTTGCTCGAGTCCTGACTAATAGTTAGTCCGGACTGGTGGTGGGTTTTTAGAAAATTAATTCTAAGTACAATTTTTTGCTCTAGTCCTGACAAATAGCTTATCCGGACTAGCGGTGGCTATTTACTTAGGAAATTCATTTTAAGTAAAAATGGTTGCTCTAGTCCTGACTAATAGTTTGTCCGGACTAGTGGTGGCTTTTTAGTTATAAAATTAATTCTAAGTAAAAATGGTTGCACTAGTCCTGACTAATAGCTTGTCCGGACTAGTGGTGGCTTTTTAGTTAGAAAATTAATTCTAAGTAAGAATGGTTGCTCTAGTCCTGACTAGTAGTTTGTCCAGACTAGTGGGTAGCTTTTTTACTTAGAAAATTGATTCTAAGTTAAAATGGTTGCTCTAGTCCTGACTAATAGCTTGTCCGGACTAGTAGTGGCTTTTTTACTTAAAAAAATTATTTCTAAGTAAAAATGGTTGCACTAGTCCTGACTAATAGTTTGTCCGGACTAGTGGTGGCTTTTTAGTTAGAAAATTAATTCTAAGTAAAAATGGTTGCACTAGTCCTGACTAATGGCTTGTCCGGACTAGTGGTTAGCTTTTTTACTTAGAAAATTTATTCTAAGTGAAAATGGTTGCTCTAGTCCTGACTAATATCTTGTCCGGACTAGTGGTGGCTCTTTAGTTAGAAAATTAATTTTAAGTAAAAATGGTTGCACTAGTCCTGACTAATGGCTTTTCTGGACTAGTGGTTAGATTTTTTTTTTTACTTAGAAAATTTATTCTAAGTGAAAATGGTTGCTCTAGTCCTGACTAATATCTTATCCGGACTAGTGGTGGCTCTTTAGTTAGAAAATTAATTCTAAGTAAAAATGGTTGCACTAGTCCTGACTAATAGCTTGTCCGGACTAATGGTGGGTTTTTAGAAAATTAATTCTAAGTATAAATGGTTGCTCTAGTCCTGACTGATAGCTTGTCCAGACTAGTGGTGGCTTTTTATAAATGTAAAGAGAAAATGCTTTTCATTAATCATTCATACGAAATATAAGGAAAAACAAGTTGATTGCTTGCCATATTGGCTACAAGATTTTGGTTGCTTTGTTTGTTTTTTCCTACTGGTATAATTTCCTTAGTCTTAGTCCATGCCAAGTATTTGGGACTTCTGAGCCATCCATGTTCAGGAGTTTGTAGGTTCCTAGCCTCAGGACTTCTTTGACCTTGTATGGTCCCTCCCATTTGGGCATTAGCTTTCCGGTGTTTGTGGGATCTAATGCTTCTGTGTCTTGAAGGACTAAGTCTCCAACTTGGAAGTTTCTGACTCTGGACTTCTTAATGAAGTGCTCTCTTATTTTCTCCTTGTATTTTTCCATCCTTTTTATGGCTTGGTCCCGGACCTCATCAATTAGCTCCATATTTGTTCTAAGTCCTTTTTCATTTGCTTCTTCCTCAAAGTTTATTGTTCTGTGAGAAGGAGACCCCACTTCAATAGGAAGCATTGCTTCTGTTCCATAAGCTAGTTTGAATGGAGTTTCTCCTGTGCTTGTCCTGGAGCTTATCCTGTAGGACCATAGTACGCTTGGTAGTTCTTTTGGCCATTTGCTTTTGCTTTCTTTGAGTCTCTTTTTAATACCTCGGAGCAGGATTCTGTTGGTGACTTCTACTTGGCCGTTTCGTTGGGGATATGCTACTGATGATTTTTTGTGTTTAATCCCGCGCTCCTGAAGGTAGGACTCGAATTCTGATCCGATGAACTATGGCCCATTGTCTGATACTAGGATTCGCGGTATCCCGAATCTCATCAAAATGTTGTCCATAAACTTTATACAGTCTTGCTGATTAATTGTCCTCATTACTTTCGCTTCAACCCATTTGGTCATGTAATCAATCGAGACTAACAAGTACCTGAGATCTCCTTTGGCCCGGGGAAAGGGTCCCATGATGTCAATATCCCAGACAACAAAGGGGATAGGTGACAGGACTGAGGATGGTAGGACTGGGCTGATCCGGGACACATTGCTGAAGAGCTGGAATTCCTTGCATTTTTTCACGAACTCAATTGCGTCTTGGTGGATATATAGTTGGCCAGTAGTAGCCTTATCTTATGATCTTATGAGTTAGGGCTTTTACGGACATGTGATCTCCGCATATCCCTTCATGCACTTCCGCCAAACAGTACTTTGCTTCTTCTGGGCTGACGCATTTTAGGATAGGAAATGAGAAAGTCCTACGGTAGAGTATTCCTTCTTCGAGGAAGAACGTGGCTGCCTTTGCTTTTAATCATTGGGCTTTTCCTTTGTCCTCTGGGAGCTCCCCTTTCTCTAACTAGTTGATGAAGGGAGTCATCCAGTTCTGGTTGCTTTTGATCTTTAAGACCTCTCTGGATTCAATAGATGGTTTGTGGAGTTCTTCAAAGTAAACTGAGCAGTCCAGATCTAATGAGTTCCGGACTAATTTGGAAAGAATATCCGCTTCTTCATTTTCTTCTCGACATATGTGAAGGACTTGATGGTTTGGTATTGAGGCTAAGTAACTTTAAACCAGTGCTTGGCACTTCGCTAGAATAAGGTCCTTTGTTATGTATTCTCCATTTGTTTGCTTGACCACTATCTGGGAGTCGCTGTAGATTTTTAAGTCCTGGACCCTCAGAGTCCTGGAGAGCTTTAGTCCTGCAATCAACTCCTCATATTCTTCCTGATTATTTGTTATGGGGAAGCCGAAAGATATAGCTGTTTGAATCATGAATCCTTCAGGACTTTTGAGTATGAGTCCGGCTCCCGACCATTCGCTTGTTGAAGAACCATCTACTTTCAAGGTCCAGGCTCCCGGATTTGCTTCTTTGTTTGTCTCCAGATCTATGTTCATTGGTTCCAGTTCTTCTTCTGGGAAGTTGCATTCGATTATAAAATCCGCAAGTGCTTGAGCTTTAATTACAGTCTTGGGAATGAAGCTTCAATTGAACTGGCTTAACTCTACAGCCCAGTTGACTAGTCTTCCCGAGACATCTGGCATGTGAATTATCTTCCTTAGGGGCTGATTTCTCACCACTCTGATTTCCCTTCCTTGGAAGTAGTGCCTGAGTTTTCTTGAAGTTGTTACCAATACAAAGGCAAACTTCTCCAATCTTGGGTATCTTGTTTCTGCGTCTTTTAGGACTTGGCTTACATAGTAGACTGGTTGCTGTTTTCCACTCTCTTTCCTGATTAGGGCAGATCCTACGGCTTGTGCTCCTGCTGACAAGTATAAGTAGAGAGGCTCTCATGGCGGAGCTTTAGTTAGGACTGGTGGTTGAGAGAGGTAGGACTTGATTTCCTCAAATGCCTTTTGGCACTCCGGACTCCAGTTCACATCTTTCTTGTTGCTTGCTCCTTTGAGTAAATCAAAGAATGGTAAGCACCTTTCTGCTAGCTTCTGTACATCTTTTTGGGTCCTAGGAGCCCTCATCTCCTGGATTGCTTTTATCTTCTCCGGATTGGCTTCTATGCCTCTGTTCTTGATCATGAATCCTACGAACTTGCCTGCTCCTACTCCGAAGTACATTTCTCCAGGTTCAGTTTGAGTTGGTTCTTTCTTAGGTTGTCAAAGCACTCCTTCAGATCTTTCACATGTCTTAGGATACTTGTTGATTTGGAAATCATATCGTCAACATAGCACTCCAAGTTCCTCCCAATTTGGGACTTGAATATCTTGTTTATGGCTCTCTGGTAAGTTGATCATGCGCTTGTCAGTCCGAAGGGTAGCATCACATAAGCATAGATTTCTCTGTGAGTTATGAATACTGTCTTAGGTATGTCCTTCGGGTTCATCTTGATTTGGTTGTATTCGGAGAAGGCGTCCATGAAACTTAGCATTATGTGTCCGGAGGTGGCATCTATCAATTGATCCATATTTGGGAGAGGG
Source organism: Apium graveolens (assembly GCF_009905375.1). Lineage (NCBI taxonomy): Eukaryota > Viridiplantae > Streptophyta > Magnoliopsida > Apiales > Apiaceae > Apium > Apium graveolens. Next base: position 272,265,895 of record NC_133648.1, read on the forward strand.
TATGGGTCCTTCGGGCATGCATCATTCAGGTCAGTGTAGTCCACACACATTCTCCATTTACCGTTGGATTTCTTTACCATAACAACATTAGCTAGCCACTTCGGGTATTTGATTTCTTTGATAATTCCTGCTTTGAGTAGCTTCTCCACTTCTTCGTCTATGGCTTTTTTCCTCTCCGGGATGAAATTCCTTCTCTTCTGTTTGTCTGGTTTTCTGTTGGGGTTAACGTCCAAGCTATGCATTGCTATGGACTCATGTAGTCCGGGCATGTCTCTTGGACTCCAGGAAAAACATCTTTGTACTCCCGGAGCAAGGACACTAATTTTTCCTTGAAGGACTCTTCGAGTCCTGACCCAACTTTCACCTTTTTGTTAGGACTGCTTTCATCAACATGGACCTCTTCTATTTTGACTGCAGCTTCGATTTTTGCTTGTTCTTTATTTGAAACCATTTGATGAATTTGGGCTTCAGATTTCTTTTTCAGATATGAGTTTTCTCATTCTGGTTCTTTGGTTTCTTGTGTGATAGGACTAGCTTGGTCTAGGACCTGATTTTCCTTGTCGACTACCATGACTTGGTTGCTTGCCGGTCCTTCCGGACTTGTTATATTTGCTTCTTGTTCCGGACCTGACTCAATGAGTTGTACTTCTTTTATTGCTTCTTCCCTTGGCCGGGGTCAGTGCTTCTTCATGCTTTGTTGCTTGCGAAAGACTGTTGCCTTCCTTTCATTGTCCTGGTGGGTTTCTACCATGACTAACCCCTGGGTGTAGCATGTTTCAGCCACTCCATAATCTCCTTTTATCTCCCCGACTCCTGTCGGGGTTGGGAACTTGATTTTGAGATAGGAGATTGAAGTTATCGCTTGCATCATTGTTAGAGCTGACCTGCCAATGATTCCATTGTATGATGAAGGAGCGTTGATGACATAGAACTTTATGACATGAGTTACTTGGTTAGAAGCAGTTCCAAAAATGATAGGAAGATACAAAGTTCCCTGGATCGCGACTAAGTTATGTCCAAACCCATAAAATGGATCCTCCCGACAATCATTTGAGCGGACGCTCCCTAACTGCATTCGATCCACTGTGTGCTTGAAGAGAATATTTACTGAGGAACCATTGTCTATGAGCATTCTTCTTACTTCATTATCAAAGATATCCAAAGTGACAACCAAAGCTGCATTGTGCTGAGGGTTGACTCCTTCATAGTCCGTGCTGCTGAAGGATATCACCGGATCTGGGAGTGATTGGATTAAGAGCACTTCTTCGCCGAAGTCCGGGGTCCGAGGTGGGGAGTGGGAGCCTCCTAGGACTACGTTGACTACATTATTTCCTCTCTTCTGTGCTTCCCCTCTGTTGTTGCTTTCCCGGACTAAGTACTTGTTCATATTTCTTTTCTTCACTTGGACCTCAATGAAGTACTTGAGTGATAAGCAGTTTTCAGTCTTGTGGCCATGGGTTTCATGATAATCGCACTACCTATTGTAAGGCCTGCTCTCTGGAGGAGTTTGCATTGGCTTCAGAGGATAATAGAAAGGTTTGTCTTTTAGTTCCTTCAAGATTTCTTCCCGGTTCATGTTGAGAGGAGTCCAGTCCAGCTCCTGCTTCGGCTCCCGGGGTTGCTTTACGGATCCTGGATCGCTCTTTGACTCCTGCTTAGGACCAAGTCTCTGAAAAACCAGAGTAGTTTGTCTTTCTTGGCTTTGTTAGTTTTACTTGAACTTCTTATCCTGATGGTAACCCCCTTTCGGTCAGTCATCAGTATTTTTGCTCCTGGACCCCCATTCCGGGTCATCCTCATTTCCTGGAGCACATCTGTTTCCTTTATGAACCTGGCAGTCATGGAGTAAGCTGCTGCCAGACTTTGTGGCTCTTTATTGATCAGTTCTATGATATATCTCTCATTGTTCTCTGGTTCCAAGTTTCTCCTGAAAATGCTCAAAGCTTCCCTCTCATCCAAGCTCTGAGACTTTGTTGATTGCTTCCTGGAACTGGCGCATGTATGCAGAGAGGGACTCATTGTCATGCTGCCGGATTGTCTCCAGGTCACACATATGCATTTCGTACATTTTGTTTTCCTGAAATCTTCAAAGAAAGGAAGCGCAGAACTCTTTCCAACTATGGATGCTGCGGGAGGGGATCTTGCTGAACCATCTTTGGGCCCCTCCCTTAAGAGTTGAAGCGAAGAACCTTGATTTCGTCAAGTCATTGTAGTAATATATCTGCGCGATCTGCTCAAAGTAGTTCAGGTGTTCCTCCGGGTCTCCTAGACCATCAAAGGAGTCAAAGTTATAGTGCTTCAAGTTCCGCTGTCGGGGAATGGCTTCCAAGGAGTGGCTGAAAGGAGTTAATGTTTCTCCGATTTCAACTCCTGAATCTCTGTCCATCTTTCTTTGCAATTCATAGATCATATCTTTTAGGTCCTTCTTCCTTTCTTCCTCTTCATCATCAGAGATCAGCTCCGGAGTAGGGTCTCTCCGGGTTCTCTTGCTCATAGACTTGGCCAGTAGCTTCTCTTCTTCTAGCTGCATCCTTTTCTGGATTTTTAGTTCAAGCTTTGCTTCTTCCTCTTTTCTGATTTTCTCCCGCATGTCTTCCAATCTTTTCTGCTTAGCAGCTTCTGCTTCTTTCTTATTACCCTGATCCTTTTTACTTTTCTTCCCCTTAGATCCAATTCGGTCAAAGACAGATCTCTTAGATTGCTGGGAGTCCCCGGACTCCTCCGGTTCCTCCTCAAGTTCGGCTTCTTCCTGGAGCCGGGCTTGCTCCTGCCTGTAGAGCCTAATTGTTTCTGCCAGTTCATCACTTGTAAGGTTGGCCATGTGCTCTTCAGCCACCGGGACGTTGGTGTACTTGTATTGGTTAAGCTTAATAAGGCTTCTGGCATCCCTGGTATTTACAATTCTCTCCACGACGGTAGTGTGTTGCAATGGTTGCTCCTGGAACGCTTCGGCTCCTGGATCAAGGGCCTGGGTGTGGTCCAACTCCTGGACCTGAGTGCTAGCAGATGGTCTCCCAGAAGTATGCTTTCCTGGTCTTGCCATTTCTCAACAATACCAACAAACACTAACAACAATACGCTACAGAAAATACCAATCTAAGGTTGCTTTTCGAAAATTGCAAAAACTACCCAGAACAATAACAAACACTAACAAATGGCTTCCTAGGACTAGTTTAAACAATCTTCTGGGAATACTCAACAATATGGTAGAACAAGTATGGCAGGGTTGTAGAACACAAAGCAATATTCAAACTAGAGCAAAATCGGGGTTCTAAAATGATCAAAACTAACAATAGCACACACAAATGTGGCTTAAATCAAAAAAATGGGGCTCACATAAACGTGGCCTAAAAAAACAAGCACACACAAACATGGCATAAATCAACAGCATTCATGTTTATAAGAGAGTTTGGTTGGTTGGGATCTTACAAGTTAAATAAATGGACTCTTTCAAGAGCTTGTTGATGAAGATGAATCCAGGGGGACCGAAACCCAAAGATGGAGAGCTCCTCCTTCTAGCGCCAAATGATAACTCCTGGTGGCGGGGCCGCTCCTTGGACGCCATGCCTGGATCCTTCGCCGCTGTGGAGGTGTAGCTGTGTTGGGGTTTCTATAAAACAACATCAGAAGGGGGTTTTGGTCCCGCGGCACCTCTAGTGTGAGAGTAAGAACTCGCTTTTGGGGAAGATGAAGATAGATATGAATGAAGGGTTGTTGTGTGTGTATATGAGTGTGAGAGAGTGATTAACCCCAAAACCTTACCTTCTTTTGCTATTTATAGCCCAAGGATAGGGTTTTGGGGTTGGTACCTTTAACTCATAGCCCTTGGTTCTGGGAGCGGAGGACACCTGGTTGGAGTGGATGTTTTACACGTGTCAGCGCGGGACTGGTCGAGGAATGTTCTGAGGAACCTCTGACACGTGCCTTGATTTTTCCCATGATTAATGTGTGACAGTTGTCCCCATCATGTGCTTGGGCCAGTGTCTCACGTGCTGGGATTTTTCAAGGTTGGGCTTGCGAGACTGGGCAAGTCAGGACTGGAAGTGTGCAGGACTAGACTGATTCAGGGGTCTAGGACTAGTCCTTCCAGGAGTTAGGAGTCCGGGACAGGGCCTTGCGGGAGCTATATGTACTATCAATGTGTAGGCATCGAAGCGTTGATCGTTATATATATAATAATTAAAATTTGGACGGACGATTTGTGAGAGAATTTTTGAAAGTTGAAGATGTTGGTTTTCGAGCACATAAATGCAACGGAAACAGTAATTAAAAACGTAAAAAATCAGAATTTTTGAAACCCACCACAGGATCCATGCAAAAAATATATATTTAATTCGTAGATCAGATTGTTTACCTTAAGAAGCTTTAACAGTTGGTTGACTAATGGAGATCCAAAGCTTGTTCAATCACCACGCATCCCGCTCTCGCGATCTACGCTCTATCGGTATCCACACGAATGCTTGAACTCAAGGATTGGGTGTGTACTAGCACAAACCCGTTTCTTCTTGCTCTCTCCATCTTCTCTCTTGGTGGCTAGGGTTTTAGTAAAAGTCTTTCACACCCAAAATCAGTCACACAAGAGACATTATATAGAGAGTAGAAAAATGAATTATAACTCTTAACTAATTAGGAGTTATTATTAATTCAAAATTCATATTTGTATTATAATTAAATCTCACTTAATTATTTAACAAATAAATTTCATAATTAATATTAGTAAATTTGAATATCATTATTTATCTAATTAATTAAGTCAAAGTTAATTAATATTATAAATAATTCAAATTACTTTAATTTAATTTAAATCCAATTTAAATTAAATAATCCTTCAAGCATTCTTTGTGTGTGACCCTATAGGTTATTATTACATTGGCAACGAATTTTAAATCTAATTTAAAATCGTAAACAATGAGCGGCATTTAGTAATACATCATTGCTACCCAAGTAATAATAATTGAATCGGTGATCGATTAAACCTTTCATGAATAATGTACAATGTAATATAATCCCTTTAACCAAATATTATAGATTAAACTAGAGGCATGTAATGTGTCATCCTCATCATAGTTTAATCCAAGTTTACTTGATCAATGAGTAGACTATAATATCAAATCGACATTTGAGCATGGCCACGCATTTCATAGTCTAGCTCACAGAAGAGGACAATAATATCACTCCTAAAATAGGAGGGTTAAATCCCATCTAGATCATTCATATTTCTCATATGATTCATAATATACCCAATATCCACTTTTATCATTACCCGGTCAAGGATAACTTTTAATGAAATCAATGTATATTAATTCTCGTATAGAAATATAATGACTTCAGATTTAAGGACCATTACATCATTATCACTGTGAGAATTACTTATGACACAACAGACATGTAGAATCTCACATTGGGTCTGTCCAGCACCATGTACATATATATCTGCCTGTGTTTTTGACTTTAGTATCATCATACCTATGATCAATGAGATGTGATCATCAATCAACAAACACACCAGTCTTAATGCATTATTATTGTCCCTTAATAATAATACTCGACTAGGGACCTTAAGAAATATTGGTACTATTCTCATAATCTCATTTCTAAGTCACGTACTTACAGATATAGAATTGCATATCATATTCCAAAGACATTTATTAATCTAACATTTATATTGCAGTAAATTAAGAATTAATAAATTAGAAAGAGAATAATCGATTGAACATAAACATTAATAATCCAAATGTCTTAAACTAAAACATCATAGTGTTGTCTCTAGGGTACAAACACTAACAGAAAATATATAAACATACGGGAGAGGAGAGACAGAGAAGAGAGAAAGAGAACGAGTGAGGAAAGAGAGAGAGAACACAAAGACGAATCAAGAGAGAGGGAGACAATAGGGAGGTGAGGTTCGTGTGTGTTTTGTGTTTTTATTTTATTTTCTTTTCTCCTTTTTTTTATTCCTCTACAAACACCAGCAAGTGACACAAAAAAAAGTAACACGTAACAAATAGATTTAAGACGACTGCCACATTTCTTTTGATTCAGCAGCATTTGACGCATATATTTCCCCCTCCTGAAAGTCCGATTTTTGTTCCGCATTTCGCGATTTAACGAACAAATGTGTGGATAAATAAAACCCGAAATTTTTTCAAAATAATTTTAAAATTCTCGAAATATTCAAATACTAATAAAATATAAATTTCATAATTTTTGAGATATTTTTAAATTTAAACAACGGACCTACATTTCATGATTTAACGAACAAACTCGCGAGTGAAACTAACTTAAAAAATTACTGAAATACTTCTAAAATTCTCGGAATATTTAAAAACTAATAAAATTAAATTTTCATAATTTTTAAAATATTTTACATCCTACCCCTTATAATGATTCCGTCATCGGAATTAGCGAAGAGAACCAAGACGAATATATGAATATTTCTACTACGCGGGTCGCAATATCGTATCGTTGGTCACTTTAGATGAACCTTGGCATACCTTCAAATTTAAGGAAGTGAAAATCTTAAAACTTTTGTAAATGGAGTATTCAACTCCCAGAATCAATCTTTCAGATTTTTGATCATAGAGCAAGATGCCTGTTAGGTAATGAATACAACACAAATGGGGGTGAATGTGTTTTGGATTATTTTTAACCTTTTTGGACTATTATGGAAGTGGTGAACAAAGTAGTCTAACTTGTATATATAATATGTTTTAATAGGAATAATAAAACATGCATATGAACACATTATCTTCATAACTCACTTAATTTTATATTAAAATCAAGTATGTCTTGCTACAAATTTATGGGTTCTTTGTTGATAAAGAACTCAGCTTCTTTCTTGAGAGTTACAAGATTTTCTAGATCTAATTTGTTACAACTAAAACAAAGCATCTAGTGTTTACTTTATAGAATAGTAAACACAGGTTTTACACAACATGTAATAGCCTGTACTAAGTCCTACATTAATTTAATCAAATCTTTCTATTTTTGGCTTGGTGTATCTTTGCAAATCATGCATGTTTGTGACTTTACTTTGCCAGTTAATCTTGACCTTGGATCTTTTACTCTTCAAGCTGATTTTTGTAGACTTTTCAAATCAGTGATTGATTTGTTTATTGATTGATAATCTTGGATATTTTTTGTACTTTGAGTTTTATATCGAGATCTCCAGTTTGTTATATAGAGAACTCGACATCTCGATAAGTATAATTACTTATCGAGATCTCTTAGTTCTCTATAAGTGTCTTGACTTGTCGAGGTCTTTGAGTTCTCGAATGTTAGCTTGACTTGTCGAGGTCTCTGAGTTCTCGAGTGTGAACTTGACTTGTCGAGGTCTCCAAATCTCTGCATGTAGAATTGACTTGTCGATATCACCAATCTTCATATCTTCACTTTGACTTGTCGATATCTCTGAGTTCTCGAAGAAGGAATGACTTATCGATATCTTCAATCTTTATATCTTCATTTGGCTTGTCGATATCTCTGAGACTTCTCGATAGGTTATTCTTCACTTCTCGATAAGTCATTATGGATTTCTCAAATGACTTCTCTATATCACTTGATCTGTGACTTGTAGATTTCTTTACTTGGAATGTTTTTCCCAAAATAAATTTATTCAACTCTAAGATTCTTCACAATGTCTCTGAGGCATGATCTTCATGATCTTCTTCCAGAGTTTATTCTTAGGCTTGAGACTGTTTACTATAAAAATACTCCAGTCTAATATATTGACACTTTTACAGACTCAAGTAACACAATACACAATGCAAACTTAGATTATCATACAACTTACTTAGGGTTGTCAATTTGACTTAGCCTTGTTATAGTACATGCATGTCTTGCACAACAATCTCCCCCAATTTGTGAGAAGATTTCTTATCACAAATTCATGCCTGTTAACAAGACTAACCCCAAGCTAAAATGAACAATAAAATATTACATACAAAATTAACAGAAATACAACATTTATACATTAGGTAATTTCTTGAGTTGAAAGATACATTCATCAAATCAATGTCTCATCTCCTGTTTTTTCTCTAATGAGGTCCTTTAACTTTACAAGTATTTCCAGTTCTTCTATGATTGGTGTCCCTCTTAGAGCTTCTACAAGTTTGAGTTTGTCAGGTAATGGATAACCACTCAATAAATCAATCCTAAATTTTGAGAATCTGCCAGCTTTGATATTTAGAAATTGTCCATCCTTAGTAACCCTTTGCCTTGAGATCTTCAGATTTTTGTATATACATGTCTATCTCCTCCATATATTTTCTTTTCATCTCCTCACTTTCAGCCTTATTTCTTGCTTTTCTTTCTTCCCTTTCTACCAACCATTCAGCCAAAATAGATCTACATGCCTTAGTTGCAGTATCCTTATCCTTCAGTAAACTTATCACTATATTTATCTCTGTGGGTGAAAATGTGTCCATTAAGTTGCTGCCAAGAAATGCGAAGGATCCATCCTGATAGCAGATTCTTACTTCTCTTAGTGTTACAACCCAAACTCTGACCATTTCTTCAGCTAATTGTTGAAAGTATTCTTCATCTGAGATGCACCAGTTCAGAGGTAGAAAATCACTTTGATTGAAACAGTTCCAAATGGCCCTTTCAGTTACTTTTAGTTTCTTTAATTTTCTCCCAACAGATTTATAATAAATTTTGGTTGGTGGCTTTGCAGAAGGTAGGTTTGAGATTTTCTTTAGAGATGTTTGGCTTGAGGTGATTAGTATTTTTAGTAAGGTATTGGCAGGTCGTTTGTACATAAATATGGGCTTTGAGGTTTGAGGTGGTTTAGTGTTTGCTGTAATTCAAACGCGAAAATACACGCAAGCATACACAATCACAAGTTGTATAAGATATAAGTCAAGTTTGTTCCCACAGGGACTGGTTTAGGTTAATTTCAGATTATGCACTTATGCAATAATGTTCGGTTATCGTTCAATGCTAATACAAATAACAAATTGAGTTTTGATTTAACAAAGAGATTATACTAAATAGCATTAACTAAGGGAATAAAGATTGAATTACTTATATGAGAATAAACATGGGATTCTAACTTTATTAAATACTTCATTCAAAGTCTATGTCTTTAACCTTAGCATGTGATGGTGATGACAATTAATCAGATAACACTAAACTAGTATACGTTAACTTTCGTTATATGTATACCTTACTATCTAACATCCACAATTAAGATAGAAGTTGAATAAAAACCAATTATGCTTAGTCCCTATATGTCTATAATGATTGAAAACATAAAGGTTGAAGAGAAAGTTATCTATTGTGATTACATAAAGTGAATAAGATGGTTAAAATTACCCACGGATTATGTATGTCAATTCATACATAAACCTATGCTAGCATGGCAATTTCTAAACCTCTATATTCACTGTCGCTTCAATAGAGATTAACAAACAATCTTAGATGTTAGCTAAACATCAAAGACGAATAAGCACAACCAAATTAGGAAATCATAAATCACCAAACACTAAAGATTATAAACAATTAACTATTGAAATCCATAGATAAATTCGTTAGAACCCCATGACAATGATTAGTTCATAATCGAACTCATCGTCACCATGGGTTCCAATGAAAACATGATAATAAACAATATAAGAGTACTAGGGTTCAAAGACAAATCGAAAACAAGCATCAAGGTATGAATTATATTGAAGAATACAAAAGTATTCTTCTCCGTAGCCGTCTTGTACTCTCTAGGTCTTCGTATTTCTCTCCATTCGCTCCTCGTTATTAAAAATGACTTTTTATTGGTTTATATAGGCCTCTGGATGATCAGGGCTCGCTAAATCTTCAAATCAGTCTCAAAATAGGATTCTGCTACAGGAGCTGGGCGCGGGCGCACGACTTAACTACATCCAGGCGCGGGCGTGCGGTAGTGCTGCGCGGGCGCGCGGGGCTTTCCTTGACTGCATTTTCTTCTTTTGGCCATAACTTGAGTTCCGTTCGTCAGAATTTGGCGATTCAACAGTCCACGCGAAACTAACGAGATTCTATTCAACTTGACAATGGCCTAGGCTTCCAATTCTGATCTCGTTTCAACATAATTCCTTGAAAATCTTCTTTCTTTATCCAACTAATGCCTGCAATGCAAAAACACAAAAACACATCAAACATACCAGATACTTGAGTCCAAAACACCAATTTAAGTCTGAAATGACGCGTTCCAAGTAGATATAAAATCCACTTATCACACCCCCAAACTTGAATCGATGCTTGTTCTCAAGCATAAACAGACTCAAAACTACAAAAAAAGCCTAATGCATGAATGCAACTACTTGAATGCAACTAAATGATAATACAATCGATCCCCTCATAATAACCATAACCAACCAACAAGCTAATGCCTCTAAGAATTCAATGACTTTAAACAGAGTTCGAATAAATCCCACAAACAAACTCACAAACCAGAAATGTGTGTGTGTGCAACGCTTAACAAATATACTCTCGATACTAGATCAAATAACCATAACTTATCTATCATTAAAACAATCACGAGTTTATAAGCAGAATAGAGGATAAACACATAATGACCCACAACTCCTCATTTCTACTAGAGTTCGACAAGGATTCATGCTATTATTGAACACATAACAAAGATGCTTATTTGATCGTGCAATGAATGAGGTCCCAAAAGACTTATTTTAATAATTACCCATGTAGCGAGCATTAGGTTAGCGGATCCCAGACTATAAAAGCCTTAGGTCACTAGGAACAAAGTCCCCTAGAACTTAATAACTCGAGTATTAAAGAGCTCACTTTTGATCAGTTATGCATAAACAGATACTCTTTTTTATTTTTTCTTTTTCTTTTTTTTCTCAATGAATCTGAATGAGTGTGTTTCGCTCTATATCATTCAACCCTAGACTACTCATAAAAATATGAGAATGCTACTAGCCATTTGATGCCTAGCCTTATTCATAACTAGCATTGAAATCCTAGCTTTTCTCCAGATTAAAATTCAGTGTTCTTTTTCCATGAAGAGAATACCAAAAATTCTAGATATAAACACGTGATTAAATCTCAACAAATAAACAAATATAATCATGATCTAGCTCAAAAGCAATCCTATAAGGCTTTGTGAAAAAAAAAATGTTTATGGAATGCAAATCAATTCATTGAGACTTAAACATCCCTCTATTCGTCATCACCAAACTCAAATTAACATCAACTTATCAGATAGAAATAGCTCAACCTAAGGGATCATGTTATATGCATGCAAATGCAACTATATGAACTCATATAAAAACACAAATAAAAATGTCCTATATGAATAATCATGCAAAAATATGAATGAAATATAACTAAACATGCAACATGAATCTATATGAATCTATATGGACACACACAAACTAATCCTTACTTTATCACCCCCAAAATTAAAATTTTCAATGTCCTCATTGAAGGTAAAATAAGGATTTCAGGCATACCTAGTCGTTAAAAAGATCACCCTCCTCGGGTGGAGTATCAGGTGGTGGATACACAGAATCAACACCAAACACCGGCCAATCAACCTCAACACCAGTGGCTCGAAAAGTAGTGCCCAAAGCCTGTGTCAAGTCGGCCTCACAACGACTGTGTATGTTGTGCATAACATCCATGCGTCTGGTCAATATCCTGAACTGCGCATCAAGCCCGGAACCATCCCCTTCCCCCTGCTGAGCACGTGAAGAACTAGCCTCTCCACGAGCAGCTCTCCAAGCTACACGCCTAGCCGAAGAAGAACCACCACCATAAGTCTGATCGGCTGGCTGGCCACCGGGCAAATGATCATAAGTGCAATCCAAACCCTTCTCATCAGCCTTTCCCCCATACCATTCCTGCATGACTGAGATCGTTCAACTATCAATAAGAGCGCTCGGTATATACAACTTCTCCAACTCGGGCCAATAAACATCAACTGAAACACAAAGCTTCGTCATAATAGAGGCATGAGAAATTGCACCCGATGTCCTGCTTTGCAGAAACCGCAGCATATTCTGATATATCACATGGCCGAGATCCACATACTCCTCATTCAAGATTCCCCAAAGTAGAATAACATGATCAACAGTAACATCATGCTGATGCAAAAAAGGCATAATTTTGGCACACACAAAAGCATTTCAAGCCCGAGCATACCTATTCATACATGTAGCCGGAAAAGTGAGCGGCTCATTCGTGCCCTTCTTGCACTTCCACTGTGTTCCAGAAACACACAACTCAGTCACAATATAATCAAGATCCAATTCATCTCTAGCATTGTTCACCCAGTCCTCTTGCGTCGGCTTTCTCGTGGGTTGATGAATGACCTGATGAATAGTCACGGGATAATAATCCACCGTCAAACCACGTACCACAGAAAATCCATTCCTGTCCACTCTAGCATTCACGTAGAACTCTCGCATGATGCTCATCGGGACAGCAACAGGAACCTCACAGAAAGTCTGCCAACCCAACTCCATAACCATCTCCAAAAGCTTTCCATCCCTCGCCGTGGGTAAGAAATCCATCTCCTTAACAATTGATTTGGACATCAATCTCGCAAACTCAGCCTGAGCCGCTGGAGAAGAAAATCTATTTGTCGCTCCACCAGCACTCGAATCCTCGATAGACGAGGGACTAGAGCTGCGACTCACCACGACTCTCGATCTTTTGGGTGCCATTGCAAGAGTAATAGAGATTTTGTGTGTAAGTAGTGTATAGGAGAAGCTAGGGTTTCGGAATTGAAATATATGTGAGAGATGTTTGTAGGATGTATGTATATATAGGATATATGGGGTTGGGTTAGGAGTGTTTAGGAATTGGAATTAGGGTAGAAAAAGGGTTAAAAATGGGTAGGGTTTGTTTTTGTTTTGAATTTTTCTATTTTTTCCTCTCTTTTTTTTTCTTCTAGACATGCCGTGCAGCCGCCCCTCTCTCCCGCGCGGGCGCGCAGTGATTCTGCCAACTTCGCGCGGGCGCCCCACTTCTGGCGCGAGCGCGCCGTGCTTCTGGAAAAATGATTTGTTTGATTCTTTTTTGTTTTTTAACTATAATACAACAAGTCATGGGTTGCCTCCCATGAATTGCTTGGTTTACATTTCTAACTTGACGTGAAACCTCGAACTCAAGTTGCCAAAAGAACAGCGCTCACCACTTCGCGGTTCACCGTATCTCCATAGTAATGCTTCAATCTCTGCCCATTCACCTTGAACGCTTGATCCGGATGCGTATCAAAAATCTCCACAGCTTCATGTGGAAACACAGTTTTGACCGTGAATGGCCCTGACCACCTTGACTTAAGTTTTCCCGGAAAAAGTCAGAGACGAGAGTTGTACAATAGAACCTTCTGACCGGGCATAAAAGACTTACGCACTAATCTCCTATCATGCCATCTCTTGACTTTATCCTTGTACACTTTGTTATGCTCATAAGCCTGTAGTCGAAACTCCTCCAGTTCATTTAGTTGAAGCATTATTTTCTCTTCAGCAGCTTCCATGTCAAGATTTAGCTTCTTCAAAGCCCAATATGCTTTATGCTCTAACTCCACAGGCAAATAACACGCTTTCCCATACACCAACTGAAAAGGAGACATACCAAGAAGAGGCTTGAATGTTGTTCTATATATCTAAACAGCTTCATCTAGCTTCAAAGACCAATTTTTTCCTGATGGACTCACCACCTTCTCCAAGATACATTTAATCTCCTGATTAGACACTTCAGCTTGCCCATTAGTTTGACGATGGTAAGCTATGGCAATACAATGATTTGCGTGATACTTTTCCATCAATACAGTGAACTTGCGATTGCAGAAATGCGATCCATCATCATTGATTATGACTCTTGGAGTACCGAACCGCGTGAATAACTGCTTATTAAGGAAGTTGATCACCACCTTAGCGTCATTGGTTGGAAAAGCTTTCACCTCGACCCATTTGGACACATAATCAACCACCAACAGAATATACTGATTATTGCATGACGAGACAAATGGCCCCATGAAGTCGATTCCCCAAACATTGAAAATCTCAACTTCGAGCATCACATTAAGAGGCATCTCATCTCTCTTGGATATATTACCAACTCGTTGGCAGCGATCACATCTTGAAACGAAATGATGAGCATCCTTAAACAAAGTAGGCCAGAAAAATCCCGCTTGAAGGATACGGGCAGCTATCTTCTCTCCACCATAATGTCCACCATACACAGTAGAATGACAGTCTCGCAGGATTCCCTCTGTCTCACTATACGGAATGCATCACCGGATAATCTGATATGCTCCCTGTCTAAACAAGAAAGGTTCATCCCATCGATACCACTTCACCTCATGTAGGAACTTCTTCCTTTGAGCACAAGAGAGTTCTGGAAGAATGACATTACTCACCAGATAGTTCACAATATCTGCAAACCATGGTTCTTCTTCTTGCACACCAAGAAGTTGCTCATCAGGAAAAGATTCATTGATCAACATCTTGTCCTGTGAAGCCACCTTGATCTTCCAATCGTGAGAGAGATCTGCTACCTGATTCTCTGTACCTTTCTGATCCTTGATTTCTAGCTCGAATTCATGAAGTTAGAGAATCCATCAAATTAAGAGAGGTTTTGAATCTTTCTTCGAGACCAGATCTCGAATAGCAACATGATCAGTGTAAACTGTCACTTTTGTCCCAACAAAATATGATCGAAATTTCTCGAAACCATAGACAATTGCCAGCAGCTCCTTCTCTATAGTAGTGTAATTCAGCTGAGCATCATTAAGGGTTTTACTAGCATAGTAAACTACATGGAAAATGTTCTGCTTCCTCTGGCCAAGAACTGCTCCAACTACATAGTCACTAGCATCACATATCATCTTGAAGGGCTCATTCCAATCAGATGCAGTAATCATAGGTGTTGTTGTCAAACTTTTTTTCGAGCTTTCAAAAGCAGCTAGACATTCTTCATCGAAATTGAAGGGAAGATTCTTTTCTAGCAAATTGCACAAAGGCTTAGAGATTTTGGACAAATCTTTGATGAATCGCCGATAAAAACCCACATGACCAAGAAAAATACGGACTCCTTTAACTGAGATTAGCGGAGAAAGATTTTCAATGACCCCCACCTTGGCCTTATCCACCTCAAGACCCTTTCTAGATAACCTGTGCCCAAGAGTGATACCATGTTGTACCACAAAGTGACATTTTTCCCAATTGAGCACCAGATTGGTCTCAACACATCTTTTCAGCAACAACCCAAGATTGTGCAAGCATTCGTCATAAGAAGCCTCGAACAAGGAAAAGTCATCCATGAACACCTCCACATTAGTTCCAATCATATATGAGAAAATGGCCATCATGCATCTCTATAAAGTAGAAGGTGCACCACAAATTCCGAAAGAGACTCGACGAAAAGCATAAGTGCCAAATGGACAAGTAAATGTGGTCTTCTCTTGATCATCTGGAGCAATACAAATCTGATTATATCCTGAATACCCATCCAGAAGACAATAGTACTCATGACCCGCCAACCTGTCAAGCATCTGATCAATGAATGAAAGCGGGAAGTGATCCTTCCTAGTGGCTTTATTCAGCTTTCGATAATCCATACAAACTCTCCTTCCTGTAACTGTCCGAGTAGGGATGAGCTCATTCTTCTCATTAGCTACAACGGTAATGCCTCCTTTCTTAGGCACACACTGCACCGGGCTCACCCATGAACTGTCAGATATAGGATAAATGATTCCTGCATCTAGCCATTTAAGAATTTCCTTATTTACAACCTCCTCCATGATAGGATTTAGCCTCCTTTGTTGCTCAAAAGTTGGTTTGCTTTCTTTCTCAAGCAGAATTTTATGCATGCAATAAGAAGGGCTGATTCCCTTGTCATCTGCTATAGTCCATTCAATTGCTGATTTAAACTCTCTCATAATTCTCAAAAGCTTATCTTCATCACTTCCTGAAAGGTCATATGCAATAATAACAGGCAAAGTAGATGTATAGCCTAAAAATGCATACCTCAAGTGATCAGGCAGTGGTTCAAGCTCAAGTGTAGGAGCTTCTTCAATAGATGGCTTGAGACGCTGCGGAGAATTTTTCAGCTCTTCCTGTAATAACCCCAATTTTTGGAAATTTTTGGAACCCTGATGAATAGTAACTTTTGCTGACTATGCTGATTGAGTAAAATTATCAGACCACACTATATAGGAGCACTGTTATGGAAATTCTGAGATCGTATTAGTATTCCATAAAGTATATGAGTGTATGTAAAGGTCGTCATAATTCAGATTCGAACACTTTGGTTTTTCCCGAAAATCCACCAGATACCGAAAGGATTAAAGTATAAGGTAACATAATTAAAAGGATTTTTATTTAAGGATTATAGCAGAGGATCATTAAAGGAATATAAGATATTAATAAAGGTTCAAGGAAGCCCAAGTAATAAGATCCCGGATATGATCCCTCAAACGATTAACGAGAACGAGAGTTAAGTGAACTGTAAAACAAATAAGCGACAAAGAGATAAGCTTGTACAAGAAGCCATGGATTATGACATCATCAAACCATAAGATTTGGACACATGGCAAGGAGGTGACATATGAAGGATGATGTAAGCAAGGTTAACAAGATATTTAGTGAGAAGGATTTGTGGCCATGCATTTTTAACCTTGGTTAAACATTGGTTAATGTTAACTAAGATAACAAAACCATCACACAAACACAAGCATTTTCATTTCTCCATTTATTCCCTTGCTCTCGGCCAAAACCAGAGCATCAACTTCAAATTGCTATATCTCCTTCAATACTCACTCAAATATTATGTTCTATAGCTCTTTGAAAAGGTATTGAGATGGCCTACAACTCATGTTCACAAGTCTCATCCAAATATGTTATTACTGATTCTCAATGATCAGAAGAAGCTCAGAATCTGGCTGTTCGGGTGTCATTAGTATTTGATGTGTCGTTAAGATTTAACATATCATCAGCATTTGGATGTCATCAGTATCCGGAGACAATCAGCTTAGAAGATTTGTTCTGTTCCTTGTATTTTGGAATAAATATCTATTACGTTTGAGTGATAGGACTTTATCTATTCAGTTGATGATATGTATCAGTTTTGGTTAGCTTTTGATAATGCATATCCTAGATTGTTTACTTGTAGCTGTATATTATATAAACACAGTTTAGGTCATCACATAGTGAATTAACTTGAGCATCATACGACCTAGCAGCTCTCAAGAACATCAGTATTTCCTGAGAGAGTTTTGTAACAGTTTTTATCAGAAATATAAAAAGTTGTTTTATTTTATTACTTGTTCGAAACATTTATACAAATGTACCCAACCCCCTTAAACAATTGTATCCTTACTGGGCAATAATTGATATCAGAGCGGACTGATATTTCACTATCAGAATCGATCTAAACATGTCTCTGAACAAGTATGAAAGTATCAAAATTCCCATTCTGAAGAAGGCTGAATATCCTACATGAAAAGTGAAGATGCTCATGCACTTGGAAGCTATATATCCAGACTATCTCGATGTAATCAATGATGGACCTTACAAGCCAACAAAATTGGTACCTGCAACTCCTACTGTTGATGAACATCTCCAGCTGAAGGAGAAAAGTGAATGGACACCAGAAGAGAAAGTCGATGTACTGAAAGATGCAAAGGTAAGAAATATTTTGCATAACAGTTGTAACGACTGGGAAATTTACATTTATATTATATCAGAATCATAATCAATAAGGTGTGTTAATGTGTCATTTATGTGTGATTATCTATTAAACCCTGTTTGTTATGTGTTACGTGCATTTCGTGTCATTTCTGTATTTTTAAGGTATTTTTCAGATATTTTATTAGGCATTCATCGTTTTCATTTCAAACGTTTTACGACCCAAACAATGATTTTAAAGCCAGTATTTCAAATAAAATAATGGGCCTTATTTTTCATCAAATGGCTTTTACAATCACATTATTCTAAACATCTAGATATTTTATAAATTTTCTCGTTTTACAAAAAATGACTTTTCCGGTCCCCATTGGGTGTCAAAACCCCCACAAAAATCACATTTTTATTTTTATAAAATTATAGGACTTTCATTTATATTATTTCTTTGCATTTTTGCATTATTCACAATTTTTGGGAAATTTTGGCATATATATTGTATATATAAAATATTTAAAAATTAAATTTTAATACTCAAAAATTATAAAATTAGGGGCCTATTAATTTTAAAAAGTGTAGAATTAGGGCCCTAATTTTAATTAGGAGTATCAATTTTACTACTATAAATAGCTTAATTTTTATTTAATTAATCATAATTATTAATTAAAAATCAGAAAAATATACAAAATTCTCTTCAGCCAGGTCGGGTTGAACCAATTTGGGTTGAGGATTCAATCGTTGATTTTGATCTGATTTATGTACCAAATCAAGCAGTTCGAGTATCCAAATCGAAGGTTTTGATCTGTTCTTTCCATTTCTAGTATCAATTTCACGTTTTAATTCGTAGTTTTTGATTTTCAAATTCTAGGGTTTATGTTCGAATTAGGACTTTTTGATTATGGGGTTATTATGATGTTTTGATGATTGATATAGCTTTGTTAGATGATTTACAGTTGATTCATGGTGTTTAATTGAACAAACGATTCTTGGATAGTGATTCACGATTTCTAGGGTTTATGTCGGATTTTCAAAACACAACTCGATGATTTCTGTGAATATTTGGTTCTTGTAATGTTAGGGCTTTGATTGTATATGTTCTTACCTTCAATTTGCACTATAGAATGTTAAGTTTGGTTTACAGAATCAAAAGATAGGTTTTTGGTCGGAGTTGAATTCGATTTTTGACCGGAGATGAAGATTCTGAGATGTTTTTGGTATGTGGTGGCCGAAATCAGATTGGTGCAGTGATTTGGAATTGATTCCAGCTTAAAAACGAACCAAACGGTTCCGTTTTTGGCCTAAAAATGGCTCACCGGATTTTACACCGGTGGCCGGATTCTGGGCAAAATCCGGCGTGTTCTTCACGACCCGGATTTTGACCCGTGTAAATTACCCGGGTTTGATCTGATTTTGTCAGGAATGGTTTTCGGACATATGTTTCTGGAATTTTGAATTTAATTTAATTTTTATTAATTCTAAAAATCTAATTTATTTATTTTATAAATTGATTAATTAATTGTTTAATTAATTGATTTATATTATAAATAATTCTGAATTATTTTCTAAAAATCAGATTGAATTATTTTCTCAATTATTTATTATTTAATTATTATTTATTAATTATTTATTAATTATTTAAAAATGATTAATTATTTTGATAATTAATCAAATAATTTTCAATAAATTATAATTAATTCATTTTAATTCTAAAAATTATAGAAAAATCATTTTTAATTCTGATCTTTCTTAAATAATGATTTAAAAATTATTTTTGAGTTTTAAAAATTAATAATAATTATTTATAGTGAATAATAAATGGAATTATCAGTGTTTAATTAATAATAATTCCACCGTTAGTCCGATTCGAGTGAAACGAAAGCCTGTTGACTCGGAAAAATGAATTCTCTTCATTAAAAATAATATCAAAGCTTAATTTCTTCTAAAAATTAATTGATTTTGTTACTTGTTTGATTATCAGTCGTAATGCGTGCCGAGACGAGTCCGAAAAATTTCGGAAAAATGGGAAATGGGTCAGATAACGATTAGTTGAGTGATCAGCGAGTCGATTTTGGTTCTAAAAATTATTTTAACTATAAAAAATGATTATGTCCTTATGTGCATTACGTGGTTAATTGAGTCTTAATTGCTAGTAAGTAATATATGAGTCAGTCATAAGCGCATGGGTAGATGTTAGGAACGGTGTGAAGTCGATTGAAGATACAAATGAAGTACGACGTGACTTAACCAGTCTGTTTTGCCAACAGAAGCTAAGCCAGCCAGGAAAATTGAGTCGGTATTAGTCCAAGGTGATAGACGAAAGTGATCTAATTGCAGTGAGTCACGCAAAAGGCAAGTTTTTCCCTATTCTACTTTCAGAATAGTGATATTGATTCAAATGCTTATCACATTTGCACTCTTTTGATTATTGTTCTTAATCACTGATACACACTTGCTATTCCTTTGTTCATATTTCATTTCGATTCTTGATTTCTCTATTTCTTTGGATACTTGGTTCATATTTCATTGATGATACATTGAGATTGATATATTCTGTTGATTAGAATATGTCAAAGCATACTGATTGTTCCGGTTGGTATGCGATGGACTGGATAATGATATTTTGGGATTGAGTGTGTCTTAATCCTGAGGACCGGGATGACTGGTGCCTCGACGTGGGCCGTAGTGCCTGGGTACCCGACTGGATCTATATATTGAGATATGGATCTGCATTATATTCTGACTGGTCAGCAGAATATAGATGCGAACTCGTGTCCAGTTTAGTTCATTTGTACTCGCCAGTAATGGTCTTCTTTCTATTCTCGTAGGGTTATATCTTTGCAGATATACCCGGTATGACGGATTCATTTAAAATACATTAACACTGTTTATATTTTATGGACTTGTTGAGCAATTTTTGGCTCACCTCTTTTGTTGTTATTCACCTTATTATTTTCAGTTAAGAAGGAATATGAAACCCATCAGGACTCGATTAGTAAAGAAGCGGGTCAAGCCTCGGGATCCTCTCATACCCAATGTGTTGATCCCAATCCAGGAAGAAAGCTTTGAGTTGCCTGAGCAGGTGGAGTGTTGATAGATAGTGTGTGTGTTTGAATAAAAGTTGAACTTAGTTTAAAATGAATTAGACAATGGTTTGTAATAAAGAGAGTTTGTGAGATTTTGAATGTTGGTTTGTAATAAAAGTAGTTAGTGGTTCTTGTTTTCATACTTCAACCTAAAAAGATCCTGGTTAGTGTTAAAGGGGTTTAATTTCATTTCTTTATTAATTGTTAATCAGATTTTACAGGTTTGGTGATTAGCTAGTAACCCCCAGACTTGTACCCCGGGTCTGGAGGGCGTTACAGGTTTGGCATCAGAGCTGTAGGTTTGGTCCCTGAAAACAAGAACATTAGGATTAAGATAGGATAGGGAGATCACATAAGATAGGGATAGTCAAATTAGGAAGAATAGTGTTAGGATTTAGGTCAGATTAGAATAGGGAAGTATAAATCTTAAGATTGTTAGTGACCTTTTCTTTTCTTTGGTACATTATCAGATGACATCTTCTGGTTATTATGCGTCTTCCGAAAGGACAGTCACTGGGTCAGCAGCACCAGTTATATCTCCAGTATCTGAGTATATGTTTCCTCCTCTACCACCTCCACCACCATTACCACAGGAGCCGGTACCACCAGTACAGGGGATAGTTCATGACCCCATAGAGATGTTTGATCCATTTGAGTTCCTTGAGCCGATGGTTCTTTTACCAGTTGAGCATCAGTTTATACCAGGTATTGAGCAGGAGTTACCACCACCACCATTGTTACCTCTTATACCAGTGCATGCCCCAGAGCCGGACATAGTTCAGATGATTTCAGTCGAGGGGATTGGAGAGCATAATGTGGATCTACAGTTAGGTTTACCACAGCAGGGTGCAGGTATACTGAGGGTTCCTTCACAGGAGTCAGTAGGTCAGGTTGCTCATCCGTATATGGTACCATACCATGAGTATAGAGTTATGAGAGATGATGTGGAATATTGGCGGGCACAGTGTCGAGAGATCATGCATCTGTTTGATCAGAGGAACAGAGGACCGTTAGCGGCCCTATAGCCGGATTACTATATGAGACAGCGATTACAGTCAGTGATGATGAGTGCTACTTGGGAGCTTGATGATTTGACCCATGATGGACCACCTTCTTTCGCAGAGTTCTACAGGATATTCCGATTAGCACAGACTTTGGTCCAGGCACTTAGAGAGAAGCTTAGGCGTATTCCGCCTGGGTTTTGAGGCAATGATAGTTTGAGACAGTGACTCCAGAGTACATGTGTATATAGAGGCAGCATAGTATAACCTAGTGAGTAGTGTGTATGTGTGTATCAGTAGTTTAACTTGTAGTAGTAGTTTAACTTGTAGCGATAGTGTAACTTGTAGCCGTAGTGATTACCAGTAGTCCGAGACTTTTTGTATCAAGCATTTATACCTGAAGCTGGTGTCACATATATATAAGATGAACTTTTTCAATTCCTTTTATTTAAATTTCAGTCTTTACAGTTTTACAGCATTTACTTTCACTTCATTGTTTTACAGTTTTTCATATTATAATTCCTGTTGAAAAAAAAAGAGAACAATCATTTTATTTAACTGTTTACATTTCCAGTTTTTACATTCAGCAACTGTTTTCTTTATATAAATCATGTTATTAATACAGGATAAATCATTTTCCTTACATATTGTCAATTGTTTATTAAACTGTTAAAGAAATATCACCTGTTTTATTATCACAAGAAGATGGCACCAAAGAGAAAGACTAGGGCTGAGACCTCTAACAGCAATTCCGAAGACCAGACTAATGAGACCATGAACCAAATGTTCCATCTGATGCAACAACAGATGGTAATGATGCAGTAGCATATGCATCATCAACAACAGCAGATACAACAACAAATGTTGCAACAGCCACCTCGTCCTGAGCCTCAATTACCACAAGTATTACCTGTTGTTACTTTTAAGCAGTTTCAGTCAGTTAAACCTCCAGAATTTGAAGGGTCTACTAATCCTATTAAAGCTACCACCTTGTTAAAAGAGATAGAGAAAGCGTTTGCACTAGTGAAGATAGGTGAGGACCAGAAGACTGATTTTGCTAGTTACTTGTTGAAAGGAGAGGTGAATTATTGATGGGAATCTAAAAAGGCTTTGGAGGGTGAAGATGTTATTGCATGGGATAGGTTTAAAGAGTTGTTTTTATAAAAGCATTTTCCTCGCTATGTGAAGAACCAAATACAGATTAAGTTTCTAGAACTGAAGCAGGGAAATATGTCTGTGGCAGAATATGAAGCCAAATTTACTGAGTTGGCTAGGTTTGTTCCAGAACAGGTTGACACTGAAGAGAAGCTAGTTCAAAGGTTTCAAGAAGGTTTACGACCATGGATTCGTGGCCAAGTTACAGTTTTCGAATTGACGACGTATACCATCGTAGTTCAGAAAGATCTGATTATAGAAGGGGAAAGTGAAAGATCTCAGCAAGATAAAAGACAGGGAAGTTTCCAAGATCGCTCCAGCAGAAAGCCGGGATTCCAAGCCTGGGCAAATTTGAATTTTAAAAGGATAGGACAAGGTCCACAGAAAGCAGGTAATCGTTTCCAAACCTCCAGTCAGTAGGGAATGGTCAGAGTTCCAGTGTCGTACTGCAAGATATGTAATCGAAAGCATACTGGTGTATATATAAAAAGGGATGTAACGTGTTATCGGTGTAAGCAGAAATGGCATTATTCTAACGAATGTCCAACAGGTGGAACATCGGAAATGACTTGTTTCCAATGTGGAAAGAAAGGACATATCGCCAGAAATTGCAAAGGACCAGCTATGGCAGCCAGTATTCCAAGAGTGTTAGCATTACCTCCGCCGCCGCCTAATCAACCCAAAGCAAGAACTTTTAACATGATAATGAAAGAAGCAGTGCAGAGTCCAAGTGTGATTGCATGTACGCTTTTGGTGAATTCCGTAAGTTTAAAAGTATTAATTGATTCTGGAGCTACTCGTTCATTTATTTATGAAGAATTTCTTGATAATTTACATTGTGGAATCGAATGGTTGGGCGAGACGTTAATTATAAAATTAGCGAATGACGACCCAGTTCCAGTGGATCGAGTATGTCCTGCGTGTGATATAGAAATAGCCGAACATCATTTTTCGGTAGATTTAATCCCTTTTAAGTTAGGAGAATTTGATGTCATTTTGGGAATGGATTGGTTAGTTTGTCATAATGCTCAGATAGATTGCGCGAATAAGAAAGTCAAATTGCGAACTGCGGAAAATGCAACGGTAATATTCAAAGGCGAAAAACAGCGGAAGAAATTTCTCACTGTGATGCAGACTAAACGGTTGCTTCGACAAGAATGTGAGGCGTACATAGCTTACGTGTTAGATACTGAAAAAGGAAGTCCTAAAATTGAAGACATTCTAGTGGTATGCGAATTTCCAGACGTCTTTCCAGACGAGCTTCCAGGGTTACCTCCAGATCGAGAAATCGAGTTCACGATTGATCTAGCACCAGGCACAGAACCAGTTTCAAAAGTTCTATATCGAATGGCTGCAGTCGAAATGAAGGAACTGTCAACGCAACTGCAAGATCTTCTAGACCGATACGACCTAGTGTATCCCCATGGAGTGCACCAGTGTTATTCGTAAGGAAGAAGGATGGCAGCATGCGATTGTGCATCGACTACCGGGAATTGAATAAACTCACTATTAAGAACAAGTATCCTTTATCGAGAATCGACGATTTGTTCGATCAGCTAAAGGGAGCAGCATGGTTTTCTAAGATAGATTTGCAATCAGGCTATCATCAATTGAAGATTAAAGCTGAAGATATTCCCAAGACTGCATTTCACACGAGATATGGACATTACGAGTTTTTGGTAATGGCATTCGGTTTGACAAATGCACCAGCAACATTCATGGATCTAATGAACAGAGTATTCAAGAGATACTTGGACAAATTCGTGTTTGTATTCATTGATGACATCTTGATTTACTCAAGGGCAGAAGAAGAACATGCGGAACACTTAAGGATAGCTTTGGAAATTCTAAGGAAAGAACAACTATACGCGAAATTTTTGAAATGTGAATTCTGGTTAAGAGAAGTACAATTTCTAGGGCATATCATCAGTAGAGAAGGCATCCAAGTTGATCCAGCAAAGATTGAAGCTGTGTTAAATTGGGAAAGACCAAAGACGCTGACAGAAGTTCGAAGTTTCTTGGGATTGGCAGGATACTATCGAAGGTTTGTCAAAGATTTTGCGAAAATAGCAATGCCGCTGACCAAGTTAACTCGAAAAAGTGAAAAGTTTGAATGGAATGATAAATGTGAGGAAAGTTTTCAAGAGCTGAAGAATCGGTTAGTAACTGCACCGGTACTAGTAATACCAGATGAATATGGAAATTTCATCATTTACAGCGACGCTTCGTATTGCGGGCTAGGATGTGTATTGATGCAACACGGTAACGTCATCGCATATGCTTCGAGACAACTTAAACCTCGTGAACAGAAATATCCTACTCATGACCTGGAATTGGCAGCGATCGTATTTGCGTTGAAGATTTGGAGACATTATCTCTATGGTGAAAAATGTGAAATCTACACAGATCATAAAAGTCTGAAGTATATCTTTACACAAAAGGAGCTGAACATGCGACAACGTCGATGGATGGAATTGATAAAGGATTACGATGTCATGATCAGTTATCATCCAGGGAAAGCAAATGTTGTAGCAGATGCGCTGGGCAGGAAAGAAAGATTGAATCGGTTAACTTCATTTGAAGAATTAACCAAGGAATTCGACAAATTGGAAATCGAGATTTGTATTCCCAATGAATCTACAGAAGCTATCTACGCTATGACTTTCCAACCAGAGTTGCTCGAGAAGATTCGCCGCTGTCAGGAAGAAGTAATGAGTCAAGATGATGACCTAACGGGAGAAGAGATCACCACTCAGAAAGATAACGAAGGAATTTTACGCTTTGCATCGAGAATCTGGATCCCTAATGTGGCAGAATTAAAAGAAGAAATAATGCGAGATGCGCACAGTTCAAAGTATTCCATTCATCCAGGAAGCACAAAAATGTATCGCGGTCTGAAGGAAAACTTCTGGTGGCCGAACATGAAGAAGGAAATAGCAGAATGGGTGAGTAAATGCTACACATGCCAACGAGTTAAAGCGGAACATCAACGTTCGAGCGGATTATTACAACTGTTAGACATTCCAGAATGGAAATGGGAACATCTAGCAATGGATTTTGTAGTAGGACTACCGATGACTAGGGAAAATCATGATATGATATGGGTAATCATTGACAGACTCACAAAGTCAGCACATTTTCTACCAATTAACGAAAGATTTTCACTTGACAAGATAGTGCACATATATCTCAAGGAAATTATGATGCGACATGGAGTTCCAATATCTATCGTGTCTGATCGAGATCCTCGTTTCAACTCAAGATTTTGGAGACAATTTCAAGAATGTCTTGGAACTAAATTGAACATGAGTACCGCTTATCATCCGCAAACTGATGGGCAAAGTGAAAGAACTATCCAAACGATTGAAGACATGCTACGAGTTTGTGCGATCAATTTTGAAGGCAGTTGGGATGAACATCTACCTCTAGTGGAATTTTCTTATAATAACAGCTATCACGCCAGCATTGGAATGCCACCATATGAAGCACTATATGGGAGAAAATGCAGATCACTAGTACATTGGGATGAAGTTGGAGAACGCAAAATTTTGGGTCCAGAATTAATTCAACAGACGAAAGAAAAGATTTAACTCATTCGGAAACGACTCAATGCAGCACAAGACATGCAGCGCAAATATGCAGATCAAGCCAGGAAAGATATGGACTATCAGGAAGGAGAAAATGTACTACTCAAAATATCGCCATGGAAAGGATTGGCCAGATTTGCCAGTAAGGGTAAATTGAAACCACGATACGTCGGGCCATTTGAAATTTTGAAGAAAGTGGGAAAAGTTGCGTACGAATTAGCTTTACCGCCTCATATGCAACATATTCATAATGTGTTTCACGTGTCAATGCTTAAGCGATATAATCCTGATTTTAGGCATGTAATAGAGTATGAGCCAATAGAAATCCAACCTGATTTGTCTTTTGTAGAGCAGCCGGTAAGAATTTTAGATCGGCGAGAGAAAGTGTTGAGAAATAAGTCTGTATTTTAGTGCGAGTGTAGTGGAGAAATCCTATGGTTGAAGAATCAACCTGGGAATTTGAGAGCGAGATGTTAGAAAAATACCCTCATTTGTTTTCATAGAAGATTCTGAGGACAGAATCCTATTAAGGGGGGAAGAATGTAACGACTGGGAAATTTACGTTTATATTATATCAGAATCATAATCAATAAGGTGTGTTAATGTGTCATTTATGTGTGATTATCTGTTAAACCCTATTTGTTATGTGTTACGTGCATTTCGTGTCATTTCTGTATTTTTAAGGTATTTTTCAAATATTTTATTAGGCATTCATCGTTTTCATTTCAAACGTTTTACGACCCAAACAATGATTTTAAAGCCAGTATTTCAAATAAAAGAATGGGCCTTATTTTTCATCAAATGACTTTTACAATCGCATTAATCTGAACATCTAGATATTTTATAAATTTTCTCGTATTACAAAAAATGACTTTTCCGGGCCCCATTAGGTGTCAAAAACACCACAAAAATCACATTTTTATTTTTATAAAATTATAGGACTTTCATTTATATTATTTCTTTGCATTTTTGCATTATTCACAATTTTTGGGAAATTTTGGCATATATATTGTATATATAAAATATTTATAAATTAAATTTTTATACTCAAAAATTATAAAATTAGGGGCCTATTAATTTTAAAAAGTGTAGAATTAGGGCCTTCATTTTAATTAGGAGTATTAATTTTACTACTATAAATAGCCTAATTTTTATTCATTTAATCATAGTTATTAATTAAAAATCAGAAAAATATACAAAATTTTCTACAGCCGGGTCGGGTTGAACAAATTCGGGTTGAGGATTCAATCGTTGATTTTGATCTGATTTCTGTACCAAATCAAGCAGTTCGAGTATCCAAATCGAAGGTTTTTGATCTGTTCTTTCCATTTCTAGCATCAATTTCACGTTTTAATTCGTAGGTTTTGATTTTCAAATTATAGGGTTTATGTTCGAATTAGGACTTTTTGATTCTGGGGTTATTATGATGTTTTGATGATTGATATAGCTTTGTTAGATGATTAACAGTTGATTCATGGTGCTTAATTGAACAAACGATTCCTGGATAGTGATTCACGATTTCTAGGGTTTATGTCGGATTTTCAAAAAATAACTCGATGATTTCTGTGAATATTTGGTTCTTGTAATGTTAGGGCTTTGATTGTATATGTTCTTAGCTTCAATTTGCACTATAGAACGTTAAGTTTGGTTTACAGAATCAAAAGATAGGTTTTTGGCCGGAGATGAATTCGATTTTTGACCGGAGATGAAGATTCTAAGATGTCTTTGGTATGTTGTGGCCGGAATCAGATTGGTGCAGTGATTTGGAATTGATTTCAGCTTAAAAACGAACCAAACAGTTCCGTTTTTTGCCTGAAAATGGATCACCGGATTCTGCACCGGTGGCCGGATTCTGACCTGTTTGACCCGTGTAAAATACCCGAGTTTGATCTGATTTTGTCAGGAATGGTTTTCTGACATATGTTTCTGGAATTTTGAATTTAATTTAATTTTTATTAATTCTAAAAATCAGATTTATCTATTTTATAAATTGATTAATTAATTGTTGAATTAATTGATTTATATTATAAATAATTCTGAATTATTTTCTAAAAATCAGATTGAATTATTTTCTTAATTATTTATTATTTAACTATTATTTATTAATTATTTATAAATGATTAATTATTTTGATAATTAATCAAATAATTTTAAATAAATCATAATAAATTCATTTTAATTCCAAAAATTATAGAAAAATCATTTTTAATTCGGATCTTTCTTAAATAATGATTTAAAAATTATTTTTGAGTTTTAAAAATTATTAATAATTATTTATAGTGAATAATAAATGGAATTATCAGTGTTTAATTAATAATAATTCAACCGTTAGTCCGATTTGAGTGAAACGAAAGCTTGTTGACTCAAAAAAATGAATTCTCTTCATTAAAAATAATATCAAAGCTTAATTTCTTCTAAAAATTAATTGATTTTGTTACTTGTTTGATTATCAGTCTTAATGCGTGCCGAGACGAGTCCGAAAAATTCCGGAAAAATGGGAAATGGGTTAGATAACGATTAGTGGAGCGATCAGCGAGTCGATTTTGGTTCTAAAAATTATTTTAACTATAAAAAATGATTATGTGCCTATATGCTTATGTGTATTATGTGGTTAATTGAGTCTTAATTGCTAGTAACTAATATATGATTCAGTTATAAGCGCATGGGTAGATGTTAAGAACGGTGTGAAGTCGATTCAAGATACAAATAAAGTACGGCGTGACTTAACCAGTCTGTTTTGCCAACAGAAGCTAAGCCAGCTAGGCAAGTTGAGTCGGTATTAGTCCAAGGTGATAGACGAAAGTGATCTAATTGCAGTGAGTCGCGCAAAAGACACGTTTTTCCCCTATTCTACTTTCAGAATAGTGATATTGATTCAAATGCTTATCACATTTGCACTCTTTTGATTATTGTTCTTAATCACTGATACACACTTTCTATTCCTTTATTCATATTTCATTTCAATTCTTGATTTCTCCGTTTCTTTGGATACTTGGTTCATATTCCATTGATGATATATTGAGATTGATATATTCTGGTGATTAGAATATGTCAAAGCATACCGATTGTTCTGGTTGCTAAGCGATGGACTGGATAATGATATTTTGGGATTGAGTGTGTCTTAATCCTGAGGACCGGGATGACTGGTGCCTCGACATGGGACGTAGTGCCTGGGTACCCGACTGGATCTATATATTGAGATATGGATCTGCATTATATTCTGACTAATCAGCAGAATATAGATGCGAACTCGTGTCCAGTTTAGTTCATTTGTACTCGCCAGTAATGGCCTTCTTTCTATTCTCTTGGGGTTATATCTTTGCAGATATACCCGGGATGACGGATTCATTTAAAATGCTTTAACACTGTTTATATTTTATGGACTTGTTGAGCAATTTTTGGCTCACCCCTTTTATTGTTATTCACCTTATTGTTTTCAGTTAAGAAGGAATATGAAACCCATCAGGAATCGAGTGGTAAAGAAGCGGGTCAAGCCTCGGGATCCTCTCATACATAAGGTGTTGATCCCAATCCAGGAAGAAAGTTTTGAGTTGCCCGAGCAGGTGGAGTGTTGATAGATAGTGTGTGTGTTTGAATAAAAGTTAAACTTAGTTTAAAATGAATTAGACAATGGTTTGTAATAAAGAGAGTTTGTGAGATTTTGAATGTTGGTTTGTAATAAAAGTAGTTAGTGGTTCTTGTTTTCATACTTCAACCTAAAAAGATCCTGGTTAGTGTTAAAGGGGTTTAATTTCATTTCTTTATTAATTGTTAATCAGATTTTACAGGTTTAGTGATTAGCTAGTAAACCCCAGACTTATACCCCGGGTCTGGAGGGCGTTACAACAGTCTTGATTCTGTGATGTCAAACAGGGTTATAGCCTACAAGACTGCCAAAGAAATCTGGGATGCATTTGAGACTCAATGCCTAGGAACCACAACCATCAAGAAGAACAGAAGGGCTGTCTTAGTTTAAGAATATGAACATTTTGAGGCAAAGACTGATGAGAGTCTCAAAGACATCTATGATAGGTTTCTTACTCTGCTCAATGACCTATCTTTGGTGGAAAAGGTGTATGATCTTGAAGATTCAAACACAAAGTTTCTGAGAGCTCTGAGTGAGGAATGGGAGACACAGACCTCAATCATATGACATCAGTATGATCTGGAAAAAGTCACTCTGGATGAAATCTATGGCATGTTGAAGACTCATGACTTGGAAGTTCAGCAAAGGAAACAGAGGAAAATCATCCAAGAAAAATCAGCTGCCTTAAAGGAAAATGCTAAAGCTTCAAAGGACAAGATCATGGAAGCTACAAGGAAGAAGAACTATCTGCCAGAATCAGATACTGATGATTCATCATCAAATCTTGATGATGATACTGATTCTGAAACCGATGGGAACATGACAGATTCTGATGTCATGCAAATGGTAGCTATGATGGTTAAGGGATTCAAGAGAATGTGATTCAGGAAGTCTCAAAAGAATATAAGCTTCCGGAAGAAGTTTACTGGAGGTTAAAGGAAGCCTTCTGGAAGAAGAGAAGAAAAAGATGTGAAAGTTAGAAAAAAAAGACAGGTCAAAAATCAAGTGCTACAACTGTAATGAACCTGACCACTTTGCTACTGAATGTAGGAAGTCAAGAAATAACAAAGGGAAGAAAAAATCCTTGATCACATCAAGCAAGGACTGGATGGACTCTACTGACTCTGAGGCTGAAGGAACAAACTATACACTGATGGCTAGTTTTGATAATCCTGCTTCTCCTGATTCTAAGGTATCAACATCCTTCTTTTCTCTTGATACTGAGGATATATCTGAATTGAAATCTATTCTTAAATCTCTGCATGATAATTTTAAGAATAAGACTCTAGGAAATGATAGACTTATAACCGAGATTGAGATCTTAAAATCTAGGAATGTACAGTTAGAGTCTGACTTAATAAATCAGATTGATTTGAAGAAAGAATATGAGAGAGCTAAACATACAATAAAGATCCTTGAGGCTAGATACAGTATGTTAGAAAAAGATTTAGAAAATGAGAGAAAAACCCTTAAATCCTGGACTGATTCAGGCAAAAAGCTTCATGAGATGATCTTAAAGAAAAACTGGAAAGAATGCATAGGCTATAAAGATGGAATTAAAGATGTTGACACTGAAAATAAAATTACCCTTAAGACTCCTGTTAAATTTATCTCTTTAGAAAACAATGAACCCAAATCAACCTTTGAAAAGGGTTCAACATCTACATATCAGGAAAAGAAAGTAAATGATAAAAATCAAAGTGAGGAAAAGAAAGAAACCATTAAGACTGTCAAGAAAGAAAAGAACATAGGACTTTTGTCTAAAGGACATCTGAAAAAGAAATTATCTGAAGTTACTGATAAACATCAGATAAAAAGTCTAAAAAGAAACAGGAATGGTAAGCAAGGTATGTCTAAAGATTCCAACTATAAGGTTGCTCCCAATGATCCTAGAAAAACTTGTTTTAACTGTGGAAATACTAATCATCTCGCTATTGATTGCAGGAGTAGTAAGAAAAAGAAATCTGATATTCCTGAGTCTGATGTTAGGGGTAGATTAGTATTTTACAAACCATAAAATTCTTGTTTTCATTGTGGTAATAGTTGGCATTTAATTTACACTTATAGTTCTTATTATAAGCTATATCACAATTTCTTTGAACCCTTGCCTAAATTTAATAAAACTGCTTATGTGTTTAATTCTGCAAGTTCTACTAAATCTGCTTCTGATAAGATAAATTCTATCAAAGAAAAACCTATCAAAATTGATTCTGAATCACAGAAACCTAAGTTGTTCAAAACAAGAGCCCAACAAGTGTGGGTCCTTAAAAAATCCTTTTAATTAATCATCTCTCTGATTGCAGGGTAACAGGAAAAACATTTTTATCTTGGACAGTGGATGTTCTGGACACATGACTGGAAATAAAACCCTGCTATCAGAATTTGAGAGGAAGGTCAGCCCGGATGTATCTTATGGGGATGGAAACATTGGACATACTCTGGGATATGGCAAATTGATAATTGGGAAGGTGGTAATACAAAATGTGTCTTTGGTGGAAGGTTTGAAACATAATTTACTGAGCATCAGTCAGATCACTAACAAAGGCTACCATGTGGTGTTCTATGACTCTCACTGTGAAGTTATTCACATCAAAATAAAGAAAGTTGTCTTGAAAGGATATAGACATGGCAACATATATGAAGCAAGGTTGTATGGAAGTCTTGAGAAGGAAGCTACTTGCCTTATATCTAAGGCATCAGTAGATGAAAGCTGGAATTGGCACAAGAAGCTCTCACATCTCAACTTAAATTCTATAAATGAACTTGCCAAAAAGGAGCTAGTGAGAGGACTACCAAATATGCTATATTCATCTGATGGTCTTTATGACGCCTGCCAAAAGTCCAAACAAAGAAGAGTATCCTTCAAAAGCAAAACAAAATTCTCCATCACTGAACCATATCACATGCTACACTTGGATCTCTTTGGACCAGTGAACATAATGTCAATCAATAAGAAAAGGTACACACTTGTAATTGTTGATGATTTCACTAGATATGCCTGGGTTTATTTTCTACACAGGAAGGATGAAACTCCAGGAATTCTTCTGGATTATGTAAAATAAATTAAAAATGGAACAAATTTCAAAGTGAAAATTCTGAGATGTGATAATGGCACTAAGTTCGAGAATTCAAAGATGGAGGAAGTTTGCAAGTACAAAGGTATACAACAGCAGTTCTCAGCTCCTGGTACACCTCAACAAAATGGTATTGTTGAGAGGAAAAACAAAACCTTGATTCAAGCTAGCAGAACTCTGCTAGAAGAAGCCAAATTACCCACTTACTTCTGGGCTAAAGCAGTAAACACAGCCTATTACACTCAGAACATTACTCTGATAAACAGACATGGTGTCACTCCTTATCAGATTCTAAAAGAAAAGAAACCAAGTCTGAAACATCTCCATATATTTGGATGTAAGTGCTTTGTTCTAAGGACTCACACTGAGCAGTCAGGAAAATTTGAATCAAAAGCTAATAAAGGAATCTTTGTTGGTTATGCACCATCAAAAGCATATAAAGTTTTCAATCTGAGAACAAATACTATAGTTGTATCCATCAATGTGTCTTTTGATCATAGAAAGATTCCTGGATTTGAAGAAGACTCTCATGAAAGATTGATTTTTGAGAATGAAAATGCACTGCTAGACTCTGCATCAGACTCCAATAAATCATCAATTATTGATAATCTAAGTCCTGATACTCCTTCAGATACTGAAGATGATCAATGTACTGATGAACCTGCACATGTTGAGGGGGAGCAACATCAAGGTTCAACTAATGGTACCAACACAAAAGAATCAACTCAAGGTTCTTCTCAATATGATCAAACAGAATCAAATGTTGACACAATATCAGGAGAGCATGAGTAAAGTGTTTTACTTCATCAGGAGATAACAGCACTGACTCAGGGGGAGCCTCAAATGCATTTGTTAAGGCACATGATTCAGGGGGAGCATCTAGCTCTAGAAGAATATTTCCTCATGCTAGAAAATGGACCAAAGATCACACTCCTGATCTGATCATTGGAAATCCTGATAAAGGTGTACAGACAAGGAGCGCAACTCAAAATGAATGTCTTTATCATAATCTACTTTCAAAAGAAGAACCAAAGAAAGTAGAAGATGCACTCAAGGTTGTAGACTGGGTCATAGCTATGCAAAAAGAGTTGAATGAGTTTGAAATAAATGAAGTATGGAAGCTGGTGCCTAGACCTAAAAATAGGTCAATTATAGGCACAAAGTGGGTCTTTAGAAATAAGACTGATTCTAATGGAACCATTGTCATAAACAAGGCTCGGTTAGTGGCTAAGGGTTATTCTCAATAGGAAGGCATTGACTATGATGAGACATTTGCTCATGTTTCTAGGCTAGAAGCAAATAGAATATTCATGGCATATGCTGCATACAAGAAATTCAAAGTCTTCCAGATGGATGTCAAGAGTGCATTTCTCAATGGAGCATTTGAAGAAGAAGTCTATGTTGAACAGCCAGAAGGATTTGTGGATCCTAAACATCCTGACTATGTTTATAGACTTGACAAAGCACTCTATGGACTGAAGCAAGCACCTAGAGTATGGTGTATGAGACCCTTGCTCAGTTTCTACTTGAAAGTGGATTCAAAAGAGGTACAATAGATAAAACCTTATTTTATCTGAATAAAGGTAAAGATTTGCTTTTAGTTCAAATCTATGTGGATGATATCATTTTTGGATCAACTAATCAAACATTGTGTGATAAGTTTTCAAAATTGATGCAATCAAGATATCAAATGAGTATGATGGGAGAGATGAGCTACTTCTTAGGATGGCAAATTAAACAGACTGATAATGGCATCTATATTAATCAGTCCAAGTACACAAAGAATCTGTTAAAGAGGTTTAATATGCAAGAAAGTTGTAACGCCCTCCAGACCTGGGGTATAAGTTTGGGGGTTACTAGCTAAATATCAAACCTGTACAATCTGATTAACAATTAATAAAGAAAAGAAATTAAACCCCTTTAACACTAACCAGGATCTTTTTAGGTTGAAGTATGAAAACAAGAACCACTAACTACTTTATTACAACCCAATTCAAATTCTCACAAGCTCTCTTTATTACAGGCCATTGTCTAATTCATTTTAAACTAAGTTCAACTTTTATTCAAACACACACACTATCTATCAACACTCCACCTGCTCGGGCAACTTAAAGCTTTCTTCCTGGATTGGGATTGACACCTTGGGTATAAGAGGATCCCAAGGCTTGACCCGCTTCTTTACCACTCGAGTCCTGATGGGTTTCATATTCCTTCTTAACTGAAAAAAATAAGGTGAATAACAACAAAAAGGGGTAAGCCAAAAATTGCTCAACAAGTCCACAAAATATAAACAATGTTAAAGCATTTTAAATGAATCCGTAATCCCGGGTATATCTGCAAAGATATAACCCTCACGAGAATAGAAAGAAGGCCATTACTGGCGAGTACATATGAACTAAACTGGACACAAGTTCGCATCTATATTCTGCTGATCCGTCAGAATATAATGCAGATCTATATCTCACTATATAAATCCAGTCGGGTACCCAGGCAGTACGGCCCATGTCGAGGCACCAGTCATCCCGGTCCTCAGGATTAAGACACACTCAATCTCAAAAATATCATTATCCAATCCATCGCTTAGCAATCGGAACAATCGGTATGCTTTGATATATTCTAAATACCAGAATATATCAATCTCAATGTATCATCAATGGAATATGAATCAAGAATCCAAAGAAATGGAGAAATCAAGAATCGAAATGAAATATGAACAAAGGAATAGCAAGTGTGTATCAGTGATTAAGAACAAGAATCAAAAGAGTGCAAATGTGATAAGCATTTGAAGAAATATCACTATTCTGAATATAGAATAGGGGAAAAAACTTGCCTTATGTGCGATTCACTGCAATTAGATCACTTTCGTCTATCACTTCGGACTAATACCGACTCAACTTGCCTGGCTGGCTTAGCTTCTGTTAGCAAAACAGACTGGTTAAGTCACTTCGTACTTCAATTACATCTTGAATCGACTTCACACCGTTCCTAACATCTACCCATGCGCTTATGACCGACTCATGTATTACTTATTAGCAATTAAGACTCAATTAATCACGTAATACACATAAGCACATCAGCACATAATCATTTTTATAGTTAAAATAATTTTTAGAACCAAAATCGACTCACTGATTGCTCAACTGATCGTTATCTGACTCGTTTCTCATTTTTCCGGAATTTTTCAGACTCGTCTCGGTACGCATTTCGATTGATAATCAAACAAGTAACAAAATCAACTAATTTTTAGAAGAAATTAAGCGTTGAAATTATTTTTAATGAAAAGAATCCATTTTTCTGAGTCAACAGGCTTTCGTTTTACTCGAATCGGACTAACGGTCTAATTATTATCAATTAAACACTAATAATTCCATTTATTATTCACTATAAATAATTATTACTAATTTTTAAAACTCAAAAATAATTCTTAAATCATTATTTAAGAAAAATCAGAATTAAAATGATTTTTCTATAATTTTTGGAATTAAAAATGAATTTATTATGATTTATTGAAAATTATTTGATTAATTATCAAAATAATTAATCATTTTTAAATAATTAATAAATATTTAATAAATAATAAATAAATAAGAAATAAGAAAATAATTCAGAATTATTTATAATATAAATCAATTAATTAAACAATTAATTAATTAATTTATAAAATAAATCAATTTGATTTTTAAAATTAGTAAAAATAAAATAAAATTAAAAATCCAGAAACAGATGTCAGAAATCAAACATCTGACAATTCAGATCAAAACCGGGTAATCTGAACGGGTCAAACGGGTTGGATTCCGTGTCACCAAGAACACGCCGGAATTTTTCCAGATTCCGGTGAGTTCCCGGAGTCCGGCCAAGCTCCGATCAGCCCCAAATCAACACCGTTTGGTGCTGTTTTTGAGTGCTTTTCATTGCAAATCAACACAGCAATCCAACCACGGCCAAAACATCACAAAATAACCCCTGAATCAACTTCTCCGGTGAAATCGACAAAAACTCCGGCCAAAAATCAAATTTGCAGAATCGTACATGAAATTGAACGTTTAATAGTGCAAATCAAAGCTAAGAACATATACAATCATAACCCTAACCTTTCAGGAACCACAGATTCACACAAATCATCGAGTTGTATTTTGAAAATCTGACATAAACCCTAGAAATCGTGAATCAAAATCAAGGCATTAAAACATGAAATTGATGCAAGAAACAGAAAGAACGGAACAAAACCTTCGATTTGAGTACTTGAATCACACGATTTGATGCTGTAATCAATGAGAAATCATGGCTTGATTCTTCAACCCGACTCGGTTCTTCCCGACCCGATTTCAGAGAATTTTGTGTATTTTTGCAGATTTTAATGATTTATTAATTATAATTAAATAATAATTAGGCAATTTATAGTAGTAAAAATAATACTCCTAAATAAAATTAAGGGGCTAATTATACATTTAATAAAAATATTTGGCCCTAATTTTTATAATTTTTGAGTATTAAAATTTAATTTATAATTATTTTATATATGCAATATATATGCCAAAATTTCTCAAAAATTGTGAATATTGCAAAAATGCAAAGAAATAATATAAATGAAAGTCCTATAATTTTATAAAAATAAAAATGTGATTTTTGTGGGGTTTTTAACACCCAATGGAGCCCGGAAAAGTCATTTTTCGTAAAACGAGAAAATTTATAAAATATCTAGATGTTCAGAATATTGCGATTGTAAAAGCCGTTTGATGAAAAATAAGGCCCATTATTTTATTTGAAATACTAGCTTTAAAATCAATGTTTAGGTCGTAAAACGTTTGAAATGAAAGCGATGAATGCCAAATAAAATATCTGAAAAATACCTTAAAAATACAGAAATGACACGAAATGCACATAACACATAACAGTTAGATTTCAACAGATAATCACACGTAAATGACATTTTAATACACATATTTTATTATAAATATGATAGAATATAACGTAAATTTCCCGGTCGTTACATTCTCCCCCCCCCCCTTAATAGGATTCTGTCCTCAGAATCTTCTATGAAAACAAATTAGGGTATTTCTCTAACATTTCACTTTCAAGTTCCCAGGTTGATTCTTCAACCATAGGGTTTCTCCACAAAACTCGTACTAAATATACAGACTTATTTCTCAACACTTTCTCTCGCCGATCTAAAATTCTTACCGGCTGCTCTACAAAAGACAAATCAGGTTGGATTTCTATCGGCTCATACTATATTATATGCCTAGAATTAGGATTATATCGCTTAAGCATTGACACGTGAAACACATTGTGAATATGCTGCATATGAGGCGGTAAGGCCAATTCGTACGCAAGTTTTACCACTTTCTTCAAAATTTCAAACGGTCCGACGTATCGTGGCTTCAATTTACCCTTACTTCCAATTTGGTCAATCCTTTCCATGGTGATATTTTGAGTAATACATTTTCTCCATCCTGATAGTCCATATCTTTTCTCACCTGGTCTGCATGTTTGCGTTGCCTATTTTGCGCTGCATCGAGTCATTTTCGAATGAGTTCAATCTTTTCTTTTGTCTGTTGAATTAATTCTGGACTCAAAATCTTGCGTTCTCCAACTTCATCCCAATGTATTGGTGATCTGCATTTTCTCCCGTATAGTGCTTCATACGGTGGCATTCCAATGCTGGCATGATAGCTGTTATTATAAGAAAATTCCACTAAAGGTAAATGCTCATCCCAACTGCCTTCAAAATCGATCGCATAAACTCGTAGCATGTCTTCAATCGTTTGGATTGGTCTTTCACTTTGCCCATCAGTTTTTGGATGATAAGCGGTACTCATGTTCAATTTAGTTCCAAGACATTCTTGAAATTGTCTCCAAAATCTTGAGTTAAAACGAGGATCTCGATCAGACACGATAGATATTGGAACTCCATGTCGTATCACAATTTCCTTGAGATACAAATGCACTAACTTGTCGAGTGAAAATCTTTCGTTAATTGGTAGAAAATGTGCCGACTTCGTGAGTCTGTCAATGATTACCCATATCGCATCATGATTTTCCCTAGTCCTCGGTAGTCCTACTACAAAATCCATCGCTAGATGTTCCCATTTCCATTCCGGAATATCTAACAGTTGTAATAATCCGCTCGGACGTTGATGTTCCGCTTTAACTCGCTGGCATGTGTAGCATTTACTCACCCATTCTGCTATTTCGTTCTTCATGTTCGGCCACCAGAAGTTTTCCTTCAGATCGCGATACATTTTTGTGCTCCCTGGATGAATGGAATACTTTGAATTGTGCGCATCTTGTAATATTTCTTCTTTTAATTCTACCACGTTAGGGATCCAGATTCTCGAAGCAAAGCGTAAAATTCCTTCATTATCTTTCTGAGTTATGATTTCTTCTCCCGTTAGGTCGTCATCTTGACTCATCACTTCATCTTGAAAGCGGCGAATCTTCTGTAACAACTCTGGTTGGAAAGTCATAGTGTAGATAGCTTCTGCAGATTCATCAGAAATACGAATCTCGATTTCCAATTTATCGAATTCCTTGGCTAATTCTTCATATGAAGTTAACCGATTCAATCTTTCTTTCCTACTCAGCGCATCTGCTACAACATTTGCTTTCCCTGGATGATAACTGATCGTGACATCATAATCCTTTATCAATTCCAGCCATCGATGTTGTCGCATGTTCAACTCCTTCTGCGTAAAGATATATTTCAGACTTTTATAATCTGTGTAGATTTCACATTTTTCACCGTAGAGATAATGTCTCCAAAGCTTCAACGCAAATACGATCGCTGCCAATTCCAGGTCATGCGTAGGATATTTCTGTTCATGGGGTTTAAGTTGTCTCGAAGCATATGCGATGATGTTACCGTGTTACATCAATACACATCCTAGCCCACGATACGAAGCATCGCTGTAAATGACGAAATTCCCTTGCTCGTCTGGCAATACTAGTACTGGTGCGGTTATTAACTGATTCTTCAACTCTTGGAAACTTTCTTCACACTTATCATTCCATACAAACTTCTCACTTTTTCGAGTCAACTTGGTCAGCGGCGTTGCTATTTTCGCAAAATCTTTGACAAATCTTCGATAATACCCGACCAATCCCAAGAAACTTCGAACTTCAGTCGGTGTCTTTGGTCGTTCCCAATTCAACACAGCTTCAATCTTTGCTGGATCGACTTGGATGCCTTCTCTACTGATAATATGACCTAGAAATTGTACTCCCTTAACCAGAATTCACATTTTGAAAATTTCACATATAGTTGCTCTTTCCTCAGAATTTCCAAAGCTATCCTCAAGTGTTCCGCATGCTCTTCTTCCGTCTTGGAATAAACCAAGATCTCATCAATGAATACAATCACGAATTTATCCAAATATTTCTTGAATACTCTGTTCATCAAATCCATTAATGCAGCTGGCGCATTTGTCAAACCGAATGTCATTACCAAAAACTCATAATGCCCATATCTCGTACAAAACGCAGTCTTTGGAATATCTTCAGTTTTAATCTTCAATTGATGATAGCCTGATTGCAGATCTATCTTTGAAAACCATGCTACTCCTTTTAGCTGATCGAACAAATCGTCGATTCTCGGTAAAGGATACTTGTTCTTGATAGTGAGTTTATTCAATTCCCGATAGTCGATGTACAGTCGCATGCTGCCATCCTTCTTCTTTATAAACAACACCGGTGCACCCCATGGGGATACACTAGGTCATATGATACCTCGGCCTAGAAGATCTTGCAGTTGCGTTGACAATTCCTTCATTTCGAGTGGAGCCATTCGATATGGAGCTTTCGAAACTGGTTCTGTGTCTGGTGCTAGATCAATCGTAAATTTAATTTCTTGATTTGGCGGTAACCCTAGAAGCTCGTCTGGAAAGACGTCTGGAAACTCGCATACAACAGGAATGTCTTCTATTCTAGGACTTCCTTTTTCGGTATCTAACACGTAAGCTATGTACGCCTCACATCCTTGTCGAAGCAATTGTTTAGTCTGCATCACGGTGAGAAATTTCTTCCGCTATTTTTCGCCTTTGAATATTACCCTTGCATTTTCCGCAGTTCGCAATTTGACTTTCTTATTCGCGCAATCTATCTTAGCGTTATGACAAGCTAACCAATCCATTCTCAAAATGACATCGAATTCTCCTAGCTTAAAAGTAATCAAATCTACCGAAAAATGATGTCCGACTATTTCTATATCACACAGGACATACTCGATCTACTGAAACTTGGTCGTCATTCGCTAATTTTATAATTAACGTCTCGCCCAACCATTCGATTTCATAATATAACTTATCAAGAAATTCTTCAGAAATAAATGAACGAGTAGCTCCAGAATCAATTAATACTTTTGAATTTACGGCATTCACCAAAAGTGTACTTGCAATAATGCTCGGACTCTGCACTGCTTCTTTCATTATCATGTTAAAAGTCCTTGCTTTGGGTTGATTAGGCGGCGGCGCAGGTAATGCCAACACTCTTAGAATACCGACTGTCATAGCTGGTCCTTTGCAATTTCTGGCGATATGCCCTTTCTTTCCACACTGGAAACAAGTCATTTCCGTTGTTCTACCTGCTGGACATTCGTTAAAATAATACCCTTTCTGCTTACACCGATAACACGTTACATCCATTTTAATACATACACCGGTATGCTTTCAATTACATGTCTTGCAGTACGGCACTGGAACTCTGACCATTCCCTGCTGACTGGAGGTTTGGAAACGATTACCTGCTTTCTTTGGACCTTGTCCTATCCTTTTAAAAATTCAAATTTGCCCGGGCTTGGAATCCCGGCTTTCTGCTGGAGCAATCTTGGAAACTTCCCTGTCCTTTGTCTTGCTGAGATCTTTCACTTTCCCCTTCGATAATCAAAGCTTTCTGGACTACGGCGGTATACGTTGTCAACTCAAAAACTGCAACTTGGTCATGAATCCAAGGTCGTAATCCTTCCTGAAATCTTTGAACTAACTTCTCTTCAGTATCAACCTGTTCTGGGATAAACCTAGCCAACTCAGTAAATTTAGCCTCATATTCTGCCACTGACATATTTCCCTGCTTCAGTTCTAAAAACTTAATCTGCATTTGATTCTTCACATAGCGAGGAAAATGCTTTTCTAAAAACAATTCTTTAAACCTATCCCAAGCAACAACTTCTTCACCCTCTAAAGCCTTTTTAGATTCCCACCAATAATTTGCCTTTCCTTTCAACAAGTAACTAGCAAAATCAGTCTTCTGGTCCTCACCTATCTTCACTAGTGCAAATGCTTTCTCTATCTCTTTTAACCAGATGGTAGCTTTAATAGGATCAGTAGACCCTTCAAATTCTGGAGGTTTAACTGACTGAAACTGCTTAAAAGTAATAATAGGTAATACTTGTGGTAATTGAGGCTCAGGACGAGGTGGCTGTTGTAACATTTGTTGTTGTATCTGCTGTTGTTGATGGTGCATCTGCTGCTGCATCATTACCATCTGTTGTTGCATCAGATGGAACATTTGGTTCATGGTCTCATTAGTCTGATCTTCGTTATTGCTGTTAGAGGCCTCAGCCCTAGTCTTTCTTTTTTGGTGCCATCTTCTTCTGATAATAAAACATGTGATATTTCTTTAACAATTTAATAAACAATTGACAAGACGTAAGGAAAACAATTTATCCTGTATTAATAACATGGTTTATATAAAGAAAACAGTTGCTGAATGTAAAAACTGGAGATGTAAACAGTTAAATAAAATGGTTGTTCTTTTTCTTCTCTTTTTTTTCAACTGGAATTATAATATGGAAAGCTGTAAAACAATAAAGTGAAAGTAAATACTGTAAAACCGTAAAGACTGAAATTTAAATAAAAGAAATTTGAAAAGTTCAGTTTATATATATGTGACACCAGCCTCAGGTGTAAATGCTTGATACAAAAAGTCTCGGGCTACTGGTAATCACTACGGTTACAAGTCACGCTACCGCTACAGGTCAAACTACTACTACCAGTTAAACTACTAGTATACACGTACACACTACTCACTAAGTTATACTATGCTGCCTCTATATACATCTGTATCCTGGAGTCGCTGTCTCAAACTATCACTGCCTCAAAACCCAGGCGGAATACGCCTAAGCTCCTCTCTAAGTGCCTGGAC
This sequence comes from Apium graveolens, assembly GCF_009905375.1. Lineage (NCBI taxonomy): Eukaryota > Viridiplantae > Streptophyta > Magnoliopsida > Apiales > Apiaceae > Apium > Apium graveolens. The sequence continues at coordinate 272,309,142 of NC_133648.1, forward strand.
CAAAGTCTGTGCCAAGCGGAATATCCTGTAGAACTCTGCGAAAGAAGGAGGTCCATCATGGGTCAAATCATCAAGCTCCCAAGTGGCACTCATCAACACTGACTGTAATCGCTGTCTCATATAATAATCCGGCTGTAGGGCCGCTAACGGTCCTCTGTCCCTCTGATCAAACAGATGCATGATCTCTCGACACTGTGCCCGCCAATACTCCACATCATCCCTTATAACTCTATACTCATGGTATAGTACCATATACGGCTGAGCAACCTGACCTACTGACTCCTGTGAAGGAACCCTCAGAATATCTGCACCCTGTTGTGGTAAACCTAACTGTAGATCCATATCATGCTCTCCCATCCCCTCGACTGGAATCATCTGAACTATGTCCGGCTCTGGGGCATGCACTGGTATAGGAGGTAACAATGGTGGTGGTGGTAACTCCTGCTCAATACCTGGTATAAACTGATGCTCAACTGGTAAAGGAACCATCGGCTCAAAGAACTCAAAGGGATCAAACATCTCTATGGGGTCATGAACTATCCCCTGTACTGGTGGTACCGGCTCCTGTGGCAATGGTGGTGGAGGTGGTAGAGGAGGAAACATATACTCAGATACTGGAGGTATAACTGGTGCTGCTGGCCCAGTGACTGTCCTCTCGGAAGATGCAGAATAACCAAAAGATGCCATCTGATAATATACCAAAGAAAAGAAAAGGTCACTAGACAATCTTAAGATTTATACTTCCTTATTCTAATATGACCTAAATCATAACACTATTCTTCCTAATTTGACTATCCCTATCTTATGTGATCTCCCTATCTTATCTTAATCCTAATGTTCTTGTTTTGAGGGACCAAACCTACAGCTCTGATGCCAAACTGTAACGCCCTCCAAACCCGGGGTATAAGTCTGGGGGTTACTAGCTAAATATCAAACCTGTACAATCTGATTAACAATTAATAAAAAAAGAAATTAAACCCCTTTAACACTAACCAGGATCTTTTTAGGTTGAAGTATGAAAACAAGAACCACTAACTACTTTATTACAACCCACTTCAAAATCTCACAAGCTCTCTTTATTACAGCCCATTGTCTAATTCATTTTATACTAAGTTCAACTTTTATTCAAACACACACTATCTATCAATACTCCACCTGCTCGGGCAACTCAAAGTTTTCTTCCTGGATTGGGATCAACACCTTGGGTATAAGAGAATCCCGAGGCTTGACCCGCTTCTTTACCACTCAAGTCCTGATGGGTTTCATATTCCTTCTTAACTGAAAACAATAAAGTGAATAACAACAAAAATGGGTGAGCCAAAAATTGCTCAACAAGTCCATAAAATATAAACAGTGTTAAAGCATTTTAAATGAATCCGTAATCTCGGGTATATCTGCAAAGATATAACCCTCACGAGAATAGAAAGAAGGCCATTACTGGCGAGTATAAATGAACTAAACTGGACACAAGTTCGCATCTATATTCTGCTGATCAGTCAGAATATAATGCAGATCAATATCTCACTATATAGATCCAGTCGGGTACCCAAGCAGTATGGCCCATGTCGAGGCACCAGTCATCCCGGTCCTCAGGATTAAGACACACTCAATCTCAAAAATATCATTATCCAGTCCATCGCTTAGCAATCGGAACAATCAGTATGCTTTGATATATTCTAAATACCAGAATATATCAATCTCAATGTATCATCAATGGAATATGAATCAAGAATCCAAAGAAACGGAGAAATCAAGAATCAAAATGAAATATGAACAAAGGAATAGCAAGTGTGTATCAGTGATTAAGAACAAGAATCAAAAGAGTGCAAATGTGATAAGCATTTGAAGAAATATCACTATTCTGAAAATAGAATAGGGGAAAAAACTTGTCTTCTATGCGATTCACTGCAATTAGATCACTTTCGTCTATCACTTCAGACTAATACCGACTCAACTTGCCTGGCTGGCTTAGCTTCTGTTAGCAAAACAGACTGGTTAAGTCACTTCGTACTTCAATTACATCTTGAATCGACTTCATACCGTTCCTAACATCTACCCATGCGCTTATGACCGACTCATTTATTACTTATTAGCAATTAAGACTCAATTAATCACGTAATACACATAAGCACATCAGCACATAATCATTTTTATAGTTAAAATAATTTTTAGAACCAAAATCGACTCGCTGATTGCTCAACTGATCGTTATCTGACTCGTTTCCCATTTTTCCGGAATTTTTCGGACTCGTCTCGGTACGCATTTCGACTGATTATCAAACAAGTAACAAAATCAACTAATTTTTAGAAGAAATTAAGCTTTGATATTATTTTTAATGAAAAAAATTCATTTTTCTGAGTCAACAGGCTTTCGTTTTACTCGAATCGGACTAACGGTCTAATTATTATCAATTAAACACTGATAATTCCATTTATTATTCACTATAAATAATTATTACTAATTTTTAAAACTCAAAAATAATTTTTAAATCATTATTTAAGAAAAATCAGAATTAAAAATGATTTTTCTATATTTCTTAGAATTAAAAATGAATTTATTATGATTTATTGATAATTATTTGATTAATTATCAAAATAATTAATCATTTTTAAATAATTAATAAATAGTTAATAAATAATAAATAAATAATAAATAATTAAGAAAATAATTTAATCTGATTTTTAGAAAATAATTTAGAATTATTTATAATATAAATCAATTAATTAAACAATTAATTAATCAATTTATAAAATAAATAAATCTGATTTTTAAAATTAGTAAAAATAAAATAAAATTAAAAATCCAGAAACAGATGTGAGAAATCAAACACCTGACAATTCAGATCAAAACCGTGTAATCTGAACGGGTCAAACGGGTTGGATTCCGGGTCACCAAGAACACGCTGGAATTTTCCAGATTCCGGTGAGTTCCCGGAGTCCGGCCAAGCTCCGATCAGCCCCAAATCAACACAGGTTGGTGTTGTTTTTGAGTGCTTTTCATTGCAAATCAACACAGCAATCCAACCACGGCCAAAACATCACAAAATAACCCCTAAATCAACTTCTCCGGCGAAATCGACATAAACTCCGGCCAAAAATCGAATTTGCAGAATCGTACATGAAATTGAACGTTTAGTAGTGCAAATCAAAGCTAAGAACATATACAATCATAACTCTAACCTTTCAGGAACCACAGATTCACAGAAATCATCGAGTTGTATTTTGAAAATCTGACATAAACCCTAGAAATCGTGAATCAAAATCAAGGCATTAAAACATGAAATTGATGCAAGAAACAGAAAGAACGGATCAAAACCTTCGATTTGAGTACTTGAATCACACGATTTGATGCTGTAATCAGTGAGAAATCACGGCTTGATTCTTCAACCCGACTCGGTTCTTCCCGACCCGATTTCAGAGAATTTTTTGTATTTTTGTAGATTTTAATGATTTATTAATTATAATTAAATAATAATTAGGCTATTTATAGTAGTAAAAATAATACTCCTAAATAAAATTAAGGGTCTAATTATACATTTAATAAAAATATTTGGCCCTAATTTTTATAATTTTTGAGTATTAAAATTTAATTTATAATTATTTTATATATGCAATTAACTATGCCAAAATTTCCCAAAAATTGTGAATATTGCAAAAATGCAAAGAAATAATATAAATGAAAGTCCTATAATTTTATAAAAATAAAAATGTGATTTTTGTGGGGTTTTTAACACCCAATGGGGCCCGGAAAAGTCATTTTTCGTAAAACGAGAAAATTTATAAAATATCTAGATGTTCAGAATAATGCGATTGTAAAAGCCGTTTGATGAAAAATAAGGCCCATTATGTTATTTGAAATACTGGTTTTAAAATCATTGTTTAGGTCGTAAAACGTTTGAAATGAAAGCGATGAATGCCAAATAAAATATCTGAAAAATACCTTAAAAATACAGAAATGACACGAAATGCACATAACACATAACAGTTAGATTTCAACTAGAATAATCACGCGTAAATGACATATTAATACACATATTTTATTATAAATATGATAGAATATAACATAAATTTCTCGGTCGTTACAAAAGTGCAACTACAAGTACTCCTATGGCAACTACTACAAAACTTGATCCTCATGAAGGTACAGCAGTTGATGTCATAAGCTACAGAGGTATGATTGGTTCTCTTTTATACCTAACTGCTAGTAGGCTAGACATTATGTTTGCCACCTGTTTGTGTGCAAGATTCCAGGCAAATCCAAGGAAGCCACATCTTATTGCAGTTAAGAGAATCTTTTGATATCTCAAGGACACTACTTCACTTGGTCTATGATATGCAAGGGAAGCTGACTTTGAACTGTGTGGATATTCAGATGCTGACTTTGCTGGATGTAAAATAGACAGGAAGAGCACTTCTGGCAGTTGTCAGTTTTTGGGAGGAAGACTAGTCTCCTGGTTCAGTAAGAAGCAGAAATCCATTTCTACTTCAACTGCTGAAGCTGAATATATTGCAGCTGGAAGCTGATGTGCTCATCTATTATAGATGAGAAACCAGCTCATGGACTATGGATTATCATTTTCTAAAATTCCTATTTTCTGTGATAATCAAAGTGCTATTGCTATGGTAGGGAATCCAGTACAACACTCTCTCACCAAACATATCAGTATCAGATATCATTTTATAAGAGAGCATGTCATGGAAGGAACCATCGAGCTCCATTTTGTTCCCACTGATCAGCAGCTGGCTGATATCTTCACAAAACCATTACCTGAAGTAATGTTTACAAAGCTTGTCAATGAGCTTGGAATGGTTAGTTGGGACAAATAATTTCATGTTAATTTTTATTTAGTCAAATTCTGATAAATAATGATCAAGTACTGATATGTCCTAAATAATGATTGACTGTATTTTGTTGGAATTTTTTTATGTATTTTATTCTGTGCATGATAAATTAAGTGAATTTATTTGCTAAATATGCATGTATGAAATTTATATCATTGCCATCATTACTAGTCGATCTAAGAAGACATGCATAAATAAGATTTTCGGTTAAATCATTAAGTTAACTCTTCAGTTAATCATTAATCAAATCCCTGGTCTCTTGATATTCTCTCTCTCTTTCTCTCTTGGTTATTTAACCATCATTACTCGTCCAGTCATATCATCTCTTATTTTCACACAAAACGATCTTCTCCCTTTCATTTTTCACTATTTTCTCCCTATTACAAAAATGGTTCTTTTTAACATGTTCATGAACTTTGAGAACTTCAACGTAGAGTTCAGCTGCACTGACTGGCAGTAGGAATGGCACATCACTGCCATTCCTGATGAGGTGTGGAACTCGATTCCACAAGAGATCTCTACGGAACTCATGTTCTTCGAGATGGAGTATCATCTTTATCTCGATCGCTTGGAAGAAGCACGGCGAGAAGCTCTTCGTCAGCAAGAACTAATCAACATCAACAGCCTTAGTTCTTCGACTAAGACTGTTGAGGTTCTTCTTAGACTAGGACTATCTTGTAATTTCTTTTGCATGTAATCCACAAATTTCATGAAATGTACTCATCTGATATATTAATGAAATTTCTTTTGATTGCAAGATTTAGTCTTTGCTTATTTCGCTATGTATGCATGTGAATGTTATTAATTGAAGCATGTTAATCTTTACATCATCCACTTAAAATGTATACTTTGGTGATTATTTTCATTAAAATTGTGGTTTGCTAATAAGTTGTGATGTTTTGACAAACAATTGTTGAATTCGAATCGACATATCCTAATTTTGTCAAATCCTGACAGAAAAGAGGTCTCAAATACTAACGAAAGGTTAGCATGTTCTAATTCAGATTATTATTAATAATTAATTTCTGAGTAGTTTTATTGCTACAATTAAGTGTCTCACTTAATTAATGGTTAATGGTGGATTATCTGATAAACAATTTTCTACTTTTGTTTCCTGATAAATCTGTACGTATTTTGTCTTTTCTTCCATAATTTACTCCACCGTCAAACTCTGTTACTCAGTAATTGTTACATGTCTGAAGTCAAATTAACTAAATTACCTTCTTCATATAAATGTGTTATACATACTCCAGAGTAGGAAAGCTATATAACCAAAAGAACTTCTGTGACACAATTTATCATACACATAGCTTCATTGTTCCCATCTCACATATACTCTCTCTTACAAGCTATACACATCATGACATCGTATGTAGTTTCACCACTCTTCAGCCAAACCATAATCAATCATGGAAATACGTTTGGCACTAATAATTATTTAGCTCTGCTTACACATCAATAGCTACCATCATCTTTTCATGATATTCAGGATTTTCTACTCCAATGTCCAATTGGGTATGCTCTTACAAATCCTATCAAGGTGTCATACAGGGCTATAATGCAGGTATGGAATACAGCTTTGGTTAATGCAACAAATACTGGTTTTTCTTTTGAGTATAAGGGCCACATGTATGAGGTTGATGATGATGTTCTGCTTCAAGCTTTGAGATTGCATGCCCTTGATGGTGCTCCTGATACTCATAGCACTGAGCAGCTGTTTGATATGCTAAGGACTTTAGGCTATAAAGGAGAAATCACAAACATTAGAAAACTGGCAAGGACTAAACTGAAAAGAGAATGGAACTTTTTCTTTGATTGCATCAGTAGGTATTTCTTGAACAAAACAACAAATTTTGATGCTCTTCCATCCACTTCTCTGAAAATTGGGTACTCTCTTCTTTACTTTGGTAATTTTGATTATGGTAATACTATACTACAATTCATAATTGCTAGGAGAGCAGATACATCAGGAGTTATAGGGTATACTAGATTTCTACAACTGATTTTCAATTTTCTATGCCCTAATGCTATTTTTGATGATGATGAATTACTTCTATTTTTCAAATTTCTGAAAAAGTAATCACTGATCACATTAAAAGGGATGAAAAGAATAAATTTTCAGGACCTCCCTTTTTGCCTAGAGAGGTCAGGCAATTTCTGTTAAGAAATAGACCTACTCCTACACAAGTGCCTGTAAATCCTGATGTCGGCACCTCTGTCACAGTTCCTGATGCTGAGAGACAAGTAACTACCCATCTTGTTTCTAACCCAAACATTTCTTCTTCCAAACAGCAAACACACCTAGCATCTAAATTAGCCTCCTCTGTTGTCTCTCAAAAGACATCAGTTGTAATAAATAAAAGGCTAGTTAAGAAATTTGTCACATCTGGACAGAAAGCTAAACAAGCCTCACCGAGTGAGAGTGGGAAGAAAGAAGACTATTTTCCAGTCAGGAAAAGAAGACTGATCATACAAGATGATTCTAACTCCGATGATCCGATGTTAATAGGGTCTTTGTCGAAAACCAAAAAATCCACTGTTCCATATCCTGATGAATCTGTTGACACTACTAGAACCAAGGAGATAACTACTGATGCTAGTGCTCTGCTCGACAAGCTTTCAGTGATTAAAGCAACTATTGTGCTCTAGACAACCGAAAACAACAAGTTGAAAAGAAAAAGTGAAGAAGTAGTTGGGTACATCAGAAAGAAGAAAAAGACTCAGTCTCCTGCCAAAGATGTCAGACCACAAGAACCTAAGTCCCAAAGGGATTTAGCAACTACAACACATCCAGTCACATAAGAACCATCTTCTCAAAGGGAAGATGCAGACAACGAGGCTGCACAAATCATTGTTGATATTGCATGGAGTAATCTTCTTGCTGATTCTAAACAACTAATACAGGAAAGGAAAGCTCATCAGGAGGCACTGTCAAAGGTGGATACAATCATCAATGATCCTATTTTTTAGAAGAGCACACAAGAACCTTCACCAAGCATTGCTGAAGCAGCTCACATTTCTCAGACTCCACAAGAACCATCAGTTCAAAGTACTGATGCTGGTCTCTCAACTCCTCTTGACAGGTTAAATCTTGATGTTACAACAGCTCCTACCAAGTTTCATCCTTCAACTGCACTAGCTACTATTGATGATCCCCTAATGATTGCTATTTTGCAAAAGCATCCTGATGTGCTATTTGTTTCTCCACTATCATCACTTCCACTTGAGGACTCACCTTCAGGTATTGTTATATTTCTCATTGTTCTCATGTTTGTATTATTATAAATAGTCTCTTCTTTGAGGTTAACCTTTAGTACTAAGCTTGCTTGTTTTGGTTTTTAGATGAATTGGTAAATGTATAGTTAGATCCACGCTTAGTAGTGATTTTTGTGAAGTTGTGTTGATTTTGAATGGTGGATTTGTAGTTGATTGAATGAGTTGGTAAAATCTTGGTGTGTGGACTGATTTTGTAGTGGGTTAAGTTGTATTTGTTGTGTTATTGATTGTTGGAGGATGGGAGTGAATTGATGAGGATTTAGAGTGGTAATTATTTTGGAAAACTCGTAGACATAGTCGTCATAATGCCCAATTTACCTTATACTATTTGTTCTTGAATCTCGGAATAGAAAGCTCACTGACCAATCTGTAACTTTGCCATTTTTAGATAAATTGTGTGGTAAGCTTCGTTTTGGTATGTGGTTCGCTTAGATCCAATGTACGGTTTAGGAGAAACGACCATTTTAAGTAACGGCGTCTCGTGAATGAACCTTTACCCCTCGCTTTATACAAAACAATTATGTAAGATGGATTAGGAAGTTGGTAAAGTACTCGCAAAAGGGTCACCTTAAATTGTTTAATGATTAATTTTATAAAAATGGTGGAGCCGAGGGTACTCGAGCGACTTATGTAAATCGTTAAATGCACAAGCGAACGTTAGGGTCTAAGTGGATAAAGTCTAGTTTCTTAAGTGACCGTGGTTTAATTCCAGATTATGTTGTTATTCATAGGTTACCGGATCCACTCTAAGCTTAAGTCTACTCCGGAACACTCAGGCAAGTTTTCTACCCGTTATACTATTTTTCTGATGTAATATATTGATGTATTATCTTGAGATAAGTGCATGGTTATTATTAGCCATTCTTGCGATATATTGAAGCATGTTGATATGATATATATATATATGCATGCCTATTTCGGAATCTTGATATTTCATTGTCGATTCAATTGTTATAAACTGCATAATACCTATTGAAAGGCATATGTCATAGCCTATTTGTTTATTCGAGGATTTAACTCAACTCAAATAAGAATGTAACAAGTAAATAATGGTTCAATCGTCAAAGAGATCTCTCAAAGTAACATCTATCAAAGGATTAAGAAACATTGTTCATCTACTGACTTAAGGAATTAATTCACTAGAAGAAGTTCAAGAAATTGATCAAGCCTCAGTGATATAAATCAAGATTGTGGATTTAATCAAGTGACAGAGATCTTGTCAGGGTATCAGATAATTACAGGGATTTAATCTGAAGAAAATCAAGTTATCAAAGTCAAGACATGAAGAAACGTCAAGGAAGTTAGTCACTCATGAACCAGACAGTACATCGAGTGTCAACATTGAAGTGGTGGAATTCATTCATAATTTTCAAAAGAATGGTTGCTGTTCAAAGAGTGGTATTAATTCTCTATTAATTAATTAAGTCATATAATTTAATTAAGAAAATAAATTATATCTGAAAAGATTAATTTATTGATTAATCGAATTAATTGATTAATTAATTCTGAATTAATATTATGAATTCTCAGAATTGATTTTGAATTTATATTCAATATTAATTCAGCATGACAATCAATTGAACTGGTATGACGATCAGATTGTCATACCGATTGTCATGCTAGTTCAGGAGATAGTCATTTCGATTGTTATGGTAGTATAACATATTATCTCACCGAATGTTCTACCAACTATGGGATTGTCTTGCTAGTTCAATCAATCGTCATGCCGATTGTCTTGCTAGTTCAATCAATCATCATGCCGATTGTCTTGCCAGTTCAACGGATTGTCTCACCGATTGTCTTACCAGTTCAATTGATTTATGTTGATTAATTTTATAAAAGACAACAACAGCAGACATTCAAATCATCTATCAGACATTCAACATACTTCATCAACTCAAGAATAAAAGCACAACAGCCGAAACAAACATTACATCTCTCACTGCTGAAACCAGATCATTAATTTCTAGCAATTAAAGTTAAATCTAAACCACTAGAAATCATTCTCTTCTTCTTGTGTAACTATCTCGCGGATCAAAATCCCTAGAACTTAATCTCAAATTGCTTTTAGCATTTGATCTTTTTATTGCAAAAATAGAAAAAGTTCATGTCGAATTTATTCTAAATTTGTGATAATCTATTTGAGATTAATCCCTTGTAAATGATACCGTTGTTGTAACACCTTTCAAGTTTAATAATAGTTTTATTTAACTTGAATTTTGTTTCACTTTTTTATTCCACATTAAATTCGATTAAACGGTATAGTGTGTATTCAACCCCCCCTTCTACAAACATATTGGGACCTAACACCTATGCTAGAGATAGGCATTATTTGCTTATACCCTGAGTATAGGGTAACCAAAGTTGAACATTTTCCTAAAACCGGGAGGCGAGGTTCCCGAGTATATTTTATATAGTTTCCTATAACTATTAATCGAATAAGGTATATTCGATAATTTTGAATAATTATCAAACTTATTTTTGATTATTCAAATAAAGATCTTACTTTCGTATAAGTATATCTTTCGATAATTATTATTCTTTTCAAGTATTATTTTCAATAAGTTTCACTGATTTTTTTTATAAAAGCTATTCTTTATTAGAATATTATATAAAGAATAATATTCAGATATTCTTCGATTATTTTGTAACTGATTTATTTTATAATATAATCCTTTCTTCAAACATTTTCAAAAATGTTTTCGAGTCTTCAAAATGAATTTAAAAGTTAGAGCGGATCCCAAAACTCGATATTAATTTAAGATCTTCCTTTCAAAAGGGGTTTAAATACTCGCTCAAAACCTAAGGGATCCAGCTCCGTGGTGTATTTTCGGCACAACGAAGTTTCTAATTTGATAAAATAATTTGATTACTTGCCCAATGTTCGGGAAGTAAGCCCAATCAAAATGCATCGGCATAGGTAACATGGGCTCAGTGGGAGTCCATAAAACTATAAGTGGCTCAGTGGGAGTCCATCAATGTGTAACTGACTGAGTGGCAGTCCAGCATAAGGTCCTAAGGTGACCAGGGTGATGACCAGTGGAGAATTCATCCATCTACTAGTAGAAAAGGTGACTTAATTGGTATATTTGCCTGATCAGCAAGATATTAAGTTTATGCCAAGGTTTTCTTCTTTCCAAATTCATTGGATATTGTAACTCTATTTATAATTTTCATAACTGAGGTTTTCAAGGAGTGTATGAGATATATATATATAGGTGTATATATATCAGGACTTAATGAAGTGTCTCGTAACTTCATTTCTTTTAAATGATATTTCAAAGATTAAATCTATTCAAGTATTATCTTGTAGTCTCATCTATGTGATGAACTTTTGAAACCGATTATACCTTGAACGGTGGTAGTTCAAGTAGTATTCATAAAAGATATAAGTATATTGGAGTATCTTGTAACTTCATCTTTTCAACTTATATCTATTTAATGATTATCTTATGCATGACAAAGTTTTTCAGAAAAACATTAAGACAAGGTTAGATATATGAGATCACCTTGAAATGATATTTTTATACAGTTATAAATTGGAACACTATGTATATTATACATGACAGAGGATTTCAAAGATTTTGAAAAGTATATATGTATATATATATACTGAATATTTTGTGACTTCGTCGCGTTAAGATATCAAACTTGGTTCATTTTTTCTTGACCAAGACTTTCATGAGTACTATGAGAATGCACATATATTGTTAATTATTATACATGTTATTTTGGTGGGCTTGTTTCTCACCCTTGCCTTATTCTTTCATCACACAATAGCTACACAAGATGAACAGGACCAAGCTCCCAATTCACGAGCGGATAGGATATGTTCCGCAGTTTCCTGTAGTCGTTGAAGCCGTTGTAGCTGAGGTAGGAACTACCAATAGGCTAGGCTTACAACTTTTGATGTACCAGACTTATGTATAGTTATGAATTGTAATAATGGCAAAGAAAATGTAAATCTATTTAGAAACCCTTTTGAGGTGTAATGACTTATAATTGTGGAATAAAATGACTTGTGTTATTTTTGGTATTCATCTCTGAGACTATAACTTGTGGTGTGTATGTATATTGTGGGGTCATAGTACGCAGTAGTTGGTTGTTTATTACGATTGAGTGTTATTAAGGGAAATGGAACTCGTGACAAACCGGATCCCCGACCCCTGATTTGGGGGTGTTATAGAAATGGTATCAGAGCCAAGCGTTATAAACCTCAGAGATAATGTGTCGTTAAAATAATAAGTTCACTAAGATAATAAGAACTCTTGCCAAGCTCATAGTCGGACTACCTAACATAGTACTGATAGTTAAAACCCTTACGGGAAACCTTATGAATATCGTGACAGTAACATAAATCGTTATCGTATAAGGTGGCGGGGCTCCGAACCCTGAAGTTCAAGAGCAATAACACGATGATATTTTACTACACATTGGGGATCAGATTATGGATCCGATGGAGCAACCTAACGAGGGACCAGAAGATGTTCATATTAAGGATGTAGCAGTTGAGGATGTTATCCCAGAAGGGATTATTGCTGAAGAGGATTCTGTGGATGATCCTGATAAGAATGAAGAAAGGACCGCTGAGGAATTGATGACCGTGGTTAGGGCAACTACCAGAGGTAGGATTGGCCGGTTATTATCGTTCAAGTTTACAAAGATAGCAGTCCCTTTAACGCGGCTTACTCGTAAGACTGGGAAGTTCGAACGGACAGAAAAATGCGAGAAAAGCTTCCAAGAACTGAAGAAAAGATTGGTGACGACCCCTATATTGGCGTTGCCAGATGGAAAAAGAGATTTTATGATTTGTAGTGACGCTTCGCACAAGGAATTAGGGTGCGTTCTTATATCACGTGGAAAGATAATCGCGTACGCGTCAAGACAATTTAGGGAATATGAAATTCGATATCCCACCCATGATCTTGGGCTCGCGGCAATATATTAGCCCTAAAGATTGGAGGCACTACTTGTATGGAGAGAAGTGCGAGATTTACACAAACCATAAGAGCTCTAGTACATTTTTACACATAAAGAGCCCAACATGCGCCAGAGGAGGTGGTTAGAGCTAATCAAGGATTATGATTATGAGATTCTTTATCATCCAAGAAAAGCCAATATGGTGGCTGACGCCCTTAGTAGAAAGGAGAGACTCAAGATGATAATGTCTTCGGGAGAGTTGATAAGAGATTTCAAGAAAATGGAAATAGAAGTGAAGGTAACCGGAGCCGGTACCGAAAAGCTATTTGAGATCGTAATACAGCCCAAATTATTGGAAAAGATCAGCTTGTGCCAAGAAAAAGTGATGAATGAAGGCAGAGAGCCAATGACGGGAGGATAGATTAATATCGAGAAATATGATATGGGAACAATGAGGTATTCCTATAGAATTTAGGTCCACAGTGTTCAAGATCTAAGGACGAGAACTTAGACAAAAGCCATAGTTCGAGGAATAAGATTTAGGGCAAACCCTGAATTTGATAATGAGGGGGGTCGCCATCAAGATAGAAGGAACCCATAACATAATAAAGTGGAAAACAAGGATTTTAACGTATAAGATAACCCCGATTATGGGAGAAGGATGAAACATTTCATACTGAGTAAAACAGAAATCGAGCAAGATAGGGAGAACCAAGACGGTACTCCTATGGGGCAATTTATGGACCTGCATAAACAAAACTTATACTTTTATCCCCAACCACCACCCTGAGGAAACAATATGGTGGGAAATTCTTTCAAGAACTTTAAGTCACGAAGATCTCAGAGTTCCAAGGATTAAGCTGACCTAGTCGAGGCAAGAGCCTGGCTAAAGGAAATAGAGGAATCATTTTATATTCTAAATGATTGATGAAGCGGAAAAGACTATTTTTTCCACTTACCTTCCTATGAGAGAAGCCACCCGCTGGTGGAAGGCTAAGGAAGATAGAGAGATAGTGTGGAAGTTTTAGAGCCGGATCAGAGGCGGAAAAGTATGATAAATCATGAATCTAGGTTGTGAAAGTCGTCAAGATTCGTCTGAAGGACACGAATCTAGAATGACGGGATGTTTGAAATAAATGCTTATGTTGTGTTGGTTCATGAAATGGTTGTTATAGAAATGAAAATAAAAAGACTGAAAAGGAAAGGAGTACAAAGGTATATAAAGGAAATAGAGATGAGACGCGACAAGGAAGTTAGGTATGTAAAACCCTAAGAAACCCTAGAAATAAATATAGATAAGCGTGTCATCATTAACGCAATGGTGACTGATCATGAGATAAAGTCAAGGTTTGGAGGCGTAAACGATACATATAATTAATCCCCTTTAAGTTGGGAGTATTCGATGAAACTCCGAGATAGATTGATGGATTAATAAGGGAACACAGATGGACTGGGGAGACAGGAAAGCAAGAAATTAATAAATTAGATGAAGAAAGTAACCTTGAAAAATGTGAAGTGTATGTAACACATGTGACTTGTTACCCAAAAGGGAGACACCAAGTATAGAAGATATCCCAACATTGAAATGACTGTTGAGATAAACAACAAAGGTAAATGAGGATTTAGTAAGAAGAAGTTAACGTTGAACATGACCAATATCTTCCAGAACATCCCTGTTATCATTACCAAATCATGAAAGAAAAGCGGATAACCGTTGTTATCTTTTGGAGGCCATATGGATTGACCTCAGTTTGAATAAGGATGTTGTTTTGAAATTAGGTATAGACTATCAAGGTGGGAATGATTGAATAATGATAGGGAATAAAATAAAGCCTGGGTATGTAATTAATATTGCATTAATCATATCAGAATTGAGCCAACAGCTAGGCCCATTTCAGAAGGCCCAAAATCCTGAATATTAATTAATTTCATAATTAATTAATAAGGGATAAGTCAGCTGATAAGATGAGTCCTAGTGGAGAAATAAATCCTTGTAGATTGGCCTCCAAGGAACCTGGTGGGATAAGGAATCAGCTTCCTACCTCTTAGGACTCCAAAGTCCATTCTAATTCTGAGACTTGCCCACCAAGTCTCCTAACCCAAGTCCAATTCAAGGACTCCCAACATCTATATAAGGGGTCTCACCCCACAAATCAGAACTACGTTTTTTGACTTGATCATTGGCATACAGCAAGGTACGTAGGCATCTTGTAAGGCAGATTGAGTCACGAACCACAAGAGCATTCAAATCGAGCCTCGAAGCTCACGTTCCCTAGTAATAAACACAACAATTAGTATACCTTAGTTTTTTATCCATAACATTTGGCGTCGTCTGTTGGACAACACAACAACAACCTTAGCGAGAACACGAAGAACAAGCAGCGCCCTTAAAGGAGGAACACCTACGGGGACAACCCAAGCGATTTCGTCAACCGTGGAGGTACCCCCGCATTCAACCTATGCCACCACCCAAGGAGAAGCCCAGGTAGGGGCAACTGAACCTCAGCCACAAGGGACGATTCTCTCGGCTACTCAAGGGACGAATTTCCAACTTCGGCAGCTACATACACTTGTGAATTCTTGACCCGTTGGTTATGTGTATTCAACTATTGTGACTACTAACCCCCTTATGGGATGCCCCTTTACCCCGAGGTTGGAGGAAGTGGACATGCTGGACGGGGTAAAGCACTAGGGCAAAAACCCCTCTACATACAAGGTTTGGCTCCTATCCTAGAGGATCAGGAATTTTCCGGTCCTTATACTGAGAGAGACTCCGAATCTTCGGATGATTAAGTGGCCCCAAGAAGGAGACGTGCTGGCAAAGAGCCGATGGCTGATGGTAACCAACATCCTAGAAGCACCCGAGGGGTGAACCCCCAAGAAGTGTAGGAGAGAATCAAGGCCCATGAGGCTGAAATTCAAAGGCTGAAGCACGACTTGGAGGCGTACCAGGTTCCCAGGCCCCCATTACCACCTAGGGGAAGAAATCCTCCTCCAATCATAGACCTGGATGGTCCGTCACAAAGAAGGGCTGTAGTCCCAAGAGTTGATCCAAACAATCTTCTTCCCCTTGGAGATCCTGATGATCCTACTACACCATTCACTGAAGAGATAATGAATGCCCATATTTTAAGGAAATTCAAGATGCCCACTATCAAAGCTTATGATGGCACGGGAAATCCCGCTATTCATGTCAGGATATTCTCCAATGCACTGCTGTTGCAGCCCGTGAATGACGTTATTAAGTGTCGGGCCTTTCCTCAAACCCTGTCGGGTATGGCTCAAAGATGGTATAGTCGTTTGCCCTCGAACTCTATTGAGTCCTTCAGAGAATTAAGTCAGGTTTTTATTAAGCAATTCATCAGCGGGAGAGTGCATGAGAAAAGTTTAGCATCCCTCATGAGCATTATGCAGGGAGCGAAGGAATCCTTGAGAGACTACCTGAATCGATTCACAAAGTAAGCTTTAAAAGTCTCGGACCTTGATGACAAGGTAGCCATGATAGCACTGCAACAGGGAACTAGGGATGAGTTCTTCAAGATGTCCTTCGCCAAGCGTCCCCTTGAAAGCATGTTGCAACTCCAAGATAGGGTCGGGAAGTACATCAAAGTGTATGAGAGCATGAGGAAGACAGTAGTGAGTAACGAGCCCACTGGAGGCAAGAAGTGAAAAACTGATCTGGAATATATTGCTAAGGACAAGTATCCCAGAACTGAGCAAAACCCAGATTCAACCCCAAAGAAGGGAGGACCTGGACAAAAGTTCACTGAATACACTAAGCTGAATGCTCCTAGAAGCCAGATCTTGATGGAAATCGAGAAAGATCAAGATATTTGTTGGCCTAAACCATTGAAGGCTGATCCTGCCAAGCTAGATAAGAGCAAATATTGTAGATTTCACAAAGATGTTGGTCATGACACCGATGAGTGTAGGCAACTGAAGGATGGAATAGAATTCCTCATTCGGAAAAGAAGATTGAACAAGTACATTGGGGAAGGAAGAGATAGGAATAACGATGGGAGAAAGAACTTTGAAGATCGTAGGAGGGACCAAGATGATCAGGGGCGGAATCCCCAGCCCAGGGGACCGGTTATAAATGCAATCTTTGGAGGACCGCGACCCCGAGGGCCTATGATAAACAAAATTTTTGGAGGACCAACTGCTGCTGGATTATCCAAGAACTCCAGGAAAGCATATACCCGAGAACTTATGCATATTGTTGGTGAAGCCCCGAAGAGGGCCAGGACAGGAGTAACAATGGCTTTTGATGATTCTGACTTGGAGGGTGTGAAATTTCCCCATGACGACCCACTGGTCATAACACCGATAATAAGAAACAACCCAGTTAAGAGGGTCCCTGTGGTTAACGGTGCTTCAGTGGATATCTTGCTCCATGACACCTTTTTAAGGATGGATTATAATGACTCCCAATTAACCCCGACCGATATGCCGATATATGGATTTGCGGGAGCAGAGTGCCCTGTGGAAGGGATAATCAAGTTGCCAATAACCATAGGTCAGGAACCAAGGAAAGCAACATAGATGTTGGACTTTATGGTGGTGAAGGCTAGTTCAACTTACAACGCTATAATGGGAAGAACAGGAAAACATGCCTTTAAAGAAGTCCCTTCTTCCTACCATTCAGTAATGAAGTTTCCCACCCGGAATGGGATTGGAGAAGAAAGAGGAGATAAAAAAATGGCTAGAAGTTGTTATGTGGCCTCACTAGGGCAGATGGAGTCGGGGGGCAGGTTCTGCCTATTGAAGATCTGGATATTCGGGAGAATGATGAGAAAAGAAGGAAGCTAGCAGAAGACTTGGTTCTGGTTCCTTTAGCCCCCGAGCATCCTGAGAAGGTGACTTTCATTGGAGCCACACTAGAGGAGCCCCTTAGAGGGAATTGGTGAAATTTTTGCAAGAAAATAGTGATGTGTTTGCATGGTCAGCAGCTGATATGCCCGGCATAGACCCGGAACTAATTACTCACAAGCTGAACATGGATCCGACTCGGAAGATAGTTAATCAAAAGAAAATGAGTTTTTCTCCAGAGAGACAAGAAGCTATAAAACAGGAGGTTGAGAAGCTCTTAGAGGCTGGTTTCATTGAGGAGATACAATTTTCGGAATGGTTAGCAAACCCTATAATGGTGAAGAAGGCCAATGAAAAATAGAGGATGTGTGTGGACTTCACTGATCTGAATGATGCATGCCCTAAGGACTGTTTCCCATTGCCAAGGATAGATACTTTGATAGATGCCACTGCTGGGCATGAGATGCTGAGCTTCATGGATGGATTTAGTGGATACAATCAGATCAAGATACACAAGGATGACATCCCAAAGGTATCATTCATCACTGACTTTGGTGTTTATTATTATCTTGTTATGGCATTTGGTCTTAAGAATGCAGGAGCCACCTACCAAAGGTTGGTGAATAAGATTTTTAAGGATCTTATTGGCAAGACCATGGAAGTCTATGTCGATGACATGTTAGTCAAGAGTCTAGTAAAAACTGACCATATAACCCATTTGAGGGAGGCTTTTGAGGTCCTGAGGTACCACAAGATGATGTTAAATCCTACAAAGTGTGCTTTCGGAGTAGGATCTGGAAAGTTTTTGGGATTGATGGTCTCCAAGAGAGGAATTGAGGCCAATCCCGATAAAATAAAGGTAATCCTGGATATGGAACCACCAAAAACTGTCAAAGATATTCAAAAGCTCACTGGAAGGGTTGTTGCGTTGGGACGATTCATCTCCAAGTTTGGGGACAAGTGCTTGTCGTTCTTCAAGTCCTTAAAGAAGGTTAAGGATTTTGTATGGAGTGAGGAAAGCCAGAAGGCGTTCGAGGAATTAAAGAAATATATGGCTCAGGCCCCGTTGTTGGCCAAGCCATCTTTGAATGAAGTTTTATACTTGTACTTGGCCGTTTCAGAGAGTGCCTTGAGCGCTATATTGGTTAAGGAGGAACTCAAAATCCAGAAACCCGTATACTATGTCAGCAAAATTCTGCATGGAGCTGAGTTAAATTATTCTACTATTGAGAAGTTTGCTTTAGCCTTGGTAATGGCTTCGAGAAAGTTGTGTCCTTACTTCCAGGCTCATAAGATTGAGGTGCTAACAAATCAACCCCTGAGAAATATCATTCATAGTCCCCAGGCTAGTGGGAGGTTGATCAAGTGGGCAACAGAGCTGGGAGAATTCAACATTAAGTATAAGCCACGAAAGGCAATAAAAGCCCAGGCATTGGATGACTTCGTGGTGGAATGTACCATACCCAACCAAAAAGTCGGGGGGCAGGAAGATTCTACACCTCGGGACAAGGAATTTGATAAGGGGGAGAAAGAAAAGGATGATAAGGAGAAGGAATATTGGGTTCTCTATTTTTGATGGGGCATCAAAAACAAATTCAAGTGGAGAAGGGTTAGTTTTACAAAGCCCTGATGGGTTCTTGATTGAATATGCTAAGAAATTAGACTTCCCGACCACAAATAATGAGGTAGAATATGAAGCTCTGATAGCTGGTCTTGGCTTAGCAGGGACACTTAGAGTCAAGAATTTAAAAGTCTGTGGAGACTCGAAGCTAGTCATATCCAGGTAAAGGGAGAGTTTAAGGCAAGGGATGATACGATGGCTAAGTATATCTGCCTAGTAAGGGTTGTGATGACCCAATTCGATGAATGCCATGTCAAGCACATTCCAAGGGAGGAAAATGCTAAGGTAGATGCCTTATCAAAGTTTGCTTCATCTGAGATGGAGGAAAGTTCAGGAAGTGTATACTTCCGCGTTCTGAAGACACGGAGCATTGATATTAAGTTTATAGCTCCTATAGGTCTTGGGACGTCATGGATAGATCCCATTAAGACTCATATTCAAACCGGTTGGTTGCCTAATGATGCTACTAAAGCACGGAAGTTGGTTGTTCGAGCATTAAGATACTCCTTAATAGATGGAATTTTGTATAAAAGATCTTATGTAGTTCCTTACTTAAGATGTCTCAGGCCCGATGAGGCACGCTTGACTCTTAAAGAAGTGCATGAAGGTATATGTGGGCAACACTTGGGGGGCAGAGCACTAGCTCATAAGATAACCCGTTTAGGCTTCTATTGGCCAGAAATAATGGTTGATGCCAAAGAGTACGTGAAGAAGTGTGACCGTTGTTAGAAGCATGCACCTGTTATTAGACAACCCCCCGAGATGCTGACCTCCATCAACTCGCCCATCCCCTTTGCTATGTGGGGAATGGATATACTTGGGCCTTTCCCCATGGCCACAGCACAAAGGAAGTTCCTGATTGTAGCCATTGATTATTTTACTATGTGGATTGAAGCCAAGCCTTTGGCCAAAATCATAACTAAGCAGGTTGCACAATTCCTGTGGGAAAATATCATGTGCCGGTATGGAATTCCCCGCATTCTAGTCACTGACAATGGAACACAGTTCAACAATGAGGAATTCAAGAAGTTTTATGAGGAGAATGAAATTGAATTATGATTCACCTCTGTGGATCACCCGCAAGCCAATGGGAAAGCAGAAGTGGCAAATCGAATAATCCTGGATGGACTAAGAAAGAGGATCGAAAAATCGAGGAGTAACTGGGTGGATGAAATACTCCCAATACTATGGGCCTATAGGACTACCTGTAGAGTCACGACTGGAGCAACTCTCTTCATGTTAGCATATAGAGGCATAAGCAGTTGTTCCTGTAGAGATATCACATTCCTCCCCCAGGATTTAAGCTTTCAATGCCGAGGAAAATGAGGAAGGGCAAAGGTTAACCCTGGATGTAATTGATGAAGTGCGAGATGAGGCACATGCGAAGATAATCGAATATCAGAAAAAGGCTTCGTTCTACTACAACCTAAGGGTTAAGGAAAGGTTCTTCAAATAGGGTGACTTAGTCCTGAGGAAGGTGGAAGCTTCTGGAGTAGGGCAGAAAGGGAAGCTTGCCCCAAATTGGGAAGGGCCATACAAGGTCCAGAGTGTTCAAGGTAGAGGATCCTACAAGCTTGAGACTATGGATGGCTTTGAAGTCCCGAGAACTTGGCATGCACAAAACCTGAAGATTTAATATGTGTAAGGCGGTTGAGCATGATTCTCACTTGTCAAGATGACAAGTAGGTTGAAAAGCACCTTGAAGCTTTGCTTGCTTAGAATTTACATGTTTTAGTTTGAGGTTTATTAAAACTTGTGTAAGGGATGAATCCCAACAATTTGTGAAATTCAGAAAGTTTTTAAAATATGTTCCAGTAATAAGACAAGTAAACTAAGTGTGTAAGATGAAAGCATAAAGTTCAATAAATAAAACTGGTTCGAATAAATAGTACAAAGTCTGATAAACAAAGTCTCGAAGACAAGATAAAATAAATAAGCCACGCAGGGCTAGAAAAGCTCTAAGGAGGAGAGGTGCCCTCGGCATCCATATCATCATCTCCTCCGCTCTCGCTGGAAGTCTCAGTCGTCCCGGAGGAGGAAGAGCTATCATCCACAGAAGGCCTCGAAGATGACTCGGGAGGAGGAAGAAGCGGGTCCTGAGGGATACGATCCGAGACAACCACTCGGGTATGAAACTTCTGCAGCAAAGCCTCGTCATCAGGGTAGATATAGTCCACCGGGTTAATATCAGGACAGGCCTCGTTCACGGTCCCAAGGGCCGTGTCCCAGCCAGTCCTAAAAAACCAAGGGAAGACTAAGTCGTCCCTCACCCTCATTGACTGGGTAAACTCCTTCGAGTCCAATTAGTTTTGAATCGCCATATCTTTCTCGGCCCGTAGCACCACCAGCTCAGCGTCGGACTCCGAGCTCCTCCTCCTTACGCTTCAGCTTCCGCTCCAAAGCGGCGTACTTCTTCTGCTGCTTCATGAGGGCATTATCAGCATTATTAGAAGCCCTCTTCCATGATTCAGCTTGCCTCACAGTGCCTTGGAAGTAGGCGTTAGACTAAAATCAAATAATAAATGAAGATATTATAAGGCAAGAAAATGCTACAAGTAAAAAGAAAGAAAAATTTCAAGGAAGGGTCATACCAAGGCCAGGGACTGAGCTCCCATGAGCTTTATCCTCTCCAGGTCAGGGGTAGCAACCACGTTAGTAAAGTCCTTGGGGGTTACGCCGTGGTAAGACCAATACCAGGCGTGCTTCGTGGATCCAACCACGGTATCCCCTCGGCGGAATCCCCAAAGAGGCTGAAAGGCCCCCGTAGCAACAGAGAAAGGAGCAGCAACAGTAATAGGGGCACTGTGGGCTTCAGCTCCCTCAGGTGGAACCTCCACCATAGGCTCCTTGTGCTTCCGTAGGAATCTAGGCTCCGTAGCCTTTCCTCGAGTATCCAGGCCCGCAAGGCGAGCCTTCTTCATCCTGGCAGTCTCCTCAACGAGAGGCACATTATCCTCGTTGATTTCCTTAGCAGTTGCAAAATAAGAAAAAAAACAAAATAAATGGTGTCAATAATGCATGAAAGAAAGTAAAAACGAGAAGGGAAGAAAAATACCTTGTTGAGAATCAGAGGATAGCCCCACGTGGATGAGGGAGAACTCCTCTAAAAGAGTCCAGCTGATAGTGGCACCATCATCCCGAGTAAGCTCATCATAAATGATAGTTTCCTCGGGGGTTAGGTGAATGGATTCGAGGCTACCATCACCAACCTTCCCGAAAGAAGATCTGAAGTGGGTGCCCCAGTCACCATTCTCCCACCTTAACCGACAAAATTATTCCTCCAATTTTGGTTATTGTGGGGAATGGAGGCGCTGTTAAAAATGTGCTTACACTTGGGCCTTTGTTTAACATAGACCCAACCACAATTACCCGAAGAACTGTTATAACATTGGAAAACCTCCCTAAAAATAGCTATAGATAAGGGAAAACCTCTCCTAAGACAACAAACCATGAAACATAAAATGTTCCTCCAAGCGTTTGGAGGAAGTTGACAAGGGTTAATTTGCAAATCCGCTAGGTGGTGAGGAATGAAGGGATGAAAAGGAAACCTAAGCCCAGCATCAAGGGCATCTGTGTAAACGAAAAGAGTATCGGGTTTCCAGTGGCAAGTACGGTCGCCACCAGAAATTGGAACTAGCCTAAGGGGAGGACGAACATTATAACGTGCATTTAACTTATCGTGATCTATATTGTGCCATGTGTTGCAATGATTAAAAGAGTCGAGATGTGCAGTGGAGGGATATTCATCCCCCTAGTATTAATCATATATATCAAAGAAAGGTAAGCAGAGCGGATTTCGACATCCTTACCTCATTTCGAAGCTGAGGCTATCTTGGCCGCTCTCTCGGAATTCTTATCAGCCATTGATAGAAGTTGGAAGACCTTAAAACCTTGGAAGTAAGGAGGACTTGAAAACTTGAAAAAAGGCCAGAAAATCCCTAGAGAGGGAGGAGCTTTAAAGGCTGGAGAATTTTGAGAGGAGAGTGTTGGAGAATTTGAGAAGAGAAATAAGAAGTGAAGAATGATGAGTGTGAATGAAAACACACTCCTCCCACCCTTATATAGGAAAAAAAAGGCTAGTTGGGCATAGAAAAGCCCATTTGGGCCCAAGAAAAGAATATTCTGGAAAGTTCTAGTAGATTTTGGAAAAATCCAAGTAAATCCTAGAAACAAATAGAAGATTCCAGAAAAATCTGGAATTTGGGCTTAAAAAGAAGGCCCAACCCAAACTTTATTGGGCCTAGGGGAATGAAAAGCCCAGAGTAAGGGCCCATGACAGAAAACACAAATCCTTTAGGCCTAAAAAAGCAGGCATAGAAAGATCTTGGGCCCAAGGAAGCCCAAAATTTAGAAAAGCCCAGTTGAAACAATGGGCCCATGTTAAAGACCAAAGGGTAGGCCCAATTCAGAAGTTAAATTGAAAGCCCAGAAAAGGGCACAGATCATGGAAGTTAAAGGCCCAGCAAAAGGCCCAAGTTAGAAAATATAGAACCAAGTCTTATTGGGCGTTGAAATAATAAAAAGCCACATTAAGGGTTGGCCAAAAAGAAAAAACATAAAAATCCTGATCCCATTCGATCAGAATGCTAGTAAATTTTCTAGTCGAAAGGATGAGGTTGAAAATGCTTTCGATCAGAGCTTGAAGGAGGGTTAATTCGACAAGAAATAGGCCCAATTCGACCAGAGTCTCAATTTAATTCCTGGTCGAACACTTCTCCTCGAAATTGACTTCGACCTGGGCTTAAAAGAGGGCTAATTCGGTCAGAAAACAAACATCTTGACCGAAAAGGGCAGAATTCTGATCGACAAAAAAAATAAATAAAAAATATATACAATATAGTGTAAAATCCTGGTCGAAATTCGACCAGGAATTGTGATCAAATGGCCCTCCTCGAAAGGTTTGTCGACCAGGGCAATGTGGGGGTTAATTCGACCAGGATCCTAGTCGAACAGGATTCCTGGTCGAAATATACATAAAAAGAGAGGAAAAAGAAAGAAAAAACCTGAAAAATTCATTAAAATTTCAGAAAAAAGGGGGGAGTCCTTAAATTTTTTCTGAAAATTGTGGATATTTTTGGAAAATTGAGGACAAATTCCTAAAAATTAAGGAAGATTCCCAGAAATTAAAGGAAAATTCCTTAAAATCAAGGAAAAATCCCATAATTAAGGGAAAATCCAGAAAATCAAGGAAAAATCCCAGAATTCAGGGAAAATTCCAGAAATCAAGGAAAAATCCCAAAATTAAGGAAAAATCCAGAAAATCAAGGTAAAATCCTGGAAATTAAGGGAAAATTCCAGGAAATTAAGGAAAAATCCCAGAATTCAGGGAAAATTCCTGGAAATTAAGATAGATCCTAAATAATAGGGATTAAAGTAAATCGGTGTAAATGTGTAGGTCGCTCCACACTTTACGCAAAATGATACCCTGTAAGGGAACGAATGAACTTAATCTGCGAAACCTAGTCACTGTTTCCCAAAAGTTGGGGGAAAATGATAGGGAAGAAAATAAGGCATAGGTATGTAATTAATGTTGCATTAATCATATCAGAATTGAGCCAACAGCTAGGCCCATTTCGGAAGGACCACAATCTTGAATATTAATTAATTTGGTAATTAATTAATAAGGGATAAGTCAGCTGGTAAGATGAGTCCTAGTGGAGAAATAAATCCTTGTAGATTGGCCTCCAAGGAATCTGGTGGGATAAGGAATCAGCTTCCTTCCTCTTAGGACTCCAAAGTCCATTCTAATTCTGAGACTTGCCCACCAAGTCTCCTAACCCAAGTTCAATTCAAGGACTCCCAACATCTATATAAGGGGTCTCACCTCACAAATTAGAACTACGTTTTTTTACTTGATCTTTGGCATACAGCAAGGTACGTAGGCATCTTGTAAGGTAGATTGAGTCACGAAACACAAGAGCAATCAAATCGAGCCTCGAAGCTTACGTTCCCTAGTAATAAACACAGCAATTAGTATACCTTAGTTTTTGATCCATAACAAATAAAATACCCTTATCAGAGATATATGACTTGATTTATCCAGGGAAGGATGCAAGTACCTTTTTAAAGGTGGAACTAAGGATAGAACCTCGATATCTTGAGATGAACCATGGGGGAATGTATAAAGGTTGGTATTTCACCCTTAATAGGGATATTATGAGTTTGGGTAGTATGGAATGAAGGACTAGGTAATAACAACCTTTAAGGATAAGTGGAGAAATTTTTCAGAAGTATATAGACAATGGTTCTAATATTAGTAAATGGTATTTTGATATGCCCTGTATTTAGGGAATACATGAGGAACGATTTAAAGATAAGCTTAAAGGTTTTACAAGGAGAAAGGTAATATTCAAATTTCTGAAAAATAGAAATTTTGATAAAGGAAATATTACGTAATTATAATAATGCCAGGTGGGCACGTGTTGAACCATAAGAAAGTATAGATCGACCCAATGAAGGTCGAGATTGGTGAAAACAAGAAGGACCCAAGATAAGAGACGTCCTAAGTATGATCGAGAGTCAGTTGTGACAATGTTAACCTATAAAGACCGAGGCAATAACTTATGGAAAAATGGTGATATTTTTTTCTCACCAAAGCATAAGGAAGAGCATTCACACAAGCAATGATTGGAAATGAGGTAGAAAATTTAGTTGGAGATCATTCAAAAGACATTGATTATAAAGAACTATTACTATCTGGAAAGGCTAATTAGGTGGCTGACACTCTAAGTGTAAGAGAGCAAATATAGGCGCTCGTGCCAGAGGAATAAAATGATGATGGTTAAAGCTGTGAAGGTTGTATTATGGTGTGAAATATTGACATTCCTTTTGATGATTGTGCGATACTCAACCGTAATAGTAGTTTGGTAAAGATTTAATTCATGTAATTGCCGAGAGTGGACTATCTATCTTAGAAGGTCCTATCTTGAGATAAGCCAGGACCATGTTATGAAAGGACTAAATAAACCTTTGAGCTTCATGTCTCCCAATAAAGACATATGAATAATAATGGTATTAACCTGCTATCGTTTCTTTTATTAAAACTCTTCTACAATTTTATCTACTTCATGTCATATGTACGTCAAGTTCAGGAGTATTCTTCATAAATCATGAACGGTGATTATGTTACCTCCTTAGAAGATTTTGATACGGTAAGTATGAACTCCGTATGATTAGCTATTAAGATTTCGAGGAAAATGAATGACTATAGTAGGTCAGTGGTGGACCATAGTAATACAACAATGATTCTATGAATAATGAGACGATGACAATTGTGAGAGTTGTATTGTAATGAAGGTTGAGATTGAGTACCACTAATCGGGTCATGGTGATGTATAAGTAATCATCGTTAGACTAACTAAGCCGATCATTTACCTATTGTATATTTATTCCTTCTTATCGACAGAGAGTCGTATTATTATACGAGGAGGGTTGTGGGGCAAGCATAGAATTCTGGTAACGATGATGTCTAGAATGAAATCCCAGATTTTATTTTCGATATCGAGGGAGTTTCAACGGTGATTGTTTATAAGCTCGAGCAAGAGCATGGGTTCATAGAGCGATGGACGGAATAGTAAAAGATTCAGGAACATGAATTGTGATGATATAATACTTGATGTTGAGATATATACATATATATGTTTTGTTCTCTTGTGATAAACCTCTATAGTTCAGAGGTAGACTCCAAGCTAGATGTTCTGTGGAAATATTTTTATTAATTCTCCTAAATTCTTTCTTTTCTCTTCTTTTTATTTTCGTGTAAACTGAGAAGAACAACCCTTCCAAAAGGGGAGGTATAGCCGAATGACTATCTATCTGTGTGATAGAAGCCTAGTAGGATACCACAAGTTGTTTAATTGCTTGTCAAATACTAAAGGCTGGCCACCTTCTGTACTAACTATGCAATAGAACAAGTGTTCATGATCATAGTGATCTCTCAATAAATTCTTTTACTTCTATATGATTGATCAAACTTTGGAAGATAAAAGCAGCTTGAAAAGGAGTAGTATAAGTATGGTGGTATTCGGAATAGAAACGCGTTCGTGATACTAAGGTTGACGCGTTTATTAAAAGGTTATAAAACTCTAGCGAGTAAAGGTATATCCATAATAGTATTCTGTACGGAAGATAGTAACCATTGCAAACTGGAAAAGAATAAGTATTGAGAAGTGAAAGTTATAGAGCTAGATGATATAATGAGAGTCTGTGTGATAGACTTGAAAGAAATTTGGAATGATCACTTAGCACGGATTGAGTTTTCTTACAACGATAGATGATATGTCAGTATCGAGATGTCGCCTTATGAGATCCTTGAGGGAAGACAATGTCGATCTCCCTTGCAAAGGACCAAGGATATAATAGATCTAATCAGAGGACGGCTGGTAGTAGTCCAAGATGAACATAAGAAGTATTCTAATTTGACACGAAAGGACAAAGAGTATGAAGTAGGGGACCTAGTGCTTTTATAGGTATTCCCTTGGAAAGGATGGATGAGGTTCGGAAAGAAAGGAAAGTTAAGCCCACGATTTGTTAGACCCTTGGAATTATTAAGACATATTGGGAAGTTATCAAATGAACTAGCCCTACCCCCGAACCTGCAACAAGTTCGCAATGAGTTCCAAGTATCAATGTTAAGGAAGTATGATCCAGAGGCGAGACACATAAGGGAATATGAACACGTAAACCTGCGACCAGACTTAACCTATGTGGAGCAACCAGTGAGGGTCATGTCTCAAAAAGGAACAAGTGCTTAGCAATATGGTTATCAAACTAGTCAAAGTTTTGTAATAGAATCATAATGTGGGAAAATTGACTTGAGTTAGAAAGGGCAATGCTAGAAAAGTATCCCCAACCGTTTTTTATCTGATTCCGGGATGAAATCCTTTTAAGGAGGGGAAACTGTAATAACCCCAATTTTTGGAAATTTTTGGAACCCTGATGAATAGTAACTTTTGATGACTATGCTGATTGAGTAAAATTATCAGACCACACTATATAGGAGCACTGTTATGGAAATTCTGAGATCGTATTAGTATTCCATAAAGTATATGAGTGTATGTAAAGGTCGTCAGAATTCGGATTCGAACACTTTGGTTTTTCCAAAAAATCCACCATATACCGAAAGGATTAAAGTATAAGGTAACATAATTAAAATGATTTTTATTTAAGGATTATAGCAGAGGAGCATTAAAGTAATATAAGATATTAATAAAGGTTCAGGGAAGCCCAAGTAATAGGATCCCGGATAAAATCCCTCAAATGATTAACGAGAACGAGAGTTAAGAGAACCGTAAAATAAATAAGCGACAAAGAGACAAGCTTGTACAAGAAGCCATGGATCATGACATCATCAAATCATAAGATTTGGACACATGGCAAGGAGGTGACATATGAAGGATGATGTAAGCAAGGTTAACAAGATATTTAGTGAGAAGGATTTGTAGCCATGCATATTTAACCTTGGTTAAATATTGGTTAATGTTAACTAGGATAACAAAACCACCACACAAACACAAGCATTTTCATTTCTTCATTTCTTCCCTTGCTCTCGGCCAATACCAGAGCAACAACTTCAAATTGCCATATCTCCTTCAATACTCACTCAACTATTATGTTTTATAGCTCTTTGGAAAGGTATTGAGATGTCCTACAACTCTTGTTCACAAGTCTCATCCATATAAGCATGGTAAGACCCTCATTTTTACAGTTCTTTAAATTGGACTTTTAGAAACTTTAAAATCTAACTTTGTGTTTTCTTGATTGTTTGTGAGATCCAAGCGTGTATAAGGATTGATCAAGGTTTTAAGGCTCCCTACCAACTTTTCACTCACAAATAAAGGTATAAAAACTTCTTGACCTTTAGTACTAAGCTTTATTGTTTGAGTTTTAAGATGAATTGGTAAATGTATAGTTAGATCCACGCTTAGTAGTGATTTTTGTGAAGTTTTGTTGATTTTGAATGGTGGATTTGTAGTTGATTGAATGAGTTTCTAAAACCTTGGAGTGTGGACTAATTTTGCAGTGGTTTAATTTGTATTTGTTGTGTTATTGATTGTTGGAGGATGAAAGTGAATTGATGAGGATTTAGAGTGGTAATTATTTTGGAAAACTCGTAAACATAGCCATCGTAATGCCCGATTTACCTTAGATTGTTTGTGCTTGAATCTCGGAATAGAAATCTCACTGACCAATCTGTAACTCTTCCATTTTTAGCTAGACCGTGTCGTAAGCTCCGTTTTGGTATGTGGTTCGCTTAGATCCGATGTACGGGTTAGGAGAAACGACAGTTTTAAGTAACGGTATTTCGCGAACAAACCTTTACCCCGCGCTTTACTTTGAGACCTTGTTTAAGGCCCCTAAAAGAGTAATTGGGATACAAAACAATTATGTAAGGTAGATTAGGCAGTTGGTAAAGTACTCGCAAAAGGGTCACCTTAAAATGTTTAACGGTTAATTTTATAAAAATGGTGGAGCCGAGGGTACTCGAGCGACTTATGTAAATCATTAAGCGCAAAAGCCAACGTTATGGTCTAAGTGGATAAAGTCTTGTTTCTTAAGCGACCGTGGTTTAATTTCATCTTATGTTGTTGTTCATAGGTTACCGGACCCACTCTAAGCTTAAGTTTACCCCGGAACACTCAGGCAAGTTTTCTACCCGTTATACTGTTGTTGTGATGTAATATATTGATGCATTATCTTGAGATAAGTGCATGGTTATTATTAGCAAATCTTGTAATATATTGGAGCATGTTGATATGATATATATATATGCATGCCTATTTCGTAATCTTGATATATCATTGTCGATTCAATTATTATAAACTGCATAATAGCTATGCTAGAGATTGCATTATTTGTGTATAACCTTAGTATAGGGGAACCAAAGTTGAACATTTTCCTAAAACCGGGAGGCGAGGTTCCCGAGTATATTTTATATAGTTTTCTATAACTATTAATCGAATAAGGTATATTCGATAGTTTTGAATTATCAAACCTATTTTCGATTATTCAAATAAAGATCTTACTTTCGTATAAGTATATCTTTCGATAATTATTATTCATTTCAAGTATTATTTTCAAAAACTTTCACTGAATTTATTTTGATAAAAGCTATTCTTTATTCGAATATTATATAAAGAATAACATTCAGATATTCTTCGATTATTTTGTAACTGATTTATTCTATTAAATCATCCATACTTCAAACATTTTTAAAAATGTTTTCGAGTCTTCAAAATGATTTTAAAAGTTAGAGCGGATCCCAAAACTCGATTTTAATTTAAGATCTTCCTTTTGAAGGGGATTTAAATACTCGCTCAAAACCTAAGGGATCCAGCTCCATGGTGTATTTTCGGCGCAACAAAGTTACTAATTTGATAAAAGAATTTGATTACTTGCCCAATGTTCGGGAAGTAAGCCCAATCAAAATGCATTGGAATAGGCGATATGGGCTCAATGGGAGTCCATAAAACTATAAGTGGCTCAGTGGGAGTCCATCAATGTGTAAGTGGCTGAGTGGCAGTCCAGCATAAGGTCCTAATGCGGCCAGGGTGATGATCAGTGGGGAATTCATCAATCTACTAGTAGAAAAGGTGACTTAATTCATATATTTTCCTGATCAGCAAGATATCAGGTTTATGCCAAGGTTTTCTTCTTTCCAAATTCGTTGGATATTGCAACTCTCTTTATAATTTTCATAACAGAGGTTTTCAAGGAGTGTATGATATATATATAGGTATATATATATATATATCAAACTTAATGAAGTATCTCGTAACTTCATTTCTTTCAAATGATATTTCAAAGATTGAATCTATTCAAGTCTTATCTTGTAGTCTCATCTATGTGATGAACTTTTGAAACTGATTATACCTTGAACGGTGGTAGTTCAAGTAATATTCATAAAAGATATAAGTATATTGGAGTATCTTGTAATTTCATCTTTTCAACTTATATCTAGTTAAAGATTATCTTATGCATGACAAAGATATTCAGAAAAATGTTGAGACAAGGTTAGATATATGAGATCACCTTGCAACGATATTTTTATACAGTTATAAATTGGAACTCTGTGTATATTATACATGTCAGAAGATTTCATAGATTTTGAAAAGTATATATGTATATATATATATACTAAATATTTCGCGACTTCGTTGCGTTAAGATATTAAACTTGGTTCATTTCTTCTTGACCAAGACTTTCATGAGTACTATAAGAATATTCATATATTGTTAATTATTATACATGTTATTTTGGTGGGCATGTTGCTCACCCTTGCCTTATTCTTTCATCACAGAACAATAGCTACACAAGATGAATAGGACCAAGCTCCCAATTCGTGAGTGGATAGGAAACGTTCCGCAGTTTCCTGTAGTCGTTGAAGCCGCTCTAGCTGAGGTAGGAACTACCAATAGGCTAGGCTTTCAACTTTTGATGTACCACACTTATGTATAGTTATAAATTGTAATAATGGCAAAGAAAATATAAATCTATTCAAAAACCCTTTTGAGGTGTAATGACTTATAATTGTGGAATAAAATGACTTGTGTTATTTTTGGTATTCATCTCTGAGATGATAACTTGTGGTGTGTGTATATATTGTGGGGTCACATTATGCGGTAGTTGGTTGTTTATTAAGATTGAGTGTTATTAAGGGAAATGGAGCTTGTGACAACCCGGATCCCCGACCCTGGATTTGGGGGTTTTACACTTCCAATCCTAGACACTCGAACGGCAAATCCAACTTCCTCTTCCACAAGAATATATTCAAATACTTTATTTGCTCTTCCCCTTCTTCATCTTCCCTATCAGAATCCCCTGTTAAGGCTCTCTCTAAGGCATCAGGCCTTAGCAATTGATCAAGCTCCGCATTTACTACAGAGTCGACCAACTCCACTTTAAAGCACTCTTCTTCATCAGTTGGGAATTTCATTGCATTGAAGACATTGAACGTGATATCCTGACCTTGAACTCTCATGGTAAGTTCACCCTTTTGCAGATCGATTAGAGTTCGGCTTTGTAGCTAAGAATGGTCTTCACAAGATAATAGGAATATTCTTATCTTCCTCAAAGTCTAGAATGACGAAATCAGCAGGGAAGATGAGTTTATCCACCTTAACCAATAAATCCTCCACTACTCATCGCGGATAAGTGATGGAATGTTCATTCAGTTGCAAAGACATGTTCACAGGTTTTGGATCAGGTAGTCCAAAATTCTTGAAAACGGACAAGGGCATCAGATTGATGCTAGCTCCCAAGTCACACAAACACTTGTCGAATGATAGATTCCCAATGGTCCAAGGTATCATGAAGCTTCCTGGATCTTTAAGCTTAGGATGTAGTTTTTGTTGCAGCACAGCACTGCACTCTTCCGTTAGAGCAACGGTTTCTAACTCCTCCAGTTTTAGCTTCTGAGATAGAATACCCTCCATGAACTTAGCGTAGCTCAGCATCTGTTCTAGAGCTTCAGCAAAAGGTATGTTAATGTGCAAATTCTTGAAAACCTCCAAAAACTTGGCAAATTGTTTATCGAACTTCAACTTCTGAAGTCTTTTTGGATATGACGGAGGTGGGTAGACCTATTTATCCCCTGTATTACCCTCAGGAGGATTGCTTTCAACAGTTTTCTTCTTCGGTTCCACCTCAGCATCCTTCTGCATAACATTTTTAGCTATAATCTCATTTGCTAGAATTGGCAAAGGTGTAGATGCACCTGCATTCTGAGAAGAATTTTTAGAATCTTCGTCTTGCTGAATTTGGGTGCTTGTGACCTTTCCAGACCTCAATGTGATTGCCTTCAACTGCTCCTTGACTTCCCTCTTGCCTGGATTAGCTTCGGAATCACTAGAAAGAGTTACTGGTTGACGGTTCAACAAAGCATTGGAAATTTGACCTAATTGATTCTCCAGAGTCTTGATAGAAATTGTTTGGCTTTTTCACATAAGCCTCAACTCCTCCAATTCAGAATTTTCATTAGTAGATTGACCTGCACTTCCATGCGGTTGCTGTTACAGTTGAAGTTGTTGTCTTGGTGCATAATATTATTGAAAACTATGAGGGTTGAATTGCTTTGCTCCAAACTGCTGATAAGGCTGTTGTACCGCATTTTGGTTATTGCTTCAGCTGAAGTTAGGATGGTTGCGGTTGTTAGGATGATAAGTGGCAGGAACTGGTTGTTGCGACCTCTAAAAGTTACTCACGAACTGAGCTGATTCACTAGATATAGCACATTGCTCCGTCTCATGCGCACCTGCACAAAACTCACAAACATTTGTGATATGATTAACTCCATAATTAGCCAAAGAATCCACTTTCATCGTTAACGCCTTTAGCTGAGAGTATAGCCATAGCTGTATCCACCTCTAGAATTCTAGCTACATTGACATGAGGTAGTCTCTGAGTTGGGTTCTGATATTCATTAGCAGCCATCAATTCAATTAGCTCATAAGCTTCATCGTAGCTCTTAGCCCATAAGGCTCTACCTGATGCTGCACCGAGCATGGGTCTGGACTTCGCTCCCAAACCATTATAAAAGCAATTGATGATCATCAAATCAGGCATGCTATGATGAGGACACTTCCTAAGCATCTCCTTGTATCGCTCCCAAGCCTCAGAAGATTCTCCCGATTGCTGCGCAAATTGAGTAAGAGCATTTTTTATTGCAGTTATCTTTGCCATAGAAAAGAATTTAGTAAGAAACTTCTGAGCAAGATCCTCCTAAGTAGTGACTGAACCTGCTGGTAGAGAATGCAACCAGCACTTAGTTTTATCCCTCAGAGAGAATGGGAAAAGCCTTAGCTTCACAGAATCTTCAGAAACATTGTTGAACTTGAAAGTGTCGCAGATCTCGATGAAATCTCTAATGTGCATGTTGGGATCTTCCATTGGGAACCCCCAAACTGGACTGAATTTTGCACCATTTGAATCGTGCTAGACTTGATTTCAAAGGTATTAGCCGCAATGACTGGTCTGACAGTGTTAGACTAAATATCATTGATCTTCGGTTGAGAATAATCCATCAAAGCTTTCGGATTTGCTGCTGGTTCTCCCATTACAACAAAAACTTCTTCTTCCAACTTTCTCAACTTCTTCAAAAACTTCTTCAACTACTTCAACTTCTTCCAGTGTTTCCTTACGAGATTAAGAACGCGTTCGCATACATGCTCTCTAGAGTACCTGAAACACTAATAAAGTAAACAAGTGAGTAAAATATAACTTTAACGACCACTGATGTCAAGCACATAAACTAAATTTTAACACCGATATCCCCAGCAGCGGCACCAAAAACTTGTTCGCTGTAATTCAAACGCGAAAATACACACAAGCGTACGTGATCATATGTAGGATAGGATATAAGTCAAGTTTCCCACAGGGACTGGTTTAGGTTAATTTCAGATTATACACTTATGAAACAATGTATGGTTATCGTTCAATGCTAAGACAAATAACAAATTGAGTTTTGATTTAACTAAGAGATGATACAAAATAGCATTAACTAGGAGAATAAAGATTGAATTACTTATATGAGAATAAACATGGGATTCTAACTTCATTAAATACTTCATTCAAAGTCTATGACTTTAACCTTAGCGTGTGGTGGTGATGACAACTAATCAGATAACACTAAACTAGTATACGTTAACTTTTGTTATACGTATACCTTACTATCAAACATCCACAATTAAGATAGAAGTTGAATAGATACCAATTATTCTTAGTCCCTATATGTCTATAAAGATTGAAAACATAACGGTTGAAGAGCAAATTATATATCGTGATTACATAAGGTGAATAAGATGGTTAAAATTACCCACGAATTATGCATGCCAATTCATACATAAACCTATGCTAGCATGGCAAGTTCTAAACCTCTATATTCATTGTCGCTTCAATACAGATTAACAAACAATCTTATATGTTAGCTACGCATCAAAGACGAATAAGCACAACCAAACTAGGAAATCATAAATCACCACACACTAAAGATTATAAACAATTAACTATTAAAATCCATAGATAAATCCATTGGAACCCCATGACAACGATTAGTTCATAATCGAACTCATCGTTACCATGGGTTCCAATGAAAATATGATAATAAATAATATAAGAGTACTAGGGTTCAAAGAGAAATCGAAAACAAGCATCAAGGTATCAACTATATTGAAGAATACAAAAGTCTTCTTCTCCGTAGCCATCTTGTGCTCTCTAGGTCTTCGTATTGCTCTCCATTCGCTCCTCGTTATTAAAAACAACGTCTTATTGGTTTATATAGGCCTCTGGATGATCTAGGCTCGCTAATCTTCAAATCTGACTCAAAATAGGATTCTGCTACAGGAGCTGAGCGCGGGCACACAGAATAATAGCGCGGGCACGCGACTTTACTGCATCTAGGCGTGTGCGCGCTGTAGTGCTGCGCGGGCGCGTGGGGCTTCTGGCTCTTTGACTGTATTTTCTTCTTTTGGCCATAACTTGTGTAATAACCCCAAAATTTTTTCAACTTTTTGTAACCCTTGTGAATAGTGTTTTAGCTGAATGAGAAAACTTTTCACGCCACACTATGTAGGGGTTCTGTTATGGATATTCTGGGATTTTATTAGTACTCTATGAAGTATATAAGTGTATGTAAATATCGTCAGAACCCAATTCCGAACACTTTGGTTTTTCCCGGAAATCCATAAGATACGGAGAGAATTGAGTATAAGGTAACAGGATAAAAAGGATTTAAATTAAAGGATTATAATAGAGGATCATAAAAAGGAATATAATGTATTGAGAAAGGTTAAGGGAACCTAAGTAATAAGATCCCGGGTATGATCCTTCAAACGATAAACGAGAACGAAAGTTAAGCGAACCGTATAACAGATCAGCGGTCATTAGGCAAACGATTAGGAAGTTAATCAAAGGGATTAATTGGAGTGATGTCATCCAACCAATAGAAAGAAGACAAGGAAGGAAGGATGACATCATGAGGATGAGGTAAGCATGACATGGGAAGAAGGGAGGTGTGGTTGATTAAGGACCACACAAATTCAAGGGCAAGGTAGTAATTTGCTAAATCAAAAACAAAACCAAGCCAACCAAGCTAGCAAATCATTTCATCAAAAATCAAAAAATCAACCAAGGCATTTGTTCATCACTTAGCTCTCGGCTTTTTACTTTTTAAAAGGCAAGATTTTTCAAAATCAAGATCCAAGCATCCTAAATTGGTAAGAAAATTCCCTAATCATCTTTATGCTTAGTTATGGCTATATCATGAGTTTAAGCCATTAATTCTTTCTCTAACTTCTTCATTTAATCAAGGAAGAAGACAATGAATAGTGTTTTCAAGTTTTTAACTTGAACTTTTTCTTGTTTTTCTTGAAGATCCAAGCTTTCCTAAGGCTTCTCCAAGCTTCTTAAGGCTTCCTAGCTCCACCCACCAATCCAAGGAAGGTATACCATTTTCAAACCCTAGGTTCATATATATTATAAGGTGATTTTGATGAGTAGGATGTTATTGTAGTTGTTGTTATGATTAGAGTTTGAGATTTGGAATGGTAGTGAAATGAAATGGTAATTTTGTGGTTTTGATTTAAACAAACTTAAGAATGATTAAAGTAAAGTTTAAGCATAAGTATGAATGGTTAAATTGAATTGGTTGGGGTTGTTATGATGTGATAAGGATGGAGGATGGTTGTATGTTGGATTTGAGGTTGATTTGGGTTGTTTGTGAATGGGTTAAAATTTGGAAATCACGTAAACATAGCCGTCGTAACGTCCAATTTTCTTTGGACTGTTTTTGTGCATAGCATTAGGACCCGAGAACCCCCTGCTAGATTGTGACCACTGCCATGTTTAGATAGCTCATGTTACGAGCTTCGTTTTGATATGTAGTTCGTCCGATTCCGATTTACGGTTTAGGAGAAACGACCGTTTCAAGTAACGGCGTTTCGCGGATGAAACTTTTTTCCCTCGCCTTACCTTGGAACATAGGTTAAAGACCAAAAAGGGTTAATTAATGTGTGACACATTTATGGTAAGTGTGTTAGGCAGTTGGTAAGTCATTCGTGAAGGAATCGCTTTAAAACTCGTAAAGATTAAATTATTAAAAATGATGGAGCCGAGGGTACCCGAGTGACTTAAGCAAATCGGTGAGCGCAAAACAAGCGTTAGAGTCTAAGTTAGTTAAAGTATAGATTTACAAGTGATTTTGGTTTAATTCCAACTTACTTGTTGTTTATAGGTTACCAGACTCGTCCCGAGCCCTTCTCACCCCCAAGTCGCTCAGGCAAGTATTCTATCCGATACACTGTTGTTGTGATGTAAATGTATGTATATGCATTATCTTGTGATATTGCATGATTGTTATTTAGCAAATGTTGCGATATATTGTAGCATGTGATATGGTATATATGCATGCCTGTTTTATATTCTTGAGATATATATCTGTTGGTTTATTTGATAATACCTATGCTAGAGGATAGCGGTAACTTGCATATACCCTTAGTATAGGGACCCAAAAGGTGAAAATATTTTCTAAAACCGGGAGTCGAGGATCCCGAGTAATCTTGTATATATGGATAAGGATATATATATATATATATATATATATATTTATATATATATATGGTTATAGTTTTCAAAACTACAAATCGAATAAGGTTTATTCGATAACTTTAACTTTATTTTATTATTGAATATTATTTCGAATATTATTCAAAGGCGTATGACTCCTTTATATTAAATGAATATTATATGAATATTCAATTGAGGATGTATGACTCACTTTATTTTATTAATGAATATTATTTTGAATATTCATTCGAGGGCTTATGACTCTTTTATTTATTTATATGAATATTATTTTGAATATTCATTCGAGGGCTTATGACTCTTTTATTTATTTATCTGAATATTATTTGAATATTCATTCGAGGGCTTATGACTCAGTTTATATTATTTAATGAATATTATTTGAATATTCATTTGAGGATCTATGACTCCGATTATTTGCTGAAATATATTCTTTATTTTATTAAAGAATAAGGTGTTAATAATCAAACTTATTTTCGATTATTCAAATAAAGATAATACTTTCATATAAGTATATCTTTGGTTATTTAATACTCGTTTCAAGTATAAATTTTAATACTTCTACTTCAATTATTTTTATAAAGACTATTCTTTATGGGAATATTATTTAAATAATAATATTCGGTCATTTTCTAAATATTCTGGGGACTGATTTACTTCATTAAATCAGCTTTACTCCAAACACTCTTTAAAGTGTTTTCGAGTCTTCAAAATGATTTTTAAAAGTCAGAGTGGATCCCAAAACTCTTTTTTTTTTATATTTAAGATCTTCCTTTTAAGGGGATTTAAATACTCGCTCAAAACCTGGGGAATCCGGCTCTGTGGTGTATTTTATATTCGCAACGAGGTTGCAGTTTTGGTAAATGAATTGATTACTTGCCCAACGTTCGGGAAGTAAGCCCATCTAATTGAGTCGGCATAAGCGACAGGCCGGGGTACGGTCTATTATTGTGTAAGTGGCTGGGTGGCAGTCCATCAACGCGTGAGGGGCCGGGTAACGGTCTAGCGCGAGGTCCTAATGCGGCCAGGGTGATGACCGGTGAGGAATTCATCCATCTACAGTAGAAAAGGTTACTTATTGGTATCTTTGCCTGATCAGCGAGATATCGGGTTTATGCCAAAATTCTTTTCCTTTCCAAAATTCATTGGATGTTTCGAACTCTGTTCATACTTCACATAACAGAGGTTCCAGGAAATGTTTTCGGGATATATATATATGTGGATATATATATATCGGGACTAAATAAAGTATCTCATAACTTTTTCATTCAATAATATTTCAAAGATTGAATCTATTCAAGTCTTAACTTGTGGTCTCATCTATGGGATGTTTTTCTTAAAACTTATAATACTTTGAACGGTGGCAGTTCAAGTAACTTTATATGATATAAGTGTGGTGAAGTATTGGTAACTTCATTCCTTGTTTTACTTATATCTAGTAAGTAATTATCTTGCATATGATAGAGATGCTATCAAGTATCCATTTAGATACTTATATTATTGTTATCACAATATATATTATCTTGCGAGCTGTAAGGCTCACTCTTGCTTTATTTCTTCATCACACAACAACAGTTAGGAGAGATGGCCAGACTCCAGCAGACCCAGCGCAAGCGCGTGGGAAGCGTCCCGCGTCTTCCCGCTGATATTGTAGCTGCTATAGCTGCAGAGGTAGATCCATTGTAGTTTAGACCATCTACTTTTGAGAATCAAATTATGTATAATTATAACTTGTGGCAGATAATGGCAACTAACTGTAAATTATCAAGTAATCATTTTGGGTTGTAAAAATTTTAAATTGTGGATTCAAAGACTTGTACTTATTTCAATTTCATCTCTGAGACTATAACGGGTTGTGGTGTGTGTTAGTGTGGGGTCACAGTATGAGGTTAATTATTATTAATTAAGTGAAGTGATATTGTGGAAAGAAAGACCGTGACAACCCGGATCCCCGACCCCGGATCTGGGGGTGTTACAGAAATGGTATCAGAGCTAAGCGTTATAAACCTCAGAGATGATGCGACGATAAAATAATAAACTCACAAAGATAATAAGAACTCTTGCCAAGTTCATGGTCGGACTACTTAAAGTAGTACTGACAGCTAAAACCCTTACGGGAACCCTTATAAGTATCATGATAGTAACTTAGCTCGTTTAATGTGTAGGCGCCTGAGATGGAGGACCCTGAGATGTACGAGCGTGAGCATGATGAGGCACTGCTAGATGTTGAGGATCAGGAGGAGCCTGAGATGGAGGAGGATGAGGAGGACCCCTCAGAGGAGTCAGAGACGGAGGTCATTGCTATTTCAGATGAGGAGGACCCGGATGAGGTCCCAGTAGCTGAGGAGTGTGTTGGACCTATGGTAGTGTATGATGGTATCCCTTTACCCACACTTCCGGTGGTCAGAGCCCCTACCCCTCCACCACTATCTTGGATTCCTGATGATGACAGCTCAGAGACCCATACTTCCGAGCCTAGGCAGACCGAGGAGGCACCCTCAGCGGCTCCGGATTCACCACCTCTTGACCCTGCCCAGAGGCAGTCTTCGTTAGCTCATGGATATGTTCAGGATGTTTTGAGGACCCGAGTGGCTGTTGCCGAGGCCCGACTGGATGAGGCCAGGAGGGAGTTGGATGCAGAGAGGGCGGGTAGGCGTACCCGAGCTTATGAGACCAGGGCTTCTATACCCCGATCCTTGAGGAGGGAGCTTACGGGGATAGAGCTCACGTCCCGAGCGAGACTCAGATCTCTCCAGGGGGACAGGCATGGTAGGATCTCCAGGCGGCAGGCCGACTATATCTTCCGTCGTGCGATGGAAAGGGTTTGGGAGCTGACCCGTTCCGGTGTGTGATTCAGGATTGATGATGGAATAGTCTAGTTGTCTAGTTAGCCGAGGCCTTAGTAAGAGCCAATTTTCCGGGATAGTTGACTTGTATATAGCATCCCTTTTTCTGACTAGACAGATAGACTCTTGTGTATCACTTTTGGGACAGATGACTGTAGCACTGTTGTACTTTTGACCAGATCAAACTATGTATTCTCGCATTATGTATATATTTGTTTCCTTTCAGTTCAGTTCCATAGTGACGGGATCACTGTTTTATTATTATTATTACTGCACTTCGTATTAGAACTTTCTTAAAATAATAGAATTGCGATATACGTTCTCCCCATTATAAGAGCTGTGCAAGGCACAATGTTGTATATGATTGTGACCTAACGTTGAATTTTTCTCAATAATTGTTTTTATTATTATCAGAATCATGC
Organism: Apium graveolens; assembly: GCF_009905375.1. Classification (NCBI taxonomy): domain Eukaryota; kingdom Viridiplantae; phylum Streptophyta; class Magnoliopsida; order Apiales; family Apiaceae; genus Apium; species Apium graveolens. Next base: position 272,350,453 of record NC_133648.1, read on the forward strand.
CGCCAAGAAAGATTGGAACTAGGGCGAACCCTGGGTCTGAGGACCAGGGAAGCCATAATCAGGACAATAGAAACCAAGAACACAGTGAAGAGGAAGATGAGGATTATGTGGAACAGGATGACTCCCTGTATGAAGAGGAAGAGGAAACGTATGATGTTGAGGGATTCGAGATAGAGGCTGAAGAAGGAGAAACCGAGGTTGAGCAACCAGTACCAAACCCAGGCATGGATCCCATGGGCCAGTTTATGCAACTCCTAAGACAGAATTTGGAACGTCAACCCAACCCACCCCCTCAAGGAAGTAACAATGCAGTGGCAAACTCTTTCAGGGCTTTTAAGTCCCTTAAGCCCCCTGAGTTCCACGGATCAGCCGACCCAGTTGAGGCAAGGGCATGGTTAAAGGAAATGGAGAAATCTTTTGAGATTTTGAGTATCGATGAGGCACAGAAAACTGTATTTGCTACCTACCTTCTGAAAGGAGAAGCTAACTACTGGTGGGAGGCCAAGAAAAACATGGAGACAGATGCTATTATAACCTGGGAGAGATTTAGTCAGTTGTTTCTGGGAAAGTATTTCCCGAGGTTTATGGAAAACCAGATGGAGCTCAAGTTCTTGGAGCTAAAGCAGAATAACTTGTCTGTAGCAGAGTACAAAGCGAAATTTACTGAGTTATCAAGGTTTGTGCCAGAGTTTGTGAGCACTGAGGAAAAGAAAGCTAGGAGGTTTCAGCAGGGACTGAAACCATGGATTCAGAATAGGGTGGCAATCCTTGAGCTTACGGACTATGCCACTCTGGTGCAAAAAGCAACGATTGTAGAAGTTGGAAGTGAGCAGATGCAGAAGGAAAGAGAGAAGAAAGGAATAAAGAGGAAAAGTATGAGCATGGGTGGAGGTTCCGCAGGAAGGAGCTTCCCAACTAGGTTTAATCGAGGAGCAGTGTCCCTGCCAGGAAGGAACACTGGGTTTAAGCGACCAATGAGTGTGAGTGTGAGCCAGGGCGGCCAGAAGTCAAGAATGTCCTATCCCAACCAATCTCGACCCCCATTGCCAGCCTGTAACATATGTGGAAGGAATCACACTGGGGAGTGTAAAGGAAGGCCAGTAACCTGTTTTAAGTGCGGTCGGGAGGGCCACTATTCAAATAAGTGCCCATCATTAACCCCTGCCATCGTTCCAACCACCAATTGTCATCAGTGTGGACGCTCGGGTCATTGGAAGAAGGAATGCCCAATGAACAAACCAGCAGCTTCGGGAGCAAGCAGGGCTGCTTCTAATAAGCCACCTACTGCGAGGACTTTCAACATGACAGTCCAGGATGCTATGAAAGATTCAGATGTGATAGCAGGTACCCTTTCTCTAAATTCAGTCAGTGCAAATGTTTTATTTGATTCGGGAGCAACTAAATCTTTTATATCAAAGGACTTTGCGCGTAAGTTAAGACTTAAGGCTAAACCCTTGATAGAGCCCTTACAAGTAGAAATAGCCAATCATGAAATTATTCCTGTTAACCAGATTCACCCCGCCTGTGAGATAGGCATAGGGGAGCAATCTTTCAGTGTTGATCTGATTCCTTTTAAATTAGGGGAGTTTGATGTAATTTTGGGAATGGACTGGCTATCTAGCAACGATGCTCAGATAGACTGTAAAGGGAAGAAAGTTAAGTTAAATATCCCCGGGAAGAAAGAAGTTATATTTAGAGGAAAGAGGCAGACGCAGAAATTTTTGACCATGGCTCAGGCCAAAAGGATGCTACAAAAAGGAAGTGAGGCCTACCTAGCCTATGTGGTGGACACACAGAAGGAGGTGCCCAACTTACAAGATATTCCAGTAGTCAACGAATTTGAAGATGTATTCCCCCAAGACCTTCCGGGATTACCACCCGATAGAGTGATTGAATTTGCTATTGAGTTGGCCCCAGGGACGGCGCCAGTTTCAAAAGCACCTTACCGGTTAGCCCCGTTAGAAATGAAGGAATTAGCTATCCAATTGCAGGAACTCTTGGATAAGGGTATGATAAGATCCAGTGTGTCTCCGTGGGGAGCACCAGTTTTATTTGTTAAAAAGAAAGATGGGAGCATGAGGTTGTGCATAGACTATCGAGAGTTGAACAAGCTAACCATAAAGAACAGGTACCCATTACCTAGAATAGACGATCTGTTCGACCAGCTAAAGGATGCTGTTTATTTTTCCAAGATCGACCTGAGAACTGGATATCACCAACTAAAGATTAAACCTGAAGATATTTCCAAGACAGCGTTCCGTACCAGGTATGGGCATTATGAGTTCTTGGTAATGTCCTTTGGACTAACCAACGCCCCAGCGGCTTTCATGGATTTAATGAATAGAGTATTTAAGAAGTACTTGGACAAGTGTGTGATAGTTTTTATCGATGATATTTTGATCTACTCAAGGACTGAGGCAGAACATGCAGAGCATTTGAGGATAGCTCTAGGGATACTCAGAGAGGAGCAGTTATATGCCAAATTCTCGAAGTGTGAATTCTGGCGGAATGAAGTACAGTTTTTAGGACATGTGATCAATAAAGAAGGAGTATTGGTCGACCCCTCCAAGATAGAGGCGGTCTCAAATTGGGAAAGGCCAACCACACCCACAGAGGTGAGGAGTTTCATAGGATTGGCCGGCTACTATCGTAGATTTGTACAGGACTTTGCGAAGATCGCAGCCCCTTTGACACGACTTACTCGTAAGACAGAGAAGTTTGAATGGACGGAGAAATGCGAGAACAGTTTTCAGGAATTAAAGAAAAGGTTGATAACGGCTCCGGTATTGGCATTGCCGGATGGAAAAGGAGATTTTGTGATATATAGTGACGCGTCGCACAAAGGATTAGGGTGTGTGCTTATGCAGCACGGTAAAGTTATTGCGTATGCGTCGAGACAATTGAAGGAATACGAGGTTAGATATCCTACTCATGACCTTGAGCTCGCAGCAATAGTATTTGCTTTAAAAATTTGGAGGCACTACTTATATGGAGAGAAGTGCGAGATTTTCACAGACCATAAGAGCCTCAAGTACATATTTACGCAGAAAGAGCTCAACATGCGCCAGAGGAGATGGTTAGAACTAATCAAGGACTACGATTGTGAGATTCTCTATCATCCAGGGAAAGCCAATGTGGTGGCTGATGCCCTTAGTAGAAAGGAAAGACTCAGAATGATAACGACTTCGGAAGAGTTGATAAGGGATTTTGAGAAAATGGAAATAGAGGTAAAGGTAACCGGAACCGGAACTGAAAAGCTTTTTGAGATCTCAATGCAGCCAGAATTATTGGAAAAGATCAGATTGTGCCAAGAGAAAATAATGAATGAAGAAAGAAAGTCAATGACTGGGGAGGAGATCCATACTGAGAAAGATGATAAAGGGATAATGAGGTACTCCTACCGAATTTGGGTTCCGAATATTCAAGAACTTAAAGATGAGATTTTGGATGAAAGCCATAGTTCAAGGTATTCCATTCACCCGGGAAGTACCAAGATGTATAGGGATTTGAAGGAATATTACTGGTGGCCCAACATGAAGAGGGACGTAGCAGAATGGGTAAACAAGTGTTTGACTTGCCAAAGAGTAAAGGCAGAGCACCAGAGACCCAGTGGGCTTTTGCGACCCCTGGAGATTCCCGAATGGAAATGGGAACAGATAGCGATGGATTTTGTTGTAGGCTTGCCAAGGACGAAAGCCAATCACGACGCCATTTGGGTAATTATAGACCGACTGACAAAGTCAGCTCATTTCATTCCTATCAACGAGAGATACACAGTCAATAGACTGGTGGACATTTACCTTAAGGAAATAGTAACGCGACATGGAGTCCCAGCGTCCATTGTCTCAGACCGAGACCCAAGGTTCAACTCCAGATTTTGGAGGAGCTTTCAGGAATGTGCGGGGACCAAGTTAAATATGAGTACCGCGTACCATCCCCAAACGGATGGACAGAGTGAAAGGACCATCCAGACACTAGAGGATATGTTGAGAGTCTGTGCAATAGACCTTAAAGGAAGTTGGGATGATCACCTGCCGTTGATCGAGTTTTCTTATAACAATAGCTTTCATGCTAGCATTGGAATGCCGCCTTATGAGGCCTTGTACGGAAGAAGGTGTCGATCTCCCTTATACTGGGATGAAGTAGGAGAGCGGAAGATGCTCGGACCCGAAGTGGTCCAAAGGACCAAAGATATAGTGGATCTTATCAGAGGGCGACTTGTAGCAGCCCAAGACAGACAGAAGAAATATGCAGACCTAGCCCGAAAGGACAAGGAATATGAAGTAGGGGACTTAGTACTGTTGAAAGTATCCCCTTGGAAGGGATTAATGAGGTTCGAAAAGAAAGGAAAACTAAGCCCAAGATACATTGGACCTTTTGAGATATTAAGACGGATTGGAAAGTTAGCTTACGAGCTAGCCCTACCCCCTAATTTGCAACAAGTTCATAATGTGTTCCATGTGTCAATGCTAAGGAGATATCATCGGGATGCCAGGCACATAGTGGAGTACGAGCAGGTGGATATGCAGCCAGATCTAACTTACGTGGAGAAGCCAGTAAGGATTATGGATACGAAGGAGCAGGTGCTTCGGAACAAAGTGATCAAGCTAGTCAGAGTACTATGGCAGAATCATAATGTGGAAGACTCGACTTGGGAACTAGAGAGCGCAATGCTAGAAAAGTACCCCCAATTGTTTTCTGTTTGATTCCGGGACGGAATCCTTTTAAGGAGGGGAGACTGTAATAACCCCAAAATTTTTTCAACTTTTTGTAACCCTTGTGAATAGTGTTTTAGCTGAATGAGAAAACTTTTCACGCCACACTATGTAGGGGTTCTGTTATGGATATTCTGGGATTTTATTAGTACTCTATGAAGTATATAAGTGTATGTAAATATCGTCAGAACCCAATTCCGAACACTTTGGTTTTTCCCGGAAATCCATAAGATACGGAGAGAATTGAGTATAAGGTAACAGGATAAAAAGGATTTAAATTAAAGGATTATAATAGAGGATCATAAAAAGGAATATAATGTATTGAGAAAGGTTAAGGGAACCTAAGTAATAAGATCCCGGGTATGATCCTTCAAACGATAAACGAGAACGAAAGTTAAGCGAACCGTATAACAGATCAGCGGTCATTAGGCAAACGATTAGGAAGTTAATCAAAGGGATTAATGGGAGTGATGTCATCCAACCAATAGAAAGAAGACAAGGAAGGAAGGATGACATCATGAGGATGAGGTAAGCATGACATGGGAAGAAGGGAGGTGTGGTTGATTAAGGACCACACAAATTCAAGGGCAAGGTAGTAATTTGCTAAATCAAAAACAAAACCAAGCCAACCAAGCTAGCAAATCATTTCATCAAAAATCAAAAAATCAACCAAGGCATTTGTTCATCACTTAGCTCTCGGCTTTTTACTTTTTAAAAGGCAAGATTTTTCAAAATCAAGATCCAAGCATCCTAAATTGGTAAGAAAATTCCCTAATCATCTTTATGCTTAGTTATGGCTATATCATGAGTTTAAGCCATTAATTCTTTCTCTAACTTCTTCATTTAATCAAGGAAGAAGACAATGAATAGTGTTTTCAAGTTTTTAACTTGAACTTTTTCTTGTTTTTCTTGAAGATCCAAGCTTTCCTAAGGCTTCTCCAAGCTTCTTAAGGCTTCCTAGCTCCACCCACCAATCCAAGGAAGGTATACCATTTTCAAACCCTAGGTTCATATATATTATAAGGTGATTTTGATGAGTAGGATGTTATTGTAGTTGTTATTATGATTAGAGTTTGAGATTTGGAATGGTAGTGAAATGAAATGGTAATTTTGTGGTTTTGATTTAAAGAAACTTAAGAATGATTAAAGTAAAGTTTAAGCATAAGTATGAATGGTTAAATTGAATTGGTTGGGGTTGTTATGATGTGATAAGGATGGAGGATGGTTGTATGTTGGATTTGAGGTTGATTTGGGTTGTTTGTGAATGGGTTAAAATTTGGAAATCACGTAAACATAGCCGTCGTAACGTCCGATTTTCTTTGGACTGTTTTTGTGCATAGCATTAGGACCCGAGAACCCCCTGCTAGATTGTGACCACTGCCATGTTTAGATAGCTCATGTTACGAGCTTCATTTTGATATGTAGTTCGTCCGATTCCGATTTACGGTTTAGGAGAAACGACCGTTTCAAGTAACGGCGTTTCGCGGACGAAACTTTTTTCCCTCGCCTTACCTTGGAACATAGGTTAAAGACCAAAAAGGGTTAATTAATGTGTGACACATTTATGGTAAGTTTGTTAGGCAGTTAGTAAGTCATTCGTGAAGGAATCGCTTTAAAACTCGTAAAGATTAAATTATTAAAAATGATGGAGCCGAGGGTACCCGAGTGACTTAAGCAAATCGGTGAGCGCAAAACAAGCGTTAGAGTCTAAGTTAGTTAAAGTATAGATTTACAAGTGATTTTGGTTTAATTCCAACTTACTTGTTGTTTATAGGTTACCAGACTCGTCCCGAGCCCTTCTCACCCCCAAGTCGCTCAGGCAAGTATTCTATCCGATACACTGTTGTTGTGATGTAAATGTATGTATATGCATTATCGAGTAAAATGCACTTTATGTACTTACATTTTGGGTGTCAGACCACTTGCAATACTAACTTTCATTATCTCTCACTTGAAATACCGCAGTAATAAATTTTGTATAGTTTGCGTGATTCCGTTAACTTCCACTAACTCCGTCTCTTTTTGCAGGGGTATGATTGTCATATCCTTATTACAACGCGACAATCATATTCTGCCACTTTATTGAAAGAAAGAAGTTCTCATCTATGTCTCTCGCCTTTTAGAGAAGAAAACAAAACTCTTTTTCCCGCTAGAAGATCGTTGTTGCTGCTACAATGGCGTGGTTCATCAGAGATAGGAAAGACAGATATGCTTACCAGCCTCATGAAGGTCCTGATTACGGAGGTTAGTGCTCTAATTGAGAACTAGGGTTCTAATTGAAAAGGGGCTTTTTGTATTCTTGTACATATATGTTCGATTAGGGTTTTATTTTGTTAGAATATGAATTTTTAGTTTAGTTTTGAATCTTTTTGTCTATTTAATGTGTTGCATGTGCTTCGAGCTGTATTCATGTGGTTCTTTTCGTTTTTATACTAGAAAGTGATAAAAATATGTTTATGGTGGTCCCTTGTGTTTCATCAGGAGTGTACAAATAGTCGAAAATGATTGTTTTTTTGTATTTTAGGTTTTGTTCTGTACTATTAGGGTTTGCACTATTTTAAGTGTATAGAGTATGAATTTGTATGCAATTATTTCTTCATTTTCTTTGCAGAGTATCCAGGACTGTTTAGTATTAAACTACACTATGGTGGAAAGTTTGAAGAGAACCCTGTGAGATATGTAGGTGGAGAAATTGATTTTGTTGACATGTGTGATAGTGACACCATGAGCCTTATAGAGGTAGGAAATATGTTAAGGGATTGTGGTGTATTAGGAGCACACACCTTTTCATATAAGTTACCAAAGACAGATATTTCTAGGGGTTTATGGCCTTTACAAAGTGACAGTGATATTGTTGAGATGTGTGAACTAATGCCTGCTGATAGAATGATATATGTTTATTCAGAGACCATGATACCTCTGACTGCTGTTGATATTGATGGTGTACCTACCCAAGACTTTCAACCTTCACAGGATATGAACATTCAGTATGTTGAACCTATGAATGATGTTGAGGAAAATGTAGAACAGATGGGTGATGTTAAGGAAATGGTTGATGATGAAGGTGATTTACAGAGTGATGGGGACAGTGATGAGGAGTACATCCCAGATGAGCTAAGTGACTGCAGTTTTCATTCTGATTCCTCAAATTTAGACAGCACTGATGAGGAAGTATGCTACCACAAGAGTGAAAGACAGAAGAAGAGCAAGGAAAAAGCTAAGAAAGAAGGTAAGGACAAAACAACAGTCAATACAGCTGAGAAAGATGGCAAGGCCAAAAAAACTTATGAAGAAGGCATACTTAATCTTATGCAGATGGAAAAGGAAGCAGATAGTTTTAGTGAAGATGAAGAAGGGTATGCATCTGATGCTTCTAGTCATTTCATAGACAGTGAAGAAGAGAGGATGGCCTCTAATAGCACTGATGAGGATGAGATTCCCTATCCAGTATTCAACCCTAAGACAGACATGAAAGAACCCAAATTTCAGATTGGTATGCTATTTGCAACATCAAAAATGTTTAGAGATGCAGTTAAAAAACAAGCTATACTGGAGAGGAGACCTATTAAGCAGTGCAGGAACTATGGAAGTAGGGTGAGGTTTATTTGTGAAGGGAAATGTGAGTGGAAGATATATGCCTCAAAGCCACAGAGGACAGACACCTACCAGATCAAGGTGTATAATCCTAAACACACATGCACACAGACTTTTCACCAGAAACAGATAAATTCAAGATGGATAGCTAACTATTATGAGGATGATATCAGAATGAATCCCACATGGCCCTTAGCTTCATTCCTACAGAAGGTGGTAAATGATTGGAACTGTCATGTTTCCATTTTTGCAATAGGCAGGGCAAAGAAGAAGGCATTAGAGAAAATTAATGGGAAACATGTTGATCAGTATGGGAAGTTGTGGGAGTATGGTAATGAGCTGCTGAAAGTCATGCCTGATAGCACTATCAAATTGATGACTGAAGAACATGAGGTGAGTGATGGTAGGAAGAGATTTAAGAGATTTTACATTTGTCTTGGGCCATTAAAAAGGGGATTTAGGGCTGGATGTAGGCCTCTCCTGGGTTTGGATGGTTGTCACTTGAAAGGGCCATATGGGGGCCAATTACTAGCTGCCATAGGTACAGATGCCAATGATGGCATGTACCCCCTAGCTTGGGCCATAGTAGAAGCTGAAAATTCTGACAGTTGGAACTGGTTTTTGATGAATGTTAAAGAAGATTTGAATATAGAAAATGATGGAGGATGGGCATTCATATCAGATAGGCAGAAGGTAATTGCTTTAATCTTGTCTCAACTATACATGTACCATAGTCTCATTAATTGTGCACCTTCTAATACTATTTTTGCAGGGTCTGATTAATGCACTTGAAGTTGTTTTCCCCAATGCTGAGCACAGATTTTGTGTGATGCATCTCTATAGGAATATGTGGAAAGACCACAAAGGAATTGGAGTTAGAATGTTGTTGTGGTTGGCAGCTAGGGCCACCACTGACTATACTTTCAATAAACATATGGAGGAGCTAAAAAAGGTATACATAATCTATATTGTCTTTACTGTCTGCCTTATCTATAACACATCTGATATGTTGCTGACATGGGCAGCTGTCAAAAAAATGCTATGACTGGTTAGCTGAGAAACCAAGAAGCCAATGGAGTAGGAGTGCTTTCAGAGCAATATGCAAGAGTGACATTTTTGTCAATAACCACTGTGAAGTCTTCAACAGTAGCATCACAAAGTATAGGGATCTTCCTATAATATCAATGTTGAAAGCAATTCACAAAGATGTGATGAGGAGGATACAACAAAGGAGGGACAAAATACAAAACAGCTATGCTCTGAACCCCATATGTCCTAATGCTATGAGGAGGCTGAATAAGTAAGTACTTTTATCCTAATTATAGTATTCTCTGTGTATGTTTTTAAGTGACTTATACCTGAAAAATAACTATTTGTATATAGGGCAATTGACCAAAGCAAAGGATGTCATGTTTTATGGAGTGGTGGTGCAAGATACTTGGTCACCATGACAGCTGGAGGTTATGAGATGGTGGTTGACTTGGAGGCACATAAATGTGCTTGCAAGAAATGGGAATTATCAGGTATCCCATGCTACCATGCTTGTGCATGCATAGCATGGAGTAAAAAAGGTTATGAACCATTTATTCATCAATGTTTTACTAAAGACCTCTTCTTGGAATGCTACAAATATATTGTTGAGCCTATCTGTGGTGAAGAGGAATGGATAGAGACCCCATATCCTAAACCTCTTCCACCAGAGGTCAAGCCTCAAACAGGTAGGCCTAAAAAGAAAAGGAGCAAGAAAAATGATGTGGTTGGTGTTGATGCAACTAGGTTGAAAAGGCAAAATACAACTGTCAAGTGCACCTATTGCACTGAGTATGGACATAATACAAGAACCTGTCCCGCAAAGGTAAATACCAAACCTTTTTGTCAATAATTTGGTAAACACAAGTGCTAATGACTGTTTATCCATGTGTGTTAGGCTTCAGACATTGCAAATGGATGTGAAAAGACAGTTAAGACAAGGAAGAAGTACATCCCCAAGAAGAAGGCACCCGAGGCACCCACAACTGGACAAACTGATATTCCTCCTGTGTAGAATCTTATTCCTCATGAAGCTAGAAATGTGACTCAGACTGACATATCAGTTCATGAGGTGCAAGGAAGAAGGACATCACCAAGAAAGATAATGAGAGTAAGGCAGAAGTACACCCCAAAGAAGAAGGCCCCTGAAACACAAACAAATGTTCCTCCTGTGCAAGATCCAATGCAGTCCAAATCAATTCCAGAAGTTGGTGGTGGATCCTGTGAGGGTACCCAAGGTGGTGTATTCAAGACAAAGAAATGTCAACAAAAGTCAACAAACACTCCTCTTGGAATTCAGCCCAAGACAGTGAGCACCAGGAACAATGTCACAACCACTACCTATGAAAATATTCAGGCCAAGAGAAGAGAAATGCAGTCCAAACTTAAGGACAATCCAGTTTGGAAGATTTAGATTTGTCATGACTTCTTTACTATGAAAGTTTGTCTGTGGTTTTTTATGCTCTTGGACTATTTATGCCTTACTTTTGGATGTAATCTGATGACTATTTATGCCTTACTTTTGGATGTAATTGTATGTGTTAAGACAGTTGACATTACATCATGTAATGACACAAGACAATGGTTATGTCAAGGCACTTGATTACTTATGCATTTGATTTTGTATACCATTACTGTAGTGACTTCTTATTGCTCATACTGGTATATGGCTAGTGAAATGAAATGAACAATACACAAGATTTTTCAGGAAACACAACCACCACTACATTCTTTCACTTAGATTTGTTCACAATAACAATGATCATAGTACAAAACAAACTGATTGCATAGAAAATCAAACTAAAACACTTAAGCAAACTAAACATAGGTCTACCCCTCTACTCGTCGATTGAGTCGTAACCTTCCTCGTCCACACTAACTTGTCCCAATGACTGCAGCACCATGTTCATTATGAGAGAGAAAAGGACAAACATTGCAATGACTGTAAATTCTTCCTTCCTCTTCAGCTTATCCAACTGAGCTTGGTGCCTTGCAACCATTCGATCCATCCTCCGCCTGAGCTTGTCGATCGCATCAACATTTCTTTGTTGTAGCTCTTCAATCACCGCTACTGCTCGAGCACTAAGTGGTGGGTCGATCCACTTGTGATACCCGCAATTATCATCTCCACATTCTCTGAACCTCCTGCCTGCATTTACTCCAAACCAACGAGTCTTCACAACACTCATTCGGTAACAATCACACATAACATCGAGCAAGTCTTCACCAGCAGCAACATTGGAGGAGGCCATTGTGATGCTCACTTTCTAATTAGGGTTTAGAATTCGGTATATACATGTAATTGGGGTAAAAGGCGTGTATATATAACTGATGTAGCCGTTGTAATAAGGATATGACAATCATACCCCTGCAAAAAGAGACGGAGTTAGTGGAAGTTAACGGAATCACGCAAACTGTAAAAAAATTATTACTGCAGTATTTCAAGTGAGAGATAGTGAAAGTTAGTATTGCAAGTGGTCTGACACCCAAAATGTAAGTACATAAAGTGCATTTTACTCATGCATTATCTTGTGATATTGCATGATTGTTATTTAGCAAATGTTGCGATATATTGTAGCATGTGATATGGTATATATGCATGCCTGTTTTATATTCTTGAGATATATATCTGTTGGTTTATTTGATAATACCTATGCTAGAGGATAGCGGTAACTTGCATATACCCTTAGTATAGGGACCCAAAAGGTGAAAATATTTTCTAAAACCGGGAGTCGAGGATCCTGAGTAATCTTGTATATATGGATAAGGATATATATATATATATATATATTTATATATATATATATATATATATGGTTATAGTTTTCAAAACTACAAATCGAATAAGGTTTATTCGATAACTTTAACTTTATTTTATTATTCAATATTATTTCGAATATTATTCAAAGGCGTATGACTCCTTTATATTAAATGAATATTATATGAATATTCAATTGAGGATGTATGACTCACTTTATTTTATTAATGAATATTATTTTGAATATTCATTCGAGGGCTTATGACTCTTTTATTTATTTATATGAATATTATTTTGAATATTCATTCGAGGGCTTATGACTCTTTTATTTATTTATCTGAATATTATTTGAATATTCATTCGAGGGCTTATGACTCAGTTTATATTATTTAATGAATATTATTTGAATATTCATTTGAGGATCTATGACTCCGATTATTTGCTGAAATATATTCTTTATTTTATTAAAGAATAAGGTGTTAATAATCAAACTTATTTTCGATTATTCAAATAAAGATAATACTTTCATATAAGTATATCTTTGGTTATTTAATACTCGTTTCAAGTATAAATTTTAATACTTCTACTTCAATTATTTTTATAAAGACTATTCTTTATGGGAATATTATTTAAATAATAATATTCGGTCATTTTCTAAATATTCTGGGGACTGATTTACTTCATTAAATCAGCTTTACTCCAAACACTCTTTAAAGTGTTTTCGAGTCTTCAAAATGATTTTTAAAAGTCAGAGTGGATCCCAAAACTCTTTTTTTTTTTATATTTAAGATCTTCCTTTTAAGGGGATTTAAATACTCGCTCAAAACCTGGGGAATCCGGCTCTGTGGTGTATTTTATATTCGCAACGAGGTTGCAGTTTTGGTAAATGAATTGATTACTTGCCCAACGTTCGGGAAGTAAGCCCATCTAATTGAGTCGGCATAAGCGACAGGCCGGGGTACGGTCTATTATTGTGTAAGTGGCTGGGTGGCAGTCCATCAACGCGTGAGGGGCCGGGTAACGGTCTAGCGCGAGGTCCTAATGCGGCCAGGGTGATGACCGGTGAGGAATTCATCCATCTACAGTAGAAAAGGTTACTTATTGGTATCTTTGCCTGATCAGCGAGATATCGGGTTTATGCCAAAATTCTTTTCCTTTCCAAAATTCATTGGATGTTTCGAACTCTGTTCATACTTCACATAACAGAGGTTCCAGGAAATGTTTTCGGGATATATATATATGTGGATATATATATATCGGGACTAAATAAAGTATCTCATAACTTTTTCATTCAATAATATTTCAAAGATTGAATCTATTCAAGTCTTAACTTGTGGTCTCATCTATGGGATGTTTTTCTTAAAACTTATAATACTTTGAACGGTGGCAGTTCAAGTAACTTTATATGATATAAGTGTGGTGAAGTATTGGTAACTTCATTCCTTGTTTTACTTATATCTAGTAAGTAATTATCTTGCATATGATAGAGATGCTATCAAGTATCCATTTAGATACTTATATTATTGTTATCACAATATATATTATCTTGCGAGCTGTAAGGCTCACTCTTGCTTTATTTCTTCATCACACAACAGTTAGGAGAGATGGCCAGACTCCAGCAGACCCAGCGCAAGCGCGTGGGAAGCGTCCCGCGTCTTCCCGCTGATATTGTAGCTGCTATAGCTGCAGAGGTAGATCCATTGTAGTTTAGACCATCTACTTTTGAGAATCAAATTATGTATAATTATAACTTGTGGCAGATAATGGCAACTAACTGTAAATTATCAAGTAATCATTTTGGGTTGTAAAAATTTTAAATTGTGGATTCAAAGACTTGTACTTATTTCAATTTCATCTCTGAGACTATAACGGGTTGTGGTGTGTGTTAGTGTGGGGTCACAGTATGAGGTTAATTATTATTAATTAAGTGAAGTGATATTGTGGAAAGAAAGACCGTGACAACCCGGATCCCCGACCCCGGATCTGGGGGTGTTACAACTTGAGTTCCGTTCGTCAGAATTTGATGATTCAATAGTCCACGCGAAACTAACGAGATTCTCTTCAACTTGAGAATGGCGTAGGCTTCCAATTCTGATCTCGTTTCAGCATAATTCCTTGAAAAGCTTCTTTCTTCCTCCAACGAATGCCTGTAACATAAAAACACATCAAACATACTAGATACTTGAGTCAAAAACGCCAATTTAAGCCTGAAATGACGCGTTCCAAGTAGATATAAAATCCATTTATCATTTAATATTTGAGTTTGTTGGCTTAGAGGGTTGAGTTTGGTTGATTTGGATTTTTAGGGTTTGTTGTTGTGGTTCTGAGCCATCTTCCTTCTTCTTCCTTCTTCTCTCTTCTCCTCTCTTCTTATCATCTTGCTTCTTCTCATCCTGCTTCTTGTCTTTGCTATCAGTTGCTCTAGAAGTTTGACTTGGATTAGAGCCAGAAGGTGGTTGATCATCTTGCTTCTGCTCATCATCATCCTTGTCATCCTTTAATTTTATTGTAAGTTTGGCAATATGGTATCAGCATTCACAAGGTACCTTTCAAGGATTCTAACCATCTCTTCATCTTCAGTTTTCTTGTGTTTCTTACATTTCAGATCAGATTGAAGAGTCACTATCAGTCTCGTGCTTCCTCTCACATAATTCTTAAGAATATTAAAGATTTTGCATCTTTTAGAATGAGGAAAGATGTAGGCCACCCATTTGCTTGTATAGAGATAGGTTTCAGAAAAAGCATCTATCTGAGCCTTCTTGAGTTCATGTAGAAATTGGGTGTCCTCTGGAATAACTGCATGTACTTTATCAATCACTACATCCAGCTCATATGCTCTCAATTTTTGAATATTGGAGAGAGACACCTGTAGACATCTGTCCAATCCACAATCATTCATATTAGCTACAATCCTCTTCTCTAGAAAGTTATCAATCTTGACAATCACCACTCTAACGAAATTGATGTTGTTGGCCAAAGCTTTCTTGTATGTGATGTAGTTGTTGTGGAGAGACACACGCAAGCCTTCTAAAATTTCATTGAATTTTTTATCTTGACAGAGTCCTTCTGCAGCTTTTAGAAGTCTGTTATTTCCAACATCTTTAGATAGTTGAGCTTTTGAAGAACTTTGACCAGTTTGAGTAGAAGATGTCAATTTTCCAGGCTCCTTTGATTTATCAGCATCCCTAGATTGTTGAATCCTAACTTCTATCTCCCCCTTAGTCTTGGGAACAGGAATGAGTAGGGGAGATGGTATTTCTAGCCTCACAGTATTAGGAAGTGCAGACAATGAAATGTTGAACTTACCCATGATAGCTCCCAAAGCTACAGTATTTTTTATTTGTAAATGCTTGTGGGAGTCCACCAGGGTCTACCTGTTGGTTCTACACTAGAGTAGTGAGAGCTTGCACTTGAGATGTGAGTGGGTCATTGGAAGACTACAAAGTTGAAACTTGTTTTTGAAAAGCTTGAATTTGCAAATTTGTGGATGTAGAAGTAGGTTGTTGAGAACTTGAGGGAAGAGAGGCACTAAAGGTGTATTGGATAGCTTGCTTGATTGCTTTCATAAGTAAAGAAGAAGGCCCATACCTACTTTGGTAAAGCTGGTTCTACTTGAGTTTTGTATCATTGGAGTTGATTATATGCTGGTGAACCACCTCATGCAAATCTATGAAGGATTTTCTGAGATTTTTGACATCCTTTTCTACAGTAGTCAAATCAACTCTTGCCATTTGATCAGCAAAATATTGAAGGAATGATCTCATCCATCTTCTCTCTCACTAGCTTCCTAGCCTCGTCTTCATGACCAGTCAATTTTATTTCCTGTGCTCTACCAAACAGGTGAAAATATTTGAGTTGATCTTTTTACACTTCATTGACTGCATTATAGACTTCTTGTGGAGTTAGTACCTTGGCATTGCTTCCCAGTATGGTTACATATTCATCTCCAAACCTAGCCAAGACCTGATCCATCTCCAAAGAAAAGTCCTTAGACAACCAAGCATCTACATTTCCATCTTGCTCAGCTTCATTAACTATTTTCTACTTCTGCTTTTCAACTTCCTCATTGTAGGTTAGCAGAATAGCTTGATAGTCTTGGTTGCTCATATCTGAGGTAAGAAGATGTTGTGAGATGTTGGCTAGACCAGAAATTTGATCAACAAGGAGATCATCCACAGTTTTTGGTTGATTTCAGCTGTCTGTAGCCATTTTGAAATGAGGTGTGGTTGTTGTGGTTAAGCAGTAGAAGGTTAATCTGAAGGAATTGAACCACCTGTGACTAAAGTCACAGTTTGACTCACAGATTGCTCTATCGTTTTGACAGTTTGTTGTTCCTCACTTATGGGGGGAACCTCCATTTGAATTGGAGGGGAGTTGGCTAGATTACTTTCATGTATTCTAGCCTCAAACCCTTGCTTATTTTGCAGTGACCTTGCACTTAAATGTGTTAAACTTGCCTCTTCTATAGCAGGATCATTGGCAATTGGACTCATAGCTTCAATTGTTAGTATAATTTCAACTAGGGTTTTGAGGAAAGTTGTTCCTGTAACAGGAACCTCCAATTTAATTGGAGAGGACTTATATAGCTCCCCCTCAGGAGTACTACCCTCAAACCTTACAGCTTATGAAGGCAGATTTGCACATAAAGGTGTATCTATAACTTCCATGGGGTCTTCAGTAAAAACTGATGGATCCCCCATATTTGTGATGGTGTCATCTAGTTCTACCCCAGATAGTAGCCTCTCCCCATCTAGATTTGGTATATGGATGGTGAGCACAGTTTCTTGAACCATGTCACTTAAAGTTGGCAACACTTGAGGATTATATTCAAGTGTCTGATTATAGGATGAAGAAATTTTAGAAATCATATTTTGAATCTCATATTGGAGTGTTGGCAGCTCCCTCTGAATAGAAGAAGGAGCTTCAAGTGATATGCTCTTCTTGTGTGTATCATCCTTATTCCTTCTTCCATACACTTGAATGTGTTCAAGTGATGGTGCAGACTCTTTACAAGGTGCACTAGGGAGAGTGCTCTTTTTAATAGAGACACCTTGTTGAGAGGATGCCCTTAGAGTCTGTTTTAGTCTTGGTTTTACAACTACATCCTTTTGAGAGGATGCAGAGGTGGCTTGAGTGGTCAACTCAGATTGTTTAGTCTTCTTTGTTTTTTTAACCAAGGGTGACTCAGTTTCTGTCTGTTCCTCACCACTCTCGTTTATGACTGTTAGATTTTCCTATTTTCTCTTCTTTTTACTCACTTTACCCTTTTGAGAGGATGAAGTGGTTAGTTTCCAAGCTTCGAGTGGTATAGAAGAAGTGGTCTCAGCTTGGGAAGGCCCATGTTGGTTGTCCTGTATTTGTACTTCCACAGAGACAGGAGCCATAGCTGTACTAGAGTTAACATTGCTTCTCATATCAGGCATATGATAAGGGTAAGTCTTAAACCTCTCCATCATAAATGGAGTGATTTTAAGACTCACACTTACCTTATTCTTTGTAGTAAGTGAGCCAAATATAATTTTGGACACTTTCTTATAATTGCCTATTATACCAACATATATATCCAACCCCTTTATATAATATCCAGGATCTTTAAGGTTAAGGTATGAAGACAAGAACACCATACTACATTTATTACAATCCCAAATTTAAAGTCTCATAGAACTCTCTTTATTACAAACTAACTATCTAAACATATTTTAAACTAAATTCATTTTATTCAATTGCATACTACATCTATCTATACTACACCTGCTCGGGTAGTTCAAAGCTCTCTTCTTTTATCGGGATTAGCACCCTTGGTGCCAGAGGATCCCGCTTCTTGACTCGCTTCTTTATCACTCGGGTACGAATGGGTTTCATTCTCTACCTTATCTAATAAAACAAGGTAAGCAACAAGAAAGAGGTGAGCCATAGTTGCTCAGCAAGTCCATACTATATATACAATATTAAGCTAAAGCTAAATGAACCGATAAACTGATTGTTTGAGTAACTATATATCTCTGCAAGGGATAATGAAGGCCACTATCGGCGATTATCAATAAATTAGACTATACTCAACAATCACAGTATTGTAATCTGCTGATCAGTCAGATACAGTACGGATCTATGCTATTCACATAGACCCACGTCATAACAAGGTGCCCAGGCTCATTTCTGGCCTCAGTAATTCATTCTAGGGTCCAGTTCATTCCTGGCCCTAATCGTAACCTTCCAGTCCATAGAACAAGAATCCGGAAATATATGTATGCGTCGATGCCATCTCAATCATCAAGATATACATCGGATATAAGTATTGCATAATCTATTGAAATATGAATAGAGTGTTCAACATATCAAAAGAAAATAAAAAATCCAAGTAAAAATATAACTCGAGGAATAGTTATTGTGTACCAGTGTTTGTGAATGGAAATTATCAATATTTATAGAGTTGAGAATTTGAATAAAGTAAAGCAATTCACTATTCTAGATTTAGAATAGGGGAAAAATTTTCCAGATACGCGTTCTATCTCAGATATATCACAGTTCCCTAACACTGGTTTGATCTGCCTTGTCGGAGTCGTATCTATAAAAGAAAGATACACATTTAGTCGACTCATACCTTAATCGCATCTCAATCTGACTTTACGTTGCCCTTATCGTCTACCCGTACAATTCTAACTGAATCGTATAATAATTATCTATCAATTAGGAATCGATTAAACACATAAATCACATAACACATAAGTCACATAGTCATTCTAGGCTCGAAAATATTTTTAGAATCGAAATTGGATCAATTTTCGCATTACCCAACAATATCTGACTCGTTTCCTAATTTTTAGAATTTATCATACTCGTATTTATAGTTATTAGGGTCTATAAATAAATAAATATAAAAAACCGACTCGTTTCCGAAAGAAATTAAGATTTAAAACTATTTTTATTAAAAATATATCATTTTTCTTAGTCTAAGGGCTTTCGTTTCGATTAAATCGGATAAACGATACAATTATTAATCAATAAATAAGAATAAATCAATTTATTATTCGAAATCATTAATTATTCAAAATAATTGAACCTTAAATATATTTTTAAATATTTATTTAGAAAAAATCAGAATTAAAAATGTTTTTCCATAATTTTTGGAATTAAAATGAATTATTTAAATTAAACTGATTAATTATCAAAATAATTAATCAATTTAAATAAATAATAAATAATAAATAAATAAATAATTTCGAATTTTGGAAAATATTTCAGATTTATCTATAAAATAAATCAATTAATTAATTAAATTAATTAATCAATTTATTTAAATAAATAAAACTGATTTTATAATTTATAAAAATAAACATAAAAATAAAATCCAGAAATACTTTTATGAATATAGAATTGGGTCAGAATGGATCAAAGTTGGGTTTTACAAATGGGTCGAAATCCGGGTCGTGAAGAACATGACCGGAAATTGCCCAGAATCCGGCACCGGCCAAGATTTTAGCTACCCGTTTTCAGGCCAAAAATAACACCGTTTGGTGTGTTTTTCAGCTGGGTTTCATTCCAAATCACTTAAGCAACATGATTCCGTCATTAACATCCCGGAATCATCCCTGGAAACCAATCTCCGATCAAATCAAGAAAATCTCCGGTCAACTATCAATTTTCTTCGTTTATACATGAAACTCTAAGATTAATAGTCCAAATCAAAGCTTATTCAACATAGAATCAAACCCCTAACAATATATATACCTCGGCTTCTTCAAAATAAAAAACATTTAAATTAAAAATTGGGTATAAACCCTAGTAATCAAATTTCACTATCCAGATATCGTTGGATGAAATTGATAGCATAAATCGACTGTACACATTCAAACAAATCTATATCAATCATCAAACCAGTCTAATAACCCTAGAATCAAAAAGCTCTAATTCATTCAAGAACCCAAGATATCGAAATAAAAAATATAACGATTAAAACTTGAAATTGATGTTGTAAATCGGAAGAACAAATCAAGAGCTTCATTTTGATTACTTACATGATACCAATTGATGCTCAGAATCGATCAAAATCACGGTTTGAATTTCTGATCCGAATCACAAACCCTAACCCGATTTGAGAGAATTTGCATATTTTTCAGAATTTTAATTAATTTAATTATAATTAATTAATAAAAATTAGGCTATTTATAATAGTAAAATAATACCCCTAATTAAAATTAAGGCCCTAAATATATCTCTTAATAAAATTAATTTTTCCTTAATTAATAATTTTTGGATAATAATTTTTAATTTTTAAATATCCACTAAATAAAAAATATATGCCAAAAATTCCCAAAAATTGTGCATAATTCAAAAATGCAAAGAAATGGAATATTTGAAAGTCTCGTGATTCTATAAAAATAAAAATGAGATTTTTGTGGGGTTTTTAGAACCCGAAGAGGCCCGAAAAAGTCATTTTTTGCGAAACGAGAAAATTTATAAATTAACTAGATGTTCAGAAAATCAATATGGTATAGGCCATACTAGGCAAAATAAGGCCAATTATTTTATATTAATTATGAGCTATTAAAACGAAGTTTGGGCCGTATAACTTGTTATTCCCTAACGATCTAACAAAGAATTACAGAAGGGGGTAGAATATAATTCTGGCTACTTTTTCAATTTAAAGAACAGTTCTACTGTGAATATATAACTGTGTTTGATTTGGCTATGGTGCGGATTGAAAGTATTGATGAAATCAAAATACAAAGTAATCAAATACAAGTATTTAAAAACTTTCTAGTGGATTGAACTTTTCCACCAGAGATATATATTAATATGGGAATTCTGTGATGTAATATTTGCACACAGCTGCTTACAAGTTGAACTTACATAGAACAGAGAAATTCTTTACAGATGTAGCTTTATCTATTTCTCTAGTAATTACTTACTAACTTGGATACTTTTCAACTTGCTACCCTTGGTTTATATATCACCAAGTCACATGATAAAGAGACAAACAAATAAGACAAAATGTTTCTAGTCTAATCTCATGTTGCTTCATTTCTCAATCCAGCATCTTTAAATATCTTCAATTTAGCATGGAAATGCTTCTTTATTCTCTAAAACCTGAATTAGGCTGCCACATTCCATTAGCATACAACCAACGTATATGACTGTCAAGTCACTATCAACTGCTCTTTTGAATTTGATCATCCGTTAAAACTTTATTTGATCATCTGTTGAAACTGAGGTTGATCATCTGTTGAAGCTTTAGTTGAACATCCATTGAAGCTTTGTTAATCATCCATTGAGACTGTTTTCTTGGTAGTTGACTCCATTTCATTTATACAAGATTACAAGGCATCTAATATTTATATATAACCAACCTATCTTGCATATCAAGCTATTAGTCAATATGACTAAAATATTCTGCAACATCTAGATCACTAAAACATTATTATATGCAGAAATGTGCTACTAATCTTATTATTACATAAGCTACTCTTTCAACGGATATTGAATTGATCATCCGTTGAAAGCTACAAAGACACTAAATAATATCTATTAAGTGTTTTGTTTAACTTATCATCAAGTTCACAACATATTCTCAACAATCTCCCCCAATTTATGTCTACTGGAATTGTAGCCATAAATTAAGAGAAACTTGATGATAACAAAACATTCTATGAGTACAGACTTAATTATAGTAGATAGAATTTATAAGTGCTGCAATTTATTGACAAACACAAAGAGGAAGGTTTGTAGAAAATCTCATAGGTCATTTTCAAGGTGCTCCTCTAGACTGAGCAAATTTAGCTTATTTCCTTGATTGTCTGAACTTTTTTCCCAACTTCACATTGTTTTCCTCAATTTGGAATTGGAGTTGCTTGTAGAACTCAAGTTCATCTCTATTTGTCTGATCTAGCTTTTCTTGCATCTCCTTGAGAGTTTCATTGCATTTGGATTTCTTCTGTTGTTCATTATCTCCTCAATTTTGTTCAGTACCAATTTCTTGGCAACAATGTTGAATCCAAAATTCTTCTTTATTGAGGAGAAAATCTTCACCAAAACAGAATAGCCTTCATTGAGAATTCTGTGAAGTGGCCAAGTCATCTCTTTTCCACCCTTGTACCTGAAAACTAATCTTTCTGGAAGATGTTTGTAAGCATCAATAGCTCTAACTTCTTCTAGCTCATCCAGATAAAGATTTATGTCTGAGAATTCTTTAATATTACAAATGAAGAGTTGATCTCCCTTGTTGACAATAGGTTTGGGTTTGGTCACTAACTTGGATTGAAGTTTGACAGGCTTGACCATTTTGACTGCTCTTTTCTTTGTCTTTCTTGGTTTGGCATAGATTGGAATGTTTAGATTAGGAAGAGGCAGACTGTCACAATCTATGGGTTCATCCTTGGGAATTACAGGTTCACCATGGAAAGTTATGTTGGGATCATCCTTGAATTCAACCTCCTTTATTGTAGGTATGGCTGGTTGACTTGAAGTTATAGATTGGACATGCATGTAGTCTTCCTTTTAATCATTGGAATCCAGCTTCCTCTTGGATGGGAGTTCTGTAGGGGTGAGCAGAAAACCACACAAACCGTAAAAATCGCCCACACCGCACCAATCCGCACCACAAAACGTGATTTTTAATTTTCGTGGTACGGTTGCGGTTTGAATTTTTAATAAACCGCGCGGTGTGGTGCGAGTTGTGGGTTTAAATTTCTGAAATGCGTTTTAAACCGCACCACACCGCATTATATAATATATTATAAATATATATATATATAACTCTTATTGTATTTTGTTTGATACTTATATATGTTAGGATGCAAATTAACACTATAGAATGGTTAAACATCATTTGCTATGCTGATTATATATCCCTGTTAAATTGATGTCATTTTGTTCTCTCCCTCTATTTTTTCTAATGTGATGCAAGTTTGTTCTGGTTTATCTCAAAACACATCAAAAATGGGAATCATAATAATATTTAAAGATGTGTAGAACCTGTATATATCATGTTTTAATTTGTATATATGATAAATTTTACTTCGTAATTTGTCATGTGATTTATGCTCTCGTAAAGTCCCGAGTGATAAGTATGTTAGGAGAGCTGTAAGTAGTATAATACCGATTTCATCTCCCTGTAAGTTTCAAAGGCTGCCTCATCTAACTTTGTTTAATGTTTAACATATATATGAGCTCATTTTAACTGTAAAAGGCTACAAGTAGATTTATTCAATTTGGCACTACCCTGTATCAATTATCTACCTCAACAACTTTATTTGCATGGATAAACTGACATAGTGGTTATGGTCTTAAACTTCTTGAGTTCGTAGAAATTTAACTTCTGCAGGTAATTTTTCTTCTTTTATTTCCTGGAGTATGCTACTACCTAAGTAATTAAATGTCAGTTTTGAGTTTGTCTTGAATTTGTTTTGAATCTGTTTTGTGTCAAACTTAATAATAATGTACATCTATTTTGTCAACCTTTCAGGTCAATTTTTTGAACTTGTAAAGTATAAACCGCAGTGAACCACACCACATTGCACCGCATTTTTGTGGTGTGGTTTATGCGGTTTTTAAGGGTACGCGGTGCGGGTGCGGTTTGGAAATTTGATCAAACCGCATGTGCGGTTTGGTTTGCGGTTTGAGGAAAACCAGCACCGCCCGCACCGCGCTCACCCCTAGGAATTTGTATCTAAATCTCCTTGTCTGCTTTGGTTTTGCTTGCTTTCCTTGAATTAGATTCTCAGATGTTTTAGTTGGTAATGCAGTTTCTGTGATTGCATGTTTCTTAGCTTGGTTCTTGGCATCTAAAGCAACTTGCTTTTGATGTTGTTTGAGCCTCACCTTTTCTTCTTTCTTAGCCTCTGAAAAATATAGATGTCCAGCATTAAACAGATTAATTTATAATTTCTATAGATCTTAGTATTTCTTTTCATTAGGACTGAGTCTTTGGGATCCTTAAACAAAGTAATGGACCTTCCGAGCAGTTCTTTTCATCTGGCCTAGGGGTTTTATACATTAGGTCCAATGGATTTTATCTGATTTCTTTGGGTAATTTCTCTTGGGTTTGAAAATCACATTGGCTTTGGGAGATTTGATGGATGAGCATTGACCTCTTTCCATGTTCCGTAAGCTCATGTCATTAGCTGAAATTGGTCTCAATTGAGAGAAGTGAGAGAAAACTTTGTCTTGCTTCTCAATTGAACCAATTTTCTCCTTGATGGTTTCACCCAGCTTCTCCCAGTTTTCATTTATTTCCAACTTAGCTGTTGTTACATCAAGCTTCTTCCATTTCCCATTTGACTCCAACTTAGCTGCTTCTACCTTGATCAGATCAATACCATCAAAGGTTGGTGTCTTAGTGAAAGCAATTGCTGGAACAATCACTTTGCTAACTTGTAAGTTGAGCACTTTTTCCCCCTCACTTGTTGACTCCCCCTGGCTAACTGGAACAATAGAGTCTATCTCCCCCTTTTTATTAGCATCAAGTTGAGTGGAGGTTGAGGTTTGTGCAACCACCAGTTTCTGAAGTAGCAGTGTTTGTTGAGCTTGATGGAGGTGAATTTGAGTAATAGATGTTTACAGGGTCTTAAGCCTGGTGTCTAAGGAGTCCACTTTGCTGGCTAGATCAAAGTTTTTCCTAAGCTGTCTGTTGATATCTAGCATTGTTGTGCTAGGAAAGGTAGCCTCCAATCTTGCAGTAATATTCTTCTTGACTTGACCAATTTCTGTCTTGATCTTAGTTACATCTAGATTTTGCATTACATATTGAATTTGGTGTAGTTGAAGAGATTCTAGGTGTGCTTGAAGAAGTCTCTTTGTATTGGCATTTGTAGTAGCTTGAAGAGCTATCTGAGTTTGTTGAATGATGTGAAAGAGAGTGAATTTGAAATGGTGCTCATCACATTCTTTGTCAAACACCCAGGATTGAGTGTTTAATTTAGAGCTAGGGCCTGCTTCTCCCCTATATGCATGGAATCTCCTTCATCATCATCTTCATCCCCCAAATATATCCTCAAAACCACCAGTTGGATAATCAACATCATCACCAGTTGTAGGTGGCATGGCAGTGATTGCATCCTTGGCTCTTTGTATAGAAGCAGTTGTGTGCACCAAGTTGAGAATTCTCTCAGCAGCCACATTGTCCTGTTCAGCTAAAACTTGATAAGCTAGAACAGGGTGAGTAAATTCCTCAGCTTCATAAGAAACAGAGTCTAAGACAGCTTGATAATCTTGCTGAAATAGCTATTTCTTTTCAGCCTCATTGACATCCCTTAACTCACTTACAATGGGCTCTTCCCATTCTTCTGTACCTGCTTTTCTCTCATAATCTCTATTTTCTTGCATCAAGGGCTCCCCTTGGCTTCCCACCCTTACACCATCACCTTCACCTACTAAGGTGGGACTCCACTCACTCACTTTTACCA
Source organism: Apium graveolens (assembly GCF_009905375.1). Taxonomy (NCBI): domain Eukaryota; kingdom Viridiplantae; phylum Streptophyta; class Magnoliopsida; order Apiales; family Apiaceae; genus Apium; species Apium graveolens. The sequence continues at coordinate 272,375,949 of NC_133648.1, forward strand.
AGCTGGAAGAAATAGCTTGCATAGATTCACTCTTTTCCTCTCCTTTTTGTAACACCCCCAAATCCGGGGTCGGGGATCCGGGTTGTCACGAGTTCCATTTCCCTTAATAACACCCAATCTTAATAAACAATCAACTACTCTGTACGGTGACCCCACAATAAACACACACACCACAAGTTATAGTCTCAGAGATGAATATCCAAAAAATAACACGAGTCATTTTATTCCAAAATTATATGCCATTACACCTTAAAAGGGTTTCTGAATAGATTTACATTTCTTTGCCATTATTACAATTGATAAAGATACATAAGTCTGGTACATCAAAAGTTGAAAGCCTAGCCTATTGGTAGTTCCTACCTCAGCTACAGCGACATCAACGCCTATAGGAAACTGCGGAACGTTTCCTATCCGCTCGCGAATTGGGAGCTTGGTCTTGTTCATCTTTTCTATCTATTGTTGTGTGATGAAAGAAGAAAGCAAGGGTGAGCAACAAGCCCACCAAAATAATATGTATAATGATTAACTATATATGAGCATTCTCATAGTACTCATGAAAGTCTTGGTCAAGAAGAAATGAACCAAGCTGATATCTTAACGCGACCAAGTCGCAAAATATTCAGTATATATGTATATATATACTTTTCAAAATCTTGGAAGTCCTCTTCCATGCATAATATACACAGAGTTCCAGTTTATAACTGTATAAAACTATCGTTGCAAGGTGATTTCATATATCTAACCTTGTCTCAACGTTTTTGTGAAAATCTTTGTCATGCATAAGATAATCATTAACCAGATATAAGTTGAAAAGATGAAGTTACAAGATACTCCAATATACTTATATCTTTTCCGGATACTACTTGAACTACCACCGTTCAAGGTGTCATCAGTTTCAAAAGTTCATCACATAGATGAGACTACAAGAAAAGACTTGAATAGATTCAATCTTTGAAATATCATTATAAATAATGAAGTTACGAGATACTTCATTAAGTCCCGATATATATATACATCTATATATATACATTTCATACACTCCTTGAAAACCTCTGTTATGAAAATTATAAATAGAGTTGCAATATCCAATGAATTTGGAAAGGAGAAAACCTTGGCATAAACCCGATATCTTGCTGATCAGGAAAAAATACCAATAAGTAACCTTTTCTACTAGTAGATGGATGAATCCCCCACCGGTCATCACCCTGGCCACATAAGGACCTTGTGCTGGACCGCTACCCGGCCTCTTACGCGTTGATGGACTGCCACCCAGCCACTTACACTTTGATAGACCGTACCCCGGCCAGTCGCTTATGCCGACTCAATTAGATGGACTTACTTCCCGAACGTTGGGTAAGTAATCAATTCATTTACCAAAACCGCAACCTTGTTGCGAATATAAAATACACCACAGAGCCGCATCCCTCTGGTTTTGAGCGAGTATTTAAATACCCTTTAAAAGGAAGATCTTAAATATATAAGAAATGAGTTTTGGGATCCGCTCTAACTTTTTAAAAATCATTTTAAAGACTCGAAAACACTTTAAAGAGTGTTTAGAGTAATGCTGATTTAATAAAGTAAATCAGTCCCAATATATTAGAAAATATCTGAATATTATCATTTAAATAATATTCCCTTAAAGAATAATCTTTATACAAATAATTGAAGTAGAAGTTGTAAAACTTATACTTGAAATGAGTATTAAATAACCAAAGATATACTTATACGAAAGTACTATCTTTATTTGAATAATCAAAAATAAGTTTGATTATCGAAACATTATTCTTTAATAAAATAAAGAATATTCTTTAATAAAATAAGGAGTCATAAGTTCTCGAATGAATATTCAAAATAATATTTATTAAATAAAGTAAGTGGAGTCATAAGTCCTCGAATGAATATTCAAAATAATAATCATTAAATAAAATAAAGTGAGTCAAAAGTCCTCGAATGAATATTCAAGTAATATTCATTAAATAATATAAAGTAAGTCATAAATCCTCGAATGAATATTCAAGTAGTATTCATTAAATAATATAAAGTTATCGAATAAACCTTATTCGATTAATAGTTTTTTTAAAAAACCATAATATATATATATATAAATATATATATATATCATATACTCGGGAACATCTACTCCCGGTTTTAGAAAAGGGTTCACCTTTGGGTCCCCTATACTCAGGGTATACGCAACTACTGCTTATCTAGCATAGGTATTATGCAACTAATAAGCATTTGAACCAACAGATATATAAATCAAGAATACGAAACAGGCATGCATATATACCATATCACATGCTCCAATATATCGCAAGAATTTGCTAATAACAAATATGCATTTATCACAAGATCATGCATATACACATATACATCACAACAACAGTTATACGGGTAGAAAACTTGTCTGAGCGACTGGGGGTTACAAATGGCTTGGGACGAGTCTGGTAACCTATAAACAACATATAAGTTGGAATTAAACCAAAGTCGCTTATGAATCTATACTTTAACCAATTAGACCCTAACGTTCGCTTTTGCGCTTAACGATTCACTTAAGTCGCTCGAGTACCCTCGGCTCCACCATTTTTAATAAATTAACCATTAAGAGTTTTAAGGCGATTCTTTCGCGAGTGCCTTACCAACTGCCTAATACACTTTACATAAATGTTTCATACTCCAATTAGTCCTTTAAGGTCTTTAACCTATGTTTCAAAGTAAGGCGAGGGGTAATGGTTCGTTCGCGAAATGCCGTTACTTAAAACGGTCGTTTCTCCTAAACCGTACATCGGAATCAAACGAACCACATATAAAAACGAAGCTCGTAACATGAACTATCTAATCATCGCAATGGTCAAAACCTAACAGTGAGTTTACGGGTCCTAATTTTAAGAGCAAAAACAGTCTAAAGTAAATCGGACATTACGACGGCTATGTTTACGCGATTACCAAATTTTAAACTACTCCAATCAACTGAACTCTAGAATATTGAAACTTGATTTTCGATAGTTGCATGTGGTGTTTTCTATAAAACCGAATGGATTCTTGATTTTAAAAGAATTAAGTTGATTTCTATATATGTGAATGACTTGTTAATGATTGTTCTTAGAATTATTTTAATTTTATTGATGTGTGAACTTAGTTTGATAGATGCATGTGATGGTATTGTTTAAGGTGCAAATTTGGTTAGTTTTGTTCAAAAGAAAGTAATACTAATGATTGATCTTGCTAAATTGGATTTAAAATAAGTCTAATTGGTGAAATTATCTTTGCATGTTGTCGTATTTGATTGAGGCCGAATGGTGCATTGTTTTGGTGACTTGATTGCTTCGAAGTTGGTGATTAATAGGTGTTATGGAGTTGTCCGTTGAATTTAAGTTGTAAAGAGGCTTGGATGTTAAATTAGAATCGTGCATGTAAAGATATATGAGTGCATGTTAAGATAATAAGAATTATTAAATATATTGTTTAGTTCGGTTCGAATTTTGTGAATGAAAGGGAGAGAATTATTGAATTGATTAAGGTTTGAGTATTTAAAGAATCTTTTGATTTGATTAAATGATTTTAATTCAAATTTTAACTATTGTAATGGAGGTTTTTGATTTAAGAGTATTCGGTTGATTTGATTCTAGAATCTGGTTAAACGAGTGCATGATGATGTAGTTCATACGTTTGTTTCAAAACGTTGATAAAAAGAAAAGGGTTGAGTTGCTTGTTATTGAGTCATGCGAATTGAGGTTATTTACTAAAGTATGAAGTTTAAAGTATATAAGTACACTTTATTAAGTGTTATGTGTTATGGTTGTGTCGTAATGTATGTGATTCGATGACTAATTGATTTGAAGTACGACTATATGGTATATCGTGCTATGTGAATATGATCGAGTATATATATATATATATGTGTGTGTGTGTGTGTATACTCTTAGGGTTTCGCGATAAGGGTTAATTATTAAGCGTACTGGGAACGTTGAGTGATAATCTAATTAGGGTTTGATTGTTGGATTGTAGATTCGGAGCGAGAAGGCATTCGGGCTAGGAAAGGGAAAAGTCTATTAGGTGACAGTAGTTCAAACCTTGTGAAACATGAAAGTGAATTCAGGAAAAGCATAATATATGAGTATAAAACTCAGCAAGTAACTAAATGACACTTCTACGGTATAATAATAACAATATACCATTACATCTTTTAAGGCATTCTACTTTAAAATTTCTAGGTGGCAGATTTATGTCTTTGGGCTATGAAAGGGTTATGAAAAAGATTTGGGGCTTTCAGGAATCAAGGCTCAAAATAGAGTGAAAGCCGACATTCATCACAAATTAACATTTGGATCTCAAAGGATTTCTCACCAGGAAAGCAAGAATATATGTAACTCTGGAAATCAATTATATGATTGATATCAATCAAATCATCATAAATCATTTTAAAATATTTCGTTTTCAAAGAATCAATTGCTGAATAAAAGTATTCAATTTCTCTTTATTAAATGAAAGGGAACCCTTGATTGGACTACTTTCACTTTTATATATAATACGGGTGATCAGCCCTTACCGACCTCCATCTGGTCTTTAATGTACCTATGGTATAATTTCATCCTTAAACTGGACTAGCCCTGCTAGCCTCTTAATATGACTGGACTAGTCCCACTAGTCTCTTACGTTTCAATCCAATCCATCAGGAATTCATTTGGAAAACCTTTGTGTAGGAAAAAAATGTCTTACTAAGTTCATTTTATCATTACCAAGAATATGTAATCATTCGGACCCTTTCAAGTCAAAAATCATTCTTAAGTTCAATTCAAGAATTCAAAGAAAGTGATCGTATCAAAGGTAAGCAAATATCCATACCAAAGATCTTTATCAAAAGATAAATAGGGTATATAGGATAGGGAATCAAAACAGTTCTAAGGATCATTACAGAATAAGGTATACAAAAGAAAGATTAATGTAATATCCCATATTTTCAGATATTATTATTATTATTATTTGAAATTGTTTATGTAATTTTTATGTGAATTTTAGTGAATTATCTGGTAACTGGAGTTGATGTTTTGGATGTTTATATATGATATTCTTTGAGTATTCTAATTTTTATATGTCCAGATTAAAATATAGATAATTGTGATATTTTTCTGGTAATTTTTTGACGGTTATATGATTTTTATAATAATTTATGGATTTATTAATTATTTTCTGAATAATTACAAAACTATTTTATAAAATCGGGAATCGTCCAACCTAAACTGTTTTTACGTTTTTACAAACCAAAAATCTTCGGAAAACTCCTTCCTAACCTAATCTGGTAATTCTGAACATTTTCCATATTTTAACTTTTTCGATCTGGATTACGGTTCGACCCGTACGTGTCCGGCGCAAAATTTTCGATACGATAATCATTTTGATAAAACAACAAAAGCCAAATTATCGGAAGACGTGATATTATTACATTATTTTTGTATAAAGTATTTTATAAGAAGCCCGATTTTGATAATTATCCAAATCTGATAATAAATTGTATCGTTCTATAGTTACTTAGCGGCTAAGTAATCTATTTTCGGATCTGATATGATCCAATGGAATACTGGTTATGTGTTTTAAAATGCATTTATATGAATCGAGCTGCAATCAGGATGCGTGTTTATTAGCATCTTAATCAAGATACTCGTTTTATCTCGTGTTATGTGAGTTTGAATCTATTTTATGTGTTTTCGGGGTTTTCTGTTAAGTTAGAAATTATTTTTGTTTTCAAAAATAAACGGACCGGGACCCCACCGGGATGTCAAAACCCACAAAATTCACGTTTTTATTTTTATAAAATCATTTGTATTTCAAATACCCGTTATTTTCGCATTTTTGAATTATTCACAATTTTTTAGGAATTTTGATATAAATTTTATGTTTTGTTATTTTAAAATTATTCCCCGTAATTATTATTTTGGGGCTTAATTATTTTAATTAGGGGATAAAACACCCTTAATTAATTTTTGGGTATTTATTTTCCAAAAATATAAATAGCTAAATTGTTTTATTATTTTCAGAATTATCCAAAAATAGAAAAACAAAAATTGGGGGTAAAATTTGTTCTTGAACAAACAATCAATGATTTTGGGAGTTCTAGGAATCCAATCTTGATGTTCTACATACCAAATTGATCCTTGTTTCAAGCCCGTTATATTGATACCAATTTCAGAATCTGAGATGATGTATTGTGTAAAATCGATTTTTTTAGTGTTCTTGATCTTGAAATTCAATTTTGACTTGTGAGGGTTTTGATTGATTTCGATGTTATAGATAGTTTCACCATGAGTTTTAGAATTGATTTCATGTATTACTTGAATCATTGGATTACCGAAAGTATAGGTCGAGTTCTTATTTTTTTTTAATTTCATTTTTCTGAGTTAATTGTTGATTATTCAAGGCTATGGTTGATTGTAATGGATTGTAGATTGTACGAGCTTGATTTTGGCATCTAAATCGTGAAGTTTGGTTCGAAATTGAGCGAACTCGGGTTCTTGCCATATTCCGAGTTCTTGCTCGATGATGATCGGAAATCGAATTCCCGGGACAATATGCTCTGTTTGTCTGCACCGTTGTGTTTCTAGGTTGAATTGAGATGGATTACACATAAAACTGTTACAAACGATATTGTTTTATCCGAGAAACAGAGCTGGCCGGAGTTGTGGTGGCCGGAATCTGGGTAGAACTCCAACGAGTTCTTGCCTGTTCTTGGCCGACCCGACTTCCTGACCCGTTTTTCTCTAACATCGACCTGGTTTTAATCCTAAAACCCCATTTCCTATTTTCCAGAATGTGTTTTTGTATTTTCTTTTAAAATTTAATTGAAAATTCAATTTCTGTTTTTTAAAAATCATTTCTTTTAAATTCTAAAAATCATTTAGTTAGTATTTTAAATTTTTAAAAATCATTTTTTAATTTTTTTAAATTCCAAAAATTATTTCTGTTATTATTTTCAAAAATCCATATTTGTGTTAATTATTTATAATTTGTTTTAATTTCAAAATTACCCAAAATTTGCGAATAATTCAAAAATGCAAAAATAACAGGTATTTGAAAATACAAATGATTTTATAAAAATTAAAACGTGAATTTTGTGGGCTTTAACATCCCGGTGGGGTCCCGGTCCGTTTCTTTTTAAAAACAGAAACGATTCCTAACTTAGCAGAATACCCGGAAAACACATAAAATACATTCAAACTCACATAAGATGGGATAAAACGAATATATCGATAAAGATGCTAATAAACATGCGTCCTGGTTGCAGCTCGATTCATGTATATGCATTTTAAAACACATAACCAGTATCCCATTGGATCATATCGAATCCGAAAATAGATTACTTAGCCGCTAAGTAACTATAGAAACGATACAATTTAGTATCAGATTTGGATAATTATCAAAATCGGGCTTCTTATAAAACACTTTATAAAAAATAATGTAATAATATCACGTCTTCCGATAATACGGGTTTTGTTGTTTTATCAAAACGATTATCGTATCAAAAATTTTGCGCCGGGACGCGTACGGGTCAAACCGTAATCCGGACCGAAAAAGTTAAAACACAGAAAATGTTCAGAATTACCAAATTCGATTAGGAAGGAGTTTTGCGAAGATTTTTGGGTTGTAAAAACGTAAAAACATTTGAGGTTGGACGATTCCCGGTTTAATAAAATAGTTTTGTAATTATTCAGAAAATAATTAATAAATTCATAAATCATTATAAAAAACCATATAACCGTCCAAAAATTACCATAAAAATATCACAATTATCTATATTTAAATTTGGACATATAAAAAATTAGAATACTCAAAGAATTTCATATATAAACATCCAAAACATCAACTCCAATTACCGGATAATCCACTAAAATTCACATAAAAATCACATAAACAATTTCAAATAATAATAATATCTGAAAATATGGGATATTACATTAATCTTTCTTTTGTATACCTTATTCTGTAATGATCCTTAAAACTGTTTTAATTCCCTATCCTATATATTCTGTTTATCTTTTGATCAAGATCCTTGGTATGGATCTTTGCTTACCTTTGATACGATCACTTTATTTGAATTCTTGAATTTAACTTAAGAATGACTTTCGACTTGAAAGAGTCTGAATGATTACATATTCTTGGTAATGATAAAATGAACTTAGTACGACATTTCTTTAAGGTTTACCAGATGAATTCCTGATGGATTGGATTGAGACGTAAGAGACTAGTGGGACTAGTCCAGTCATATTAAGAGACTAGCGGGGATAGTCCAATTTAAGGCTGAAATTATGCCATAGGTATCTTAAAGACCAGATGGAGGTCGGTACGGGCTGATCACCTATATAATTTATAAAAGTGAAACTAGTCCAATCAAGGGTTCCCTCTCATTTAATAAAGAGAAATTGAATACTTTTATTCAACAATTGATTCTTTGAAAACGAAATAGTTTAAAGTGATTTGTGATGATTTGATTGAGATATTGTTTGGTATACAGTTTTGAGAACCCTGATTCTGTTCTGAAATTGATATCAATCATATAATTGATTTCCAGAGTTAGATATATTATTGCTTTCCTGGTGAGAGATCCTTTGAGATCCAAATGTTGATTTGTGATAAATGTCGGCTTTCACCCTATCTTGAGCCTTGATTCCTGAAAGCCCCAAATCTTTTTCATAACCCTTTCATAGCCCAAAGAAAGAAATTTGCCACCTAGAAATTTTAAAGTAGAATGCCTTAAAAGTCGTAATGGTATATTATTATTATACCGTAGAACTGTCATTTAGTTACTTGTTGAGTTTTATACTCATACATTATGCTTTGTTCTAACCATGGCAGTTAAGTAAGAGGATGGCCAGACTTAGGCGCACTGCTCGTAAGAGCGTACCTAGTGGCCCCTACTGTGTTGTAGGCTTCTAGATGCCAGACCAGGTAGTACAGGTTATGTGTGAGAAAGCGCTTAGTCGGAATGTTTGTAAAGATACAATGGGTTATCTGTCGGTTCCAAGTCGGAATCGATTGTGTAAATTTGGTATTATTTTAGGTTGTAATTTATTTATTATGGTTGGTAGTTGTAATCTTGTCTCAAACTTTGTCTTGTTAGATCCTGTTAGTAGTTAATCGGGGTTTATGCTTATTTATTGTTAGTTTAATGTTGTGTGGGTCCTCATTTCCTAACCCCGAGATTGAGGGCGTCACAAGTTGGTATCTGAGCAACATGATCTAGTCCCTGAGACCAGTTAGGATAAAAGGGTATTTTGGATATATATATCAATATCGCGAGAGTATGCGACTCATATAGAGTTGAGTTAGACTATTATGTATAGTCTAAGGAAAGTGAATGAGCTAAAATAACAACTACAGTTAGGGTGTGAGTTAGTTGGAAGTTTTATCTAACCCTAACGCTGTTTCTTGGTTGTTATTTTATATTTTCTTTCAGGACCCCAGTAGTGGTAGTGATTCTGATTCAGTGATTAGTATAACAGGTACCTCAGTGGACCCTGTTCCACCCTCTTCACAGGAGCCTGTGTATGTTAGTTCTGATCCAGAGGATGATCCATCTGAGAGTAGTAAGATTCCTATGCAGGTATCACCCTTGAGGACAGAATCAGAGACCCCAGCCCCTGAGCCAGAGTCTGAGATGCCTAAGATTGTGCCTGTTAGTGTTGGTGGAAAGTTATCCCAGGATCGAGACTTTGTTTACTCCCGCATTCCTGAGTTGGGAGCTTTGGTGGATAGGCTAGCTCGAGAGTCTAGGCAGAGCACTTCAGTTGTGGAGGAAGAGTGGAGAGCTAGGATTCAGTTGGTGGAGCAGGTTGCCCGGAGGAGATTGGATGAGGGACCATCCACTAGTGATGCTGATGATGAGGCACGGAGGTGGCATAAGATCATTTGCTGGATGTTGGTTGTGTTGAGAGAGATTCTTGATGATTAGATGATAGAGTTAATCAGGCGGGACATCTGGTGGAGCCCGTAGTTGTTGTTATTTCCTTTCAGTGCCAGTAGGCTTGGGATACTTGGTCAGATGTCGGGATCCTTTTTTCATTTTTTATGTTGTATTGTATCTCGGGACTTTGTAGTAGTAGTTGTTAGAAGTTAGGGGTAGGTAGGGGGATGTTTTCCAGTTTTTTCCTCTGTTTAACCCTGTTATATTATTGTACCTTATTTTCGGAACTTGCTATAATCAAACCTTTATTTATGAACCTTTGGCTGGTGGAATCAACCACATATCTTATTTCCTATTTTGCACCATTAGAATCTTTATAACTATTTTTGTAATATATAATAGATGATGTCAAAGATCACTGAAGCTGACAATGTCATTAGCAATCAGTTAAGCTTGGGGCCAACCCTAAGTAAGTTGTATTGTTATCTAAATTTGTATTTTGTACTTGTAACACTTAAAGTATGTAAAAATGCAAAGGATCAGACTGGAGTCTTTTTCCTAAAACAGTATCAAGCCTAAGGATTCTATCTGGAAGAAGATCAAGAAGATCATACCTCGGAAGAATTTTGAAGAAGCTTGGAGTTGAATAAATCTGTTTGGAGAAAAATGTTCTAAGTCAAGATCTCTACAAGTCACATATTTAATGTTATAGAGAAGTCATTCGAGAACTCCAGAATGACTTATCGAGAAGTCATTCAAACTCCAGATAGTACCGACGGATAAACAATATCTACTCGACGAATGAGCTATATATCCACTCGATGGATGAATAACATCTACTCGACGGATGAGAAATATCAACTCGACGGATAAGCTATACATCTACTCGATGGATAAGCAATATCTACTCAACGGATATGCAATATCCACCGGGAGTAGAGATGTCAGAAAAGTTACTCGAGAACTCAAAAAGATATCAATAAGTCATTCCTTCACTAGAGAACTCAGAGTTATCGACAAGTCTATATCCATTTGAGAACTCAGAGATATCTACAAGTCAAGTGAAGTTATGAAAATTAGAGATCTCGATGAGCTGAAGACCTCTACAAGCCAAACTCATTATGGAGTACCAGAGATCTCGATAAGCCTTTATACTTATCGAGATATCAAGTGTTCAAATGAATCAAACTAGAGATCTCGAAGTATAGTCTCAAAGTACAGAATTGCATATCAGTTTAATATCCAAGATAAACAATCAACAAACAATCCAACAGCTGGATTGACAATTCTACAAATAGTAGCTTGAAGAATGTGCAAGATCAATGGCAAAGATTAACTGACAGAGGAAGATTAAAGTAAACACGGGATGCTAAAGATATGCTAAGCCAGAAATGGAAGATTTGTTTTTCTATAAATAGAAATGACAAGGGATAGTTTAGAAAATCTAATAGTATATTTATTATCCACTGTGTAAACCAGCAGTTAATTGAAATATAAAGTTAACACTGGTCCTCTAGTTAGATGTAACAAATGAGATAAAAAAATTTGTAACACTCTCGAGAAGAAGCTGAGTTCTTTAACTTAGAAGAGCTTAGAAATTTTATAGCAAAGCATCTTAATTTTTAATACAAAAATTAAGTGAGTTTTGAAGATCTGTGTTTTTTATTTTATGCAAGATTAATTTCTGCATGAACATTTTTCTATACAAGATTTAATTTACTTTGTTCAACCATTATCTTTCAAGAAAAGCCTAAAATCAGAAAACACATTCACCCCCCCCCCTCCGTGATTCATTACCTAACAAGTGGTATCAGAGCAAAATCTGAAAGAAAATAGATTCAAGATCTTGGAAGAATGAATACACAGAAAATCAGTAGCATCAAAATCCCTACCTTTGACAAAGCTAACTACACTCTTTGGAAAAAGAAAATGATGTTGTTTATGAAGATGGCCAATTCACTCTACGTTCAGATTCTCAAGAATGGACCCTTCATTCCTATGGTAAGAGTTGAGAAATTTACAGATGGAGACATGGTCATACCAGCTCATTATGCTCCTAAAGATCCAACTGAGTATTCTGACCCTGAAAAGGAGAAAGTCTCCCTGGACAGCAGCTTACAATTGATATTGATTGAGTCACTTGACAATGTGATGTACAACAACATTGTCAACTGTTACACTGCTAAGCAGATATGGTAGAAAATTGAAATACTATATGAAGGAACTGAGGAAGTTAGATCTAATCAAAGAAGAATACTGATTTCACAGTATGAGGGTTTTATGGCTAAGGCCAAGGAAAGCATTACTGAAGTGTTTGAAAGATTTAATAAGATGATAAATGACTTGCAGCTTCATGACCAGTACTATGAAGCTGAAGAGGTGTATCTAAAGTTTTATCTTACTCTTCCTAATAATTTGGAACAGAAAATCTCAGAAATCAGGGAAGGGAGAGACTTGAGCAAGATAACTCTGGAAGTTCTATATGGAATTCTCAAAACCTATGAACTAGAGATGATTCAAGGCAATCATTAAGATCTGGCCAAGGACATGTTATAGATGGTTCAAGTGCTTTAATAGTAAATGAAGGCCAAACATCCAATGATGAACTCAGATCTCATACCTCAGTTGTCTCAACAAGTGAGCAGAGAACAATTGATTCACGGGAGCAAGTCATACTAGAATTGGAAAAGGATGAGTTCTACACTCTTGAAGAACTATATGAGCTAGATCATTCAATGGCTTATCTGGCTAGAAATTCTCTAACATTGGAGTAAGGAAGCCAAGATACTTTATAAGTAAAGGACAATCTTTTAACAAAGACAGCATCTGGAAAGAGAAAGGGAAGTACAATTCTGATAGCAAAAGTGGTTACAAAACTAGATCTGTTGACAGATCTAACATAGGTTGCTTCAGCTATGATGAACTAGGTCACTTTGCTACAGAATGCAAGAAACCCAAGAAGGCAAAGAAAGATAAGGCTTATCTTGAACTTGAAGCAAAGTATGAAGCTCTTCTAAAGAAACAATAAAGTAAAGCTTATATTGCAGCAGGTAAAAGTTAGGATGATTCTGAAAATGATGAAGATGAAGAACTTGGAAACTATGCACTCATGGCCTTAGAGCAAGGAGAATCATACTCATCTAAATCACAGGTACCAACCCTTACCTCCGCTGACTTAAATGAAAATCAATATAAGGAAACTGTTGAAAAGATGAGCACAGAAATGTTTCACATTCATACAAGCATGGTTGCTACTAATGAAGAAGTTAGCAGATTAACAAAATTAAATGAGAAGCTTGAAAGTGAAAAACAAGAAGCTGAATTGTTAATAGTGGAGCTTGAAGCCTTGAAACAAGAAAATGGCTATCTAAAAAACAAGATCAAGTGTGCAAATGAGATTGAGAGTGTGTTAAGAGAAAAACTGGAGAAAAGTGAAGTAAAGTTGAAGTCCTTCAAGAATGCATCTGAATTGGTTGGTCAGTACCATGAGAAAAATAAACCATGTGCAAACATTGCCATTGGTCTTGATTATAACACCTTAAACAGCAAAAAGAAAAACACCGGTGACAGAGAAAAAGCAACAAAGAGTGAAAATGTTCCAGCAATGCTGAAAAATGTTGTGTCAGTGAAGAAGAATTGATTATCAAGAAAGAAATTGCAGATGAGGATAATGAAAAGAAGAATGCAGATTCAATTCAATCTTCCAAGGATGAAGAAAATCTCATGGACAACCAAAGTGCCAAGACTCCTGTCAAAGAAACCAAGATTGAAGATGCAAGTAAGAAGAAGAAAAATAGAAGTGGAAGAATTGGGAAAAATAAAAGCAACAATCTGAACTATGTTGCAGACATTCCTGGCAAGAAGTGTGGAATATGTAGTTCTATAAATCATCCAACTCATCCTTATAAAAAGGGTGTTAGTAAGCCAACTGAAGGAACCTGCAAATATAATGAAGCAGATTTAGATGATCCCTACTCATTCTGTGATAAGTTTGATTGCATTCCTCGCAACTTCAAAGTGATGAAGAGTTGTCACAAACTGAGAGTAGACTTAAAAGAAACACAAATTGAGTCTACATCAGAAAGGGAAAATGCACAACAATTATTGAACTTTATTTTATCTGAAACAAATCACTCTACTTCTGCTAAATCAGTTAACAAAAAGAAAGTACCCAACACTGCTTGGGTTACTAAACACACCTGAATCTCATTTTGTGCAGGGCAAAGTGAAGAAAGTCATATGGATCATTGATAGTGGATGTTCCAGACATATGACAGGTGATAAGGCCCTGCTATCACAGTTCGAGGAGAAAGCTGGCCCATTGGTGACCTTTGGAGACAACAACAAAGGATTCACAATGGGATATGGCAAGATTATTTCTGAAAATGTTGTCATTGATGATGTAGCACTGGTAGCTGGTCTTGAGGTAAATCTTCTCAGTGTTAGCAAATTTGCAGAAAAAGGCTTTGAAGTTTTATTCAACAAAAAAGAATGCACCTTTATCAACAAGAGAACTGGTGAAACTGCTCTGAAAGGAGCAAGGAAAGGAAGCTTGTTTGTTGTAGACTTGGACTCAACAAATAAGGATGGTATTTCATGCTTCTACACCAAGGCATCAGAAGAACAAAGCAAGTTATGGCATAAGAAGCTGTCTCACTTGAATTTCGAGGCAATTAATAACTTAATCAAAAAGGAGTTAGTGAGAGACATACCCAAGCTGGAGTTTGCTCAAGTTGAAGTCTGTGAAGCTTGTCAGAAAGGAAAGATGAAAAGATCTAGTCACAAATAAAAAACTGTGAATTCTATTAGTGCACCCTTGCAACTAATTCACATGGACTTATTTGGCCCAGTAAATGTCTTATCTATTTCAAGGAACAGATATGTACTTGTGATGGTGGATGATTTCTCAAGATACACTTGGGTAGAGTTCATGAAATCTAAAGATGAAACTCCATATATCATAATTGAGCACATTAAGAAGATAGAAAAACAAGCTGAGGATTATAATTATGTGAAAAGACTGAAAAGTGACAATGGAACAGAATTCAGAAATGCTACATTAAGTGGATTCTGTAAAGGCAAAGGCATTATTCAAGAGTTCTCAGCTACTAGAACACCTCAACAAAATGGAGTAGTTGAGAGAAAGAATGGAACATTGGTTGAAGCTGCTAGAACAATGCTGCAAGATGTCAAGTTGCCAACAAGTTTCTGGGAAGAGGCTGTCAACACTGCATGTTATACATAGAACAGATATCTCATTAACAAGGCACATGGAAAGTCACCCTACTCAATCATGTTCAAGAGAAAGCCTATTGTAAAGCATCTTCATGTGTTTGGAAGCAAGTGTTACATTTTGAAAGACAACTCTGAATATGTGGGATAGTTTGACTCAAAAGTCTTTGAAGCAATTTTTCTGGGATATTCACTGGAAAGAACAGCCTACGAAGTTTATGTGATTGATCAAAAGAAGATCATGGAAAGCACATATGTGACCTTTGATAAAGACAAGTATCTAGGCTTGGAATGCCTTGAAGATAATGAAGCTGAAGCCCTTGCATTTGATAACCTCAATATTGATAGTGATTCTGATGGAGAAGATGAAGTTAATGCACAACAAATGATGTATGAAGAGTCTGCTGAGCAAGAAAATCATGAGAATGGAAGCTCATCTCAAACACCTGAATTTGATGGCACAAACTCAGGGGGATAAAGAGAAGAAGGATCCACCAGTTACACCAATAATGAAGAAAATGACGAAGGCACTAGTCAACAAATACACACAAGAAAGTGGGAGAGAAGTCACTTTAGAGAAGCAATTATTGGTGATCCCACTGCTGGTGTGAGGACTAGAAGTGCAACAGCTAATGAGTGCGTACATGCATATTTTCTGTCTCAAGTGGAGCCTAAGAAAATTGATGAAGCTCTACTGGATCCTGCTGGATATCTGCCATGTAGGAAGAGCTAAATCAGTTTGAAAGAAGCAAAGTCTGGAAGTTATTTCCTACACCAAAGTACAGAAGCATTATTGGAACAAAATGGGTGTTCAGGAACAAAATGGATGAAAATGGTATAGTTACCAGAAATAAAGCAAGGTTGGTTGCAAAAGGCTACTCACAAGAAGAAAGGATTGATTATGATGAAACTTTTTCTCCTATTGCAAGACTTGAAGCTATAAGAATTTTCTAGCATTTCCTGCACACTCAAATTTCAAAGTGTATCAAATGGATGTCAAAAGTGCCTTTCTGAATGGTGAGCTAGAAGAAGAAGTTTATGTGTAGCAACCCCTAGCTTTAAGGATCCAAAATTTCCTAACTTTGTGTATAAGTTACTCAAGGCTCTATATTGACTAAAACAGGCACCTAGAGTTTGGTATGACCTACTATCAGATTTCCTATTAAAGCATGGTTTTACTAGAGGAATCATAGACAAGACTCGCTTCTACAAGAAACATGGTGAAGATATGATCCTAGTTCAGATCTATGTGGATGATATCATCATTGGTTTACTAATGAGAAGATGCGCCAAAGATTCTCCAAGCTTATGCAAAGTGAATATGAAATGAGTATGATGGGGGAATAAAGAAGTGATGGTATCTTCATCAGCCAAACTAAATATGTCAAGGATCTTCTGAAAAAGTTTGGAATGATTGACTGTTCACCTGCATCTACACCTATGTCTACTGCAACAAAGTTGGATGAGGATAAAAAGGGCAAGAGTGTAGATGTCTCAAGCTATAGAGGGCCGATTGGATCATTGCTTTACTTAACAGCAAGTAGACCAGACATCATGTTTGCAACATGTCTATGTGCAAGATTTCAAACCAATCCAAAAGAATCACATTTGATGGATGTAAAGAGGATTTTCAGATACTTGAAGGGGACTCCTAACTTGGGATTATGGTATCCTAAGGGAACTGGTTTTGAATTTGTTAGATACACAGATGCAGATTTTGCTGGATGCAGGGTTGATAGAAAGAGTACTGGTGGAAGCTGTCAATTTCTTGGACAAAGACTTGTATTCTGGTACAGCAAGAAACAACAATATGTATCAACTTCTACAGCTGAAGCTGAATACATAGCTGTAGGGAGTTGTTGTGCTCAAGTGCTTTGGATTAGAAATCAGCTAATGGATTATGGCCTAGTGTTACACAAAATTCCTATCATGTGTAACAATACTAGTTCTATATCTATAGTAGCTAATCCAGTTAATCATTCTAGGACAAAGCACATTGATGTGAGGTACCATTTTATTAGAGAACATGTTACTAATGGTACCATTGAGCTTATTTTTGTACCAACAGAAAAAAACTAGCTGACATTTTTACTAAACCTTTGGATTAAGCAACTTTCACTAGACTTGTAGGTAAAATTGGAATACTCAATTCTTCACCCTAAGGCAAGAACTCAGCTAATGCTTTGCAGCAGATTAATCTCCAGTAAATCAAAGTTAATTTGATTAAATTGGAAATTAACTGAAATATGAATTATAAATATTTCATAAATCTCTGCATATTTGTTTTTCAAATTCAATTAACTTGGAATTTTTCAAATTCTGAGTAAACTGCTTAGTTGTTAATTTACATCATTTATATGTAAAATTAACACAATGCATAATCACAATAACCAAAAGTATCTGGCAAATTGAGTTCTCGATAAGTATAAATTGACTTCTCGACAAGTCATTTTAGGACTTCTCGAGTGAGTCCTCGATAATCAACTCACTGACTTCTCGAATGACTTCTCGATAGGTTAAAATGACTTATCGACAAGTCCTTGTAGAGTTCTCTAATAATGTTCATTCACAAAGTTCTCTACAAGTACAATTCTTGACTTATCAATAACTCAGAACTGAAATAATTTAAACTGATAAATTATTTTGGTACATTACTTTTGGAAAATTTATTCTAATTTTATTTCGAATTTATTCAAATAAAAGTTAGAATTGATTCAGTCCGCTTTTTGGACAAACTGGGTATTTATTTGATATTTCGATAAGTCAATTTTGAGTTCTCTATAAGAGTAATTTAAAATGACTTCTCGACATGTACTTCATTTCTTTAAATGACTTCTCGATAGACAACTCCAAATGTCTATTTTTGAGTTCTCGGCAAGTCATCTACTTTCACTATAAATACCCAGACTTCTCGATTAATTTGAACTTGAAATTTTTTCAAAATTCTAAGTAAACTGAATATTTATTACTTCATATTCTCAGTATATGAACTTAATAAATAACAGATCAAAAGAAGCAAAAGTATGAAAAACTGAACAAATTTAATTCATAAATTTTGTTCAGAAAAATACTTTTGACATACTTTATCTTTAATTTCTCTGACTTATTGACACATCTACATGCTTATATGATTTTTTATTTACGTGGAAATAGGTTAGTCCAATGTTAGTAGACTAGTACATTATTTGTGTTGTTTTGAGTATGCTGATAGTGGTTAATTTATTTGACTGAATACTGATAGGAGGAGTTAATTTTTGTGTAGGGAGTACGTGCTTATTTGCATGGGGAATAGTCACTCTCTAAATTAAACTAATATTCTTGAGTACTTGCATGGGGAATAGTACCTAGTCATTTCTAACTGTCTAATATGCGTATGTGTTTATTACTCGTATTATCCGGGAAACTCAAGAGTCTATTGGTTTCTATCTTTACTCCCTCTATAAATTAAAAACACCTCCCTCTTTATCATTTATCAACACTCTATGTCTAATAAACTTTTTTCTGCCTCAAAACTCACCTATTGTTCTTTTCGCTCCAATGGATGCCCCCGTTTTTCACACACTCAACCACGGTGTTTATCTTCCAGCTCGAAACTTGACTGACGATAAGGTCTATTATGACCCTTTTGGACTTTAAATACGCATCAAGGGGTTCGTATGCAGCCTTTTTGATCTTCCATGAGAGATCTTTGATGAACTCTCATGGGATGATCAACTTGGTATTCTTTTCTTTGAGATGGAAGTCTCTCTCGAGCAGGAGAGACGAGCCAGGGTGGCTGAGCAGCAATGACTTGCTGCTCTGGAGCTGCAGGAGAGAATTATTTCTCTTGCAAATTCCATGTCCAGAGTGTACGAATGCAGGACAAGGAGGTTGGCGGCAGAGAAGAAGAAGCCCGAACTAGAGTAGTTAGGATTAGGATTTACTTGTTAAATCTATGTCTTAATGTAATATGTTTCCGTTTTTAATGAATGTTCTGATTCTTGTCTTGCAATCTCTTGTTTGTGTAATAATTACTATGTGCTTGTATCTATATTAAATTTTGTCTTCTCTGCAATAATGCTTGCAACTGAAATATCTTACAATGTATTTGTCTAATGAAACTCCAAAAAGAAACATTTATTCAATGCATTATAGGATTAATACAAGACATCAACAGGGAATTCAAATAATCAATTCACAGGTATTAGTGCTAAAACTGCACCTAAAACATTTCTAAACCAAACTGCAGTTTACCCAGGCACGGCAACACAAACACAAACTCAAACATAATTCCACTCAGGTAACTCTCAAAAGGTACCTGTTTTATAAAAGGACAAAATCCCTAAAATGTTCTTCAGTTGTTTTGTTGTTTGAAAAAAAAAGAACTGGTATCACAAACATGGAAACTTATCAGCTTTTCATGATTATCACTAATGCACCTTCATGTCCAAAACAGTCTTAACAGACTGATAGGTTTGAAGGTAGTACTCATGAGGGGGAGCTATCTAAATCCTCTCCAGTTCAATTGGAGGTTCCTCAAGAGGGAACAACTCCCCTCATAACCCTAGCAAAAATAGCCTCTGTAGTTAAAGCTAGGAGTACAATTGCCTATGACATGTCATAATAAAGGCAATCTTAGCATATTCAAGTGCCAGTGTGTTACAAGACACACAAGGGTTTGAGGCTGATGCACATGGCAGTAACCCCGCCAAATCCCCTCCAATTCAATTAGAGGTTCCCACTACAAGTGGAGGTCAACACACTGTCATAACCACAGAGCAATCTGTGAGCCAAACTGTGACCCCAGTCATAGATGCTTATGCACTCATTTTTCTGGTGAAATGAGTATGATTAGCCCTATATGGTCTTCCCCTAATCATATGATCACAGATTAACTCATCTCAGCCACCTCTTATTTCTGTAGGACAAACAACAATTGAGCCTTTCATGTGAGAGTGAGAGAAAGGATTGAGAGAAAAATAAAGAGGCAGGATCCTTCTTGGAAAAAGGAGAGTTAGAATGAGTGTCTGGATTTAGCAATTCTTGTGAGGTAACTCTAACTCTTAAAAGTCATGAGACTAGTCCGGTGAGAAGTAGTGAGACTACTTATTAAAGAATAGAGAGCTTAGGATTTCCCTATTCTAATCTACTTGGTAATCTCATCACTACAGACTTCACTAAAACTTGAAGCTGCTGATAGTGTTCTACATGAACATTGACAAAAGCTTGAACAATGTGCATACTAGTTGGATCTTTCTTCCTGAAGATAATGTCAAAAAGGGGGAGAATATATCTAAATGCCAAAACAGCTAATAGATGTTGCCAGATAATAATATTCTGTTCTTGATAGGGGGAGAAGGAAGAATACATCTAATTGCAACTCACAAAAGAAGATCAGATGGGAAAATTGGGTTCCTGGGTTCTGCATTTAGATAAAGGTTTGACATCATCAATCAGAATTTGTGCATAATTTCATAATGAACAAGTTGGGGTGATTATAATATATAATAGATGATGTCAACGATTACTGAAGCTGACAATATCATTAGCAATCAGTTAAGCTTGGGGCCAACCCTAAGTAAGTTGTATTGTTATCTAAATTTGTATTCTGTACTTGTAACACTTAAAGTCTGTAAAAATGCAAAAGAGCAGACTGAAGTCTTTTTCCTAAAACAGTATCAAGCCTAAGGATTCTATCTGGAAGAAGATCAAGAAGATCATGCCTCAGAAGAATTTTGAAGAAGCTTGGAGTTGAATAAATCTGTTTGGAGAAAAATGTTCTAAGTCAAGATCTCTACAAGTCACAGATTTAATTTTATAGTGAAGTCATTCGAGAACTCCAGAATGACTTATCGAGAAGTCATTCAAACTCCAAAGAGTACCGACGGATAAGCAATATCTACTCGACGGAGGAGCTATATATCCACTCGATGGATGAATAACATCTACTCGACGGATGAGCAATATCTACTCGACATATAAGCTATACATCTACTCGACGGATGAGCAATATTTACTCAACGGATAAGCAATATCCACCGGGAGTAGAGATGTCAGAAAAGTTACTCAAGAACTCAAAAAGATATCGATAAGTCATTCCTTCACTAGAGAACTCAGAGTTATCGACAAGTCTATATCCATTCGAGAACTCAGAGATATCTACAAGTCAAGTGAAGTTATAAAGACTAGAGATCTCGATGAGCTGAAGACCTCTACAAGCCAAACTCATTATGGAGTACCAGAGATCTCGATAAGCCTTTATACTTATCGAGATATCAAGTGTTCAAATGAATCAAACTGGAGATCTCGAAGTATAGTCTCAAAGTACAGAATTGCAGATCAGTTTAATATCCAAGATAAACAATCAACAAACAATCCAACAGCTGGATTGACAATTCTACAAAAAGCAGCTTGAAGAGTGTGCAAGATCAATGGCAAAGGTTAACTGACAGAGGAAGATTAAAGTAAACATGGGATGCTAAAGTTATGTTAAGCCAAAAATGGAAGATTTGCTTTTCTATAAATAGAAATGACAAGTGACAGTTTAAAAAAGCTAATAGCATGTTTATTTTCCACTGTGTAAACCAGTAGTTAACTGGGCTATAAAGTTAACACTGGTCCTCTAGTTAGATGTAACAAATGAGATAAAAATTCTTATAACACTCTCGAGAAGAAGCTGAGCTCTTTAACTTAGAAGAGCTTAGAAATTTTGTAGCAAAGCATCTTAATTTTTAATACAAAAATTAAGTGAGTTTTGAAGATCTGTGTTCTTTATTTTATGCAAGTTTAATTTCTGCATGAACACTTTTCTACACAAAATTTAATTTACTTTGTTCAACCATTATCTTTCATGAAAAGTCTAAAATCAGAAAATACATTCACCCCCCCCCCTCTGTGCGTGATTCATTACCTAAAAGTTTTGCATACCATGTTTTTATACAACCGTGTTTAATTTATTCGTAAGAATTTAACCCTGTTCCATGAGGAAACACAACTGATAAGAGAAATTATGAAGTAATAGGATTGCATGTGAAAAATTGGGTAAAGCTTAAAACCCGTAAAAGTGATTTCGTAGTAAAATGTTGTTATATATATCAATGCCATGCTATCGTATTGTTAAATAATTGCTCAATCAGGTTTGCAAGAAATGGTCAACTCACCAGATCACCAAGAAGAAGAAAATCAAACCCAAGACCAAGAACTGAACCAAGATACCACTATGATGAGCCGACTTGCTCAGCCTTTGCAATAACCCATAGCCCCTAAAGTTGGAAACTTCAAACACTTTCAATCTGTTCATCCTTCAGAGTTCTTAGGTTTTCCAGACCCGATAAAAGCTCAGTCGTGGTTAAGAGAAATGGAGAAAGCATTTGAGTTAGCAGAAGTTAAGGATGAAAAGAAAGCCCAGTATACGAGTTATTACCTTAAAGACAAGGCGAGGTTCTGGTGGGAATCGTCTAAAGCTTTGCTTGAAGAGAAAGATTTGTCATGGGTAAAGTTTACTGAGATGTTTATGGAGAAGTATTTGCCAAGCTATATACAAGATCAATTGGAGATGAAGTTTTTGGACCTTAGACAAGAAGATATGTCGGTAGTAGAATATGAGGTGAAATTTTCAGAATTATCTAGATTTGTACCTGAGTATATGAATACGGAGGCGAAGAAGGCCAGAAGGTTCCAACAGGGACTTAGGCCATGGATTCAGAGTCAAGTGGCACTGCTAGAGATCAAGAACTATGCTGCCCTAGTGCAGAAGGCAATGATAGTGGAAGGAGAACGTGAAGCTGCAAAAAAAATGAAAGTAGGAAAATCAAGTTTGAGAGCCCAGAGCAAGAGAAAGGAAGTTCAAAGTTTAGAGGGAAGTTTAGAAAGAATGGTGGAGGTCAGAACCAAAAGTATCAGAAGTTCAAACCCGGGAACGGAGCTCAGAAGAACCGTTTCCAGAAGGCAGGACAACCGAGAAAGGATAGTAGCCCTCAGATTTAAGAGTGTAAAATTTATGGGAAGAGACACCCGGGAAGGTGTAACAAGCTGGATGTGACATGTTTTAGGTGTAATAAGAAAGGTCATTATTCATCCGAGTGCCCAAGTGGAGCAAAGAAGCCTGAATTAACCTGTTTTAAGTGTGGAAAAGTGGGCCATAAGCCAGAAACTGCAAAGAGCCTGTTCAAAAGGCCAATGCTCTTAGAATTGTTGGATCGTCGCTTCCCCCAGCACCAATAGCTCAACTTAGAGCTAGAACCTTCAATATGACAATGAAAGATGCTATGCAAGATATGGATGTGGTGGAAGGTATGCTTGTTATTAACTTAGTAGAAGTAAAAGTATTAATGGATTCTGGAGCAACTAGATCCTTTTTTGCTAAAAGTATTCTTGATAAACTAAAATGTGTTGCGTACCCTCTTGAACCCAATTTGATTATAGAAGTAACAAATCAATAAAAAGTCATTGTTAATAAGGTTTGTCCCGATTGTGATGTGGTTATAGAAGGTCGGCACTTTTCTGCTGACTTAATTCCTTTTAAGTTAGAAGAATTTGACGTCATATTAGGAATTGATTGGTTGTCAAACCACGAGGCGCAAATAGAGTGTAAAAGCAAGAAGGTGAAGTTAAAGACCAAGGATGGTGTTGAAGTGATATTCAAGGGGAAAAGACAAGAGAAAAAGTTTTTAAAGGCTATTCAGAAAAAGAGATTGTTACGACAAGGATGCGAAGCTTATTTGACTCACGTCAAAGATGTAGAGAAAGAATCCATAAAGATTGAGGATATTCCGGTAGTAAGAGATTTTCCCGATGTGTTTCCAGACGAATTACCTGGATTACCTCCAGATCGAGAAATCGAGTTTACGATTGATTTGGCTCCTAGAACGAAACCAGTATCGAAAGCTTCCTATCGAATGGCACTAGTCGAGATGAAGGAATTAGCAGTGTAGTTGCAAGAATTATTGGATAAAGGAGTAATACGCCCAAGTGTATCCCCGTGGGGTGCACCGGTGTTATTTGTGAAGAAGAAAGATGGAAGTATGAGGTTGTGCATTGACTATCGCGAATTGAATAAGTTGACGATTAAGAATAAGTACCCTCTACCGCGAATTGATGACTTGTTTAATCAGTTAAAAGGAGCTACTTGTTTTTCCAATATTGATTTAAGATCTGGGTATCATCAGCTAAAGATTAAAGCAGAAGATATATCCAGAATAGCATTTCGAACGAGATATGAACATTATGAGTTTTTGGTAATGGCATTCGGTTTAACAAACGCGCCAGCCACATTTATGGATCTTATGAATAGAGTATTCAAGCAGTATTTGGATAAGTTTGTTATAGTGTTTATGGATGATATTTTGATTTACTCCAAGACGGGGAAGACCATATGGAGCATTTGAGGATTTCCTTAGAAATCCTGAAAAAAGAAAATTTATATGCCAAGTTTTCAAAGTGTGAGTTTTGGCTGAAGGAAGTGCAGTTTCTTGGACATGTAGTCAATAGAGAAGGAATCAAAGTAGATCCAGCTAAGATAGAATTTGTGATGAATTGGGTAAGGCCCAAGATTCCTATGGAGGTCAGAAGTTTTCTGGGATTAGTAGGATACTATAGACGGTTTGTGCAAGATTTCTCTAAGATTTTTGTCCCATTGACTAAGTTGACAAGGAAGAACGAGAAGTTTGTGTGGTCGGATAAGTGCTAGGAAAGTTTCAAGAATTGAAGAAGCAATTGGTAACCGCCCCAGTTTTGGTGTTACCAGATGAAAAAGGAGAGTTTGTGATCTTCAGTGATACTTCGTATAAAGGATTGGGATGTATTTTAATGCAACACGGGAAAGTAATAGCGTATGCGTCAAGGCAGCTAAAGCCACATGAACAGAAGTATCCCACACATGATTTGGAATTAGCAGCGATTGTGTTTGCTCTTCAAATTTGGAGGCATTATTTATATGGAAAAAGTGTGAGATCTATACAGATCATCAGAGTTTAAAGTATATTTTCACGCAGAAGGAGTTGAATATGAGACAGAGAAGATGGTTAGTATAACACCCTCCAAATCCGGGGTATAGATTTGGGGCATTATTAATAAGAACTACAAACTAAACCTGCACAAGCAGAATATAAATATGATAATTACCCCGAAGTACTGCTACTCAGGATCTTTTAAGGTTAAGAGTTGAAAATAAGAACCACACATTAACTTTATTATAAACCCAAATAAAAACAATCTGTCTCAAGAACTCTCGTTGTTACAAAACTTTATTCTCTCTACATTCTCACCACACAGCTTTTATTCAAACCATACAAAACTTTTATTCAACCCAACATTACTACTTATCCTGTTACACCTGATCTGGTAACTCAAAGCTCTCTTCGGGGATAGGAAGGAACACTCTTGGTATAAGAGGGTCCCGCTGCTTGACTCGCTTCTTGACTACGCGGGTCCTGATGGGTTTCATTCTCTACCTTAACTGTAAAACAATAGGAGTAACAATAAAAAGGGATGAGCCAAAATTGCTCAACAAGCCTGCAACAATATATATGTATAGCATAAAGAGAGAAGAATAAGTGAACCAATAAGCTGCTGGTTTGAACAACCATCTGAATCTGTATAGGATAATAATTTGCCAACACTGGCGAGTGCCAAATGAACAAGACTGGAAACAAGAACCAACATATGCACTATAACCTGTTGATCAGTCAGGATACAGTGCGGATTTATACCCAACTGTATAGACCCAACCAACATAAGGAGTACTCAGGCAACTATGGCCTATTAATTAAAGGTCTGGGTAAAACCCAGCCCATATCATAACCATCCAGTCCCAAGCTGAGCATCCAGAACAATCGGAATGCTTTTGATGTATCCCAACATTAGGATATATCTGAATATATGTAACAAGGTTAAAAGTATAGGATTATGAATAAAGAATTCAATAAATTGGGAGAAATCAAGAATAGAAATGAAATAGAAAAAAGATTAAATAATTGTGTAACAGTGTATATGAACAAGAATTATCAAAGATAATTGATATGGGAAAATGAGATATAATTCACTATTCTGAATTTAGAATAGGGGAAAACTTGTCTTGCGCGTACTTAACCTGGTTCAAATCACCGCCTTCTGTCCCTAGCCTGATCGGCCTTGCTGACACTGAACCAATCATAGAAAGATAGTCGTTTAGATAACTTACTATATACGTGTATCTCGAATTGATACTACGCAACCCTATCAATCTACCCATGCGTTTCTATTTGACTCGCATATATACACATATAATTATATAGCACATAAGGTTCACATAACCACGTAAAGAATATAGAACATAATTGATTTTTGGACTTATAAATATTTTTGGAATCGATACTAAACTCATATCTGAATTAACTAGCCCTATCTGATTTTATTGCAATTTTTTGGGATTTATTTGACTTGATTATACCTCTATTAGGGTCTATAAACCATTAACTAACACAAGACCACTCTCTTCTGGAAGAAATTATAACTTATAATTATTTTTATTGAATTCATTTCATTTTTCTGAGTCTAGGGGTCTTCGTTTCGCTCAAATCAGACTAACGGTTTAATTATTATGAATTAAACAAGATCTAATTAATTAATAATTAATTATAAATAATTAATCATAATTAAATAATCCTTAATTATATTTTTAAATAATTAATTAATAATTATTGTATTTTAAAAAAATTAATCCCTAATTATTAGGATTAATTACAATTTATTACAATCATTTAAAAATTATTATTACTTACTCGATTAGATCGATTATTTATAAATAAACAATCGATACAATTAACTGGTATGCTATGAATAAATAAATATTACTCGAATCATAACCTAACTCAACGATTAACTACTCGCAATTTTCGAATAACTATCGAATCGTTATTATTATTACTATACTTATACGATTAATTAATCAATTAATTATCTGTATTTAATTATTCGATACGAATAATTATTACGATATTCTTCGAATAAATTATCGCTCGAATAATAATTCTAATTATCGAATCACTACTCGTATAAATACGAGTTACTCGTAATATTAACTAATTATCGGATTATTAATCATATTATTTAATCCTTATTTATTAATTAATTACCTAATTATTAATTAATTACCTAATTATTAATTAATTAGATAACTAATAAATAATTAGATAAATAATTAAATAATTAAATCTGAAATTTTAAATTAATAAAATAATTTAGAAATAAATTATAATATTTTTCAGAATTTAAAACTGATTTTTAATTAATTTTTAGAATTACTAAAACTAATTACTGATTTTAGAAATATAAAATAAATATTAAAATTTCAGAAACACAACAACAGGTATCAGGGTTAGGGTTTTTGGATCAACCCCGGGTCGAAACCGGGTCGACTCCGGGTCGCGAAGAACGCCGCCCCGACTGCCCAGAAACCGGCGTCGACGGCATTTCCCGGCGAAAATCCGGCGATTCAATGGCGAGCTCGTATCGAAACTGCAGGCCATCCCCTCCTTCCGGTTTTGGTGTCGTTCGATCCCCCGTGACTGCAGCAACATCCCCAACTCACCACCGCCGTCCAAACTCCGTTCTTCCTCCATCTCCGGCGAAAACCGAAGCTCTCCGATGAGCTTCGTCTGAAAAACCCTTCCCCCAAAAATTGTTAACCAAACTTAATGATCAATATACGAAATTGAAGCTACTGAGTTCCAGAATCAATCTCAACAATTATCAACACTTAACAGCATCCAGAATTCATAAGAATCGAAGTTAAAAATAACAACAAAACCAAAACTCGAACAACACCTTCCAGGGGTTATACATACGAATTAACTACATAAAATCATTCCTAAACTCAAAACAAAGCTATTAAAATCAATCAAACAATCAAACGATTCTTAAATTAAAAACGCCCAAATCACACATAAACCCTAAAAAATTGAATTGAAAATCAAGTAACTGAAACATGAAATTGTTGATACGAATAGCAAGTAGAGATCATGAGGATTGTTTTGGTTACTCACATGATCAAATCAGATAACAGAATCACTTCCAAATCAAAGGTTTAATTCTGCAGTTGTTCTTCACCAACACAAGAATTTCTTGATTTTCTGATTTTTAATCTGATTTTTTTATTATAATTAACTAATTAATTAATAATAAATCAGCTATTTATATTATGGGAAATAATACCCCTAAATAAAATTAAGGGGCTAATTACACTCCTAATAAAAATATTTGGCCCCAATTTTTATAATTTTTGGGTATTAATAATGAATTTTTAAATATCCAATAAATACAAAATTAATGTCAATAATTCCCAAA
The DNA here is from genome assembly GCF_009905375.1 of Apium graveolens. Taxonomy (NCBI): domain Eukaryota; kingdom Viridiplantae; phylum Streptophyta; class Magnoliopsida; order Apiales; family Apiaceae; genus Apium; species Apium graveolens. The sequence goes on from NC_133648.1 coordinate 272,404,378, forward strand.
AATTATGAATATTACAAAAATGCAAAGAAAAATGATGTATGATAATTTCATGATCATATAAAAATAAAAATATGATTTTTGTGGGGGTTTTGGTACCCGAAGGGGTCTGGAAAAGTCATTTTTTCGCGAAAAAGGTAAATTTGTAAAACGCCTAGGGGTTCAGAATAGCGATATGGTATAGGGCATTTTTGGCAAAATAGGGCCAATGATTTTGTTTGAAATACGGGCTTTTAAAACATAGTTTGAGCTGTACGGGTTTTGATATAAGATATATAACTTACAATAAAACACTCAATAAATATCCAAAACACGTTCGGATCAAAACAGACAACACGTAACACATAGCAGTTAGGGTTTAATGACTCAACACATTTAATCACATAATACACATAATCTACCTTTATTATGATATAATACAAGCGTAATTTCTCGGTCGTTACAGTTAGAATTGATGAAAGATTACGACTATACGATAAATTTTCATCTTGGAAAGGAAAATGTGGTAGCAGATGTTTTAAGTCACAAAGAAAGATTGAAAATGTCAACTTCATCAGAGGAATTGATCAAGGATTTTGAAAATATGGAAATAAATGTGTAGACTCCAAAATTTGGAGGTGAAGTAATGTATGCAATGTCATTTCAACCTGAAATTTTGGAAAAGATTCGATGTTGTCAGAATCAAGTGATGAAACGTGAAAAAGATAAGTTGACAGGAGAGGAAGTTAAAGCTCAAAAGGATGAAAAAGGAATATATCACGTTAACTCACGCATTTGGATACCTAACATTGTGAAGCTAAAGCATGAGATTTTGCACGAGGCGCATAACTCAAGATTTCCAATTCACCGTGGAAGTACGAAAATTTACAAGGGCTTAAAAGGGAACTATTGATGGCCAAAAATGAAAAGGGAAATCGCGGAATGGATAAGAAAGTGCTATACATGCCAAAGTGTAAAAGCGGAACATCAGCGACCGAGTGGATTGCTTCAACCACTAGACATACCAGAATGGAAATGGGAAGATATCGTGATGGATTTTGTGGTAGGATTACCAAAGACCAAGTCTAATCATGATGTGACTTGGGTGATAGTCGATCGACTAACGAAATCAGCTGCTTGCCTATCAACGAAAGATTTTCATTGGAAAAGTTGGTCAATTTGTATTTGGACGAGATTGTGATGCGTTACGGAGTTCTAGTATCTATCGTGTCTGATAGAGATCCGAGATTTAACTCGAGATTTTGGCGCCAATTTCATGATCATTTGGGGACTAAGCTGAAAATGAGTACGACATATCATCCGCAGACTGACGAACAAAGTGAAAGGACAATTCAAATGATCGAGGATATATTGTGAACCTGTGCAATAGATTTCAAAGGAAATTGGGACGATCATTTTCCATTGATTGAGTTTTCCTACAACAACAGTTATCACGCGAGTATTGGCATGCCGCTTATGAAACGTTGTATGGAAGAAAATGCAGATCCCCTACATATTGGGGTGAGGTTGGTGAGCGCAGACTAATTGGGCCAGAACTAGTTCAACAAATGAAAGAGAAAGTGGAAATGATTCGTAAGAGATTAATTGCCGCTTAAGATTGACAAAATAAGTACGCGGATCGAGATCGAACCGATATGCAATTCGAGCCCAGGGATAAAGTGTTGATAAAGATATCTCCCTAGAAAGGTTTATCCCGATTTGGGAAGAAAAGAAAATTGAGTCCTAGATATATTGGACCATTCGAAGTACTTAGACAAGTTGGAACGGTGGCTTATGAATTAGCGTTACCTCCGCAGATGCAATATCTTCATAACGTAATTCACGTTTCTCTTCTAAAGAAATATAATGCTGATGCAAGCCATCTAATCAAATTAGAACTAGTGGAAATTCAGCAAGATCTGTCCTATGTGGAGCAACCAGTGCGAACCTTAGATCGTAAAGAGAAGACGATCAGAAATAAAGTTGTACCTGTAGTTAGATTACTGTGGAGAAATCCTAAAGTAGAGGAGTCAACCTGGGAATTAGAAAGTGAAATGCAAGAAAAATATCCCCATCTATTTGCTTAAACTAGATCTTGGGGACAGAATCCTTTTAAGGGGGGTAGATTGTAACGACTGGGAATTTCGCGATGTGATTAAGTGAATAAAGTATGATTCTGTGGTGTAATTATAAATTATGTGATTTAATAAAGGGTTAAATGATTTTGTTGGTTAATTGTCTTTATTGTATATTAGTAAAATGACCCGTTCCAGTTTGATGAGTCAGCTTAGGGGATAAGCTGTGTTGTCGGGCCGTCAAGTAGAACGGAACCCGTCTTAAAAAGGGATTAAAGTGTTTTAATGTGAACTATGTGCTATTTTGTGAAATAGGAATGTTTAAGTGAATATTATATTCCAGTGATGTGTCAGTTGATATAAAGGATTGATTGTGGAAGCGTAGCAGAAAATGCTCAGCGTCGGGCCGTCAGACAGGAAGGGACCCGTTACGCGAAAGAAAGGGAAATAATAATAATAATAACAAAAAGGGGAAATTTTGTGATTAATTATGAGTTGTGATATGTGAATATATGTGTTTTCATGTCTTTATGAATGACTACGTGATCTGGATAATTTTAATTAATTTTATAGAATTGATTTGATTTAATTAAGGTATATTGAACCTTTATTCATTTTTATAAAATTATCCGAGTACTTTCGAGGTGTGAAAGTTGTTGTGTTATTTTCAAAATAGTCCTAGAGACTTTACAAAAATGATAGATGAAATTATTTAGTGATCGATGTATTTTAAAATGATTTTATCGAGCCATAATTCCATTTTGAGCGCAATCTTGTAAAATCCGTATTAAATGAACCATACACTCAAAAATTATTTTAAAAATATGGTTGGAAATCTAATTTCGAACCCTATATCTTAAAACTGATATTCCTTTTTTTCATCTTTCTGAGAGAGCTATGTAATATTTAAATTCATTTTTAAGCTTAGGAATAAAAAGAAAAGAGAATAGAAGAAAGAAAATTTGCAAATTACTAAAGTACCCGTGCCCCTTATTATATAATCTCACCCTCCCCCTTTCTTTTTCTTTCTTCACCCATGCACTATATCTCACTTTCTCTCATCTCTCTTTTTCTCTCTCTCACTCTTGAAGCTCTCTCTCCCTCTTTTTCTCTCGGTGCAACCCTCTTCTCTCATTGATTTCTATGGATTCATCCATAAAACTTCATGCTTATTCCATATATATACTTTAAATCATGTGCATGTGTGTGTAGGTGCTTGCATGCGTGTGTGCGTGTATGTTTGTGTTCGGTGCCGAGCCGAGAGCTCAACTCTTGATTCCTTTGAGTGTTCGACTTGAAATTTTGTCAATTCCATAATGAATATGAGTTGCATGTGTTAGTTGCTGTGTATTTTGGTTAAAAATTAGAGGTTCAAGGTTGGAAACCCCTGAATGGGGGCACCACTGTGAAACCACCGCCACCGGTGATGAAATCCGGTGAACTGGTGGTGAGTAATGATGTATAAACTGAACTCTAGAATATTGACACTTGATTTTCGGTAGTTGCATGTGGTATTTTCTATAAAACCGAATGGATTCTTGATTTTTAAAAGAATTAAGTTGATTTCTATAGATGTGAATGACTTGTTAATAATTGTTCTTAGAATTGTTTTGATTTTATTGATTTGTGAACTTAGTTTGATAGATGCATGTGATGGTATTGTTTAAGGTGCAAATTTGGTTAGTTTTGTTCAAAAGAAAGTAATACTAAGGATCGATCTTGCTAAATTGGATTTAAAATAAGTTTAATTGGTGAAATTATATTTGCATATTGTTGTATTTAATTGAGGCCGAATGGTGCATTGTTTTGGTGACTTGATTGCTTCGAAGTTGGTGATTAATAGGTGTTATGGAGTCGTCCTTTGAATATAAGTTGTAAAGAGGCTTGGATGTTAAATTAGTATCGTACATGTAAAGATATATGAGTGCATGTTAAGATAATAAGAATTATTAAATATATTATTTAGTTCAGTTCGAATTTTGTGAATTAAAGGGAGAGAATTATTGAATTGATTGTGGTTTTAGTATTTAAAGAATCTTTTGATTTGATTAAATGATTTTAATTCAAATTTTAACTATTGTAAATGAGGTTTTTGATTTAAGAGTATTCGGTTGATTTGATTCTAGAATCTGGTTAAATGAGTGCATGATGATGTAGTTCATACGTTTGCTTCAAAACGTTGATAAAAAGAGAAAGGTTGAGTTGTTTGTTATTGAGTCATGCGAATTGAGGTTATTTACTAAAGTATGAAGCTTAAAGTATATAAGTACACTTTATTAAGTTCTATGTGTTATGGTTGTGTCATAATGTATGTGATTCGATGACTAATTGATTTGAAGTACGACTATATGGTATATCGTGCTATTGGAATATGATCGAGTATATATATATATACTCTTAGGGTTTTGCGATAAGGGTTAATTGTTAAGCATTTTGGGAACGTCGAGTGAGAAACTAATTAGGGTTTGATTGTTGGATTGTACATTCAGAGCGAGAAGGCATTCGGGCTAGGAAAGGGAAAAGTATACTAGGTGGCAGTAGTTCAACCCTTGTGAAACAAAAAAGCGAATTCAGGCAAGTAACTCTATTTACTTGTATAAACTATTTATATAGAGGATATTGTTCATGCGATGATAGACTATTGAGCTTTTATAGCACTTGTGAGCCTGTTATTGATTCTTGAACCTTGATAATAAATTCTTGTACCATACCAGTTATTGATTATTTGAAACACCCTGTTATTGTTCTCGTAATGATTTATGCTTATTGTTCAAACCCTTGTAATAACCCTGTCGATTCATATTCCAATTACCTACTGATTCCTTTGAATACCCTGAATGCTTGTGATCCTTATAAGAACCTTTATCAATTCTCATGCGTATTATTGGTTAATCTTTCTTTTGTATACCTTATTCTGTAATGATCCTTAGAACTGTTTTGATTCCCTATCCTATATACCATGTTTCTCTTTTGATCAAGATCCTTGGTATAGATCTTTCCTTACCTTTGATACGATCACTTTCTTTGAATTTTTGAATTGAACTTAAGAATGATTTTCGACTTGAAAGAGTCCGAATGATTCCATATTCTTGGTAATGATAAAATGAACTTAGTACGACCTTTTTTTTCCAATACAAAGGTTTTCCAAATGAATTCCTAATGGATTGGATTGAGACGTAAGAGACTAGTGGGACTAGTCTAGTCATATTAAGAGACTAGCGGGGCTAGTCCAATTTAAGGATGAAATTATGTCATAGGTACCTTAAAGACCAGATGGAGGTCGGTACGGGCTGATCACCCGTATTATTTATAAAAGTGAAAGTAGTACAATCAAGGGTTCCCTATCATTTAATAAAGGGAAATTGAATACTTTTATTCAGCAATTGATTCTTCAAAAATGAAATAGTTTAAAATGATTTGTGATGAGTTGATTGAGATATTGTTTGGTATACAGCTTTGAGAACCCTGATTATGTTCTTAAATTGATATCAATCATATAATTGATTTCCACAGTTAAATATATTCTTTCTTTCCTGGTGAGAGATCCTTTGAGATCCAAATGTTGATTTGTGATGAATGTCGGCTTTCACCCTATCTTAAGCCTTGATTCCTGAAAGCCCCAAATCTTTTTCATAACCCTTCCATAGCCCAAAGACAAAAATCTGCAACCTATAAATTTTAAAGTAGAATGCCTTAAAAGCCGTAATGGTATATTGTTATTATTGTATCGTAGAACTGTCATTTAGTTACTTGCTGAGTTTTATACTCATATATTATGCTTTGTTCTAACCATGGCAGTTAAGCAAGAGGATGGCCAGACTTAGGCGCACTTCTCGTAAGAGCGTACCTGGTGGTCCCTACCGTGTTGTAGGCTTTTAGATGCCAGAGCAGGTAGTATAGGTTATGTGTAAGAAAGCGCTTAGACGGAATGTTTGTAAAGATACAATGGGTTATCTGTCGGTTCCAAGTCGGAGTCGATTGTGTAAATTTGGTATTATTTTGGGTTATAATTTATTTACTATGGTTGGTAGTTGTAATCTTATCTCAAACTTTATCCTGTTAGATCCTGTTAGTAGTTAATCGGGGTTTATGCTTAATTATTATTAGTTTAATGTTGTGTGGGTCCTCATTTCCTTACCCCGAGATTGAGGACGTCACACTTTCCTTTTGTTTGAGCAAATCAAAATATTTCCTTTTGTAATCTACAGGCTCAGACTTCTTTCTATCAGAATCAGGCTTTCTACATTCATTGGCAAAATGACCGCCCAAGCCATCCTTGAAAATTTTGAATTTTGACTTGTCGACCATGTTTCTGTTTGGCTTGTATGCTCCAAAATTCTTCTTGAATTTGAGCTTGGCAAACCTCCTGGATAGAAAATCCAAATGCTCATCTATGTCTTCCATGTCATCTTGACTAAGATGGTCTTCATGTTCAGCTACTATCCCTTTTTCCTTGCCTTCACAAACTCTAGGGTTTGGTGCAAATTCAAAAGCTTCAACCTTTATCTCCTTCTTCTTTCCTTGCTCAGCAACCAATACAATGGATCCTCCTTTCTTTCTTCCTTTCTCCAGCTTGTCATCTTGCTCTATTTCAAGCTCATAGGTTTTTAGAATCCCATACAGTCTATCCAAGGTGAATTCCTTGTAATCTTGAGAGTTTCTTAGTGAGACTGTCATAGGCTTCCATTCCTGTGGTAGAGATCTGAGGAATTTGAGGTTTGAGTCCTTTGTTTGATAGACTTTTCCATGCAACTTTAGAGCATTCAGCATTTTTGAAATCTACCGAAAATGTCAGTGAGTGACTCACTTTCTTCACTATGAAAATGCTCATATTGCTGAATCAAGAGTTGCATTTTATTTTCCCTTACTTGCTCAGTTCCATCACATATAACCTAAATAGTATCCCAGACCTCTTTAGCAGTTTTGCAGTTTATGATGTTGTCAAACATGTTACCATCAACACCATTAAAAAAAATGTTCATGGCCATCTTATCCTTATGAAATTATTCAATATTTAGATCAGACCATTCTGCTATAGGCTTTGGGATGGATGGCTCATTTCCGGTAGCAGCTCTCATAGGGACATGTGGACCTTTCTCAATCCAGTCCATATATTCTTCATCTTGAGAGAGGAGATACAGGTGCATCTTCACCTTCCAATGGTGATAGTTGTCTTTGTCTAGAAATGGAATTTTTACTCCAACATCTTTTCTGCTCATCTTGTTAGTTGTTGTGATCTTTAAACTCTTTGTTCTTCAAGAGCTTGCTCTAATACCAATTATTATTCCCTAACAATCTAACAAAGAATTATAGAAGGGGGGTTGAATATAATTCTGGCTACTTTTTCAATTTAAAGAACAGTTCTACTATGAATATATAACTGTGTTTGATTTGGCTATGGTACGGAATGAAAGTATTAATGAAAGCAAAACACAAAGTAATCAAATACAAGTATTTAAAAACTTTCTGGTGGATTGAACTTTTCCAACAGAGATCTATTAATATGAGAACCCTGTGATGCAATGTTTGCATATAACTGCTTACAAGTTAAACTTAAAAAGAATAGAGAAATTCTTTACAGATGTAGCTTTATCTATTTCTCTGGTAATTGCTTACTAACTTGGATAGTTTTCAACTTGCTACCCTTGGTTTATATATCAACGAGTTACATGATAAAAAGACAAACAAATAAGACAAAATGTTTCTAGTCTAATCTCATGTTGCTTCATTTCTCAATCCAGCATCTTTGAATATCTTCAGTTTAGCATGGAAATGGAAATGCTTCTTTGTTCTCTAAAATCTGAATTAGACTGCCACATTCCATTTGCATACAACCAACGAATGTGACTTTAAAGTCGCTATCAACTACTATTTTGAATTTGATCATCCGTTGAAACTTTACTTGATCATCCGTTGAAACTGAGGTTGATCATCCGTTGAAGCTTTGTGAATCATCCGTTGAGACTGTTTTCTTGGTAGTTGACTCCATTTCATTTATAGAAGATTACAAGGCATCTAATATTTACATTTAACCAACCTATCTTGCATATCAAGCTAGTAGTCAACATGACTAGAAACATTCTGCAACATCTAGATCACTAAAGCATTATTATATGGAGGAATGTGCTACTAATCTTATTATTACATAAGCTACTCTTTCAACGGATGTTGAATTGATCATCCGTTGAAAGCTACAAAGACACTAAATAATATGTACTAAGTGTATTTTTTAACTTATCATCAACTTCACAACATATTCTTAACATAACTTTTGATATAAAAGCATTTAACTTACATTAAAATATCCGAAAAATATCCCGAACTATATAGAACACATACAACACATAACAATCAGAATTTCTCAGTCGTTACATTTAAGAAATTAAAGATTAAGTTTAATGGACCACACAAATGAGATAGTGAATTTTAAAAATAAGTGTCCTATAATTTACAAAAAAACAAATAAGTGTATTATATGAATGTGCTTATGATAATCTTAAATTATGCGATAAATGGAAGGTTAATTTTTTTTGGACATCCAAAAATAAAAGGAGTTCATATAAAATGGGACGAAGAGAGAAAACCTAGCAGTTACAAATTAATTTAAACTATTTAAGGGGTGTATATTCAATCGGAATTTTGAAAGATTTTTGAATTTTGAAAATTCATAGTATTTAATTTAGATTTTTAAAAATCATTTAAAATCTGATGTTATTTAATAAAGATTACAAAACGTCTTTTAAAATATGGTTGTATTCAACTTAGATTATAAAATTCTATTAAAATGTAGTGGTAGTAAATTTAGATTTAAAAACTTTATCAAAATCTGAAAATATTCATATGTCCGTGGATTTTTTTTATTTGAAATAGTGGTGAATTTTGATGGATTTGCAGTACAATTTTAATATTTTGAAATCTTTCTAAAATCCATGAGATTTTGATATTTTAAAGGAATTCCGAAAAATTCCACAAAATCATTAAAACTCTATAAGATTTTTTTCTCAACTCCATCAAAATCCGCGAACAATTAAAATTAACAGAAATCTTTTCTTTTTTGAATGTCTCAAAATAAGTAAATTTTCCATTTATAGCATTTATTAAAGATTATCACAAGCACATTCATAATATACACTTTTTTTTTTGAAATCAGAATACACTTATTTTTAAAATTCACTATCTTATTCGTGTGGTGCATATTAAAATTAATCCATAATTTCTTATTCAAACCAAGTCACATAATATGGGAGAATCCGTATGGGATATTTGACGTTGTTTTTCACGTTTGTGAGTTGCAGTACTTTGCCCATTTTTCATTCAAAAAAATATTACAAAATTGTCATTATAATCATTTTTTTGTCAGGGACATTATAATCATTTTAATATAATCATCGAGAACGCCATCATATTCCCTTAAAAATGTGGTGTTTATTTAATGGTCCTAGCTCGTCAAACTGAAAGATATGACTGCTTGCATCCTTTGTTTGCCCTCTGGAATTTTCACAATCCAAGCAATGGAAACACTTTTAAAATAATTTAAATCAAATTAAAACATCAATGGGGCATCTGATTCGGTGTAACTTATTCAATTTAAAAATAATATATTCAGTTGGACATTTAATCAAAAAAATTCGTGCCCCATTTTGAGATATAGAAATATTTACTTTAATTTAACGAACAAGAATAAACAAATTCGTATAACTTATTAACTCATACAAATGATGAAAATTACGCAAAAAGAGGTAAAAAAAATGATCGAAGATTAAGACAAAAAAGTAGACCGGTGAAAAGTAAGTTGGGTATGAGTTTTTGAAACTCGGGATTTAGGTTGGAATTCGAGTACCCATAGAATTTAAAAATCTATTTTTATTATGTTTTTTGACGATTTGGAAAAAAAAGGTCGCTTATACTGAAATACGAGAATCTTATTTTATTAGATGATTGTGTTTATAGGGAAGTTGATCCCTCCCTGAGATTCAAAATAAATACAGTTGGCTTGCAAGTTTAATGAAAGATTACTTATTTTAAAAAAGGAGAACAGATGATGGGCTAGATAAGGATAATTATGTGGTCTTAGACAAGTGATGTGCCACTAATATTATTATTATTAGACTATAGTTTTAGGAGATGATCTTCTTTGCTTAATTAGCCAACCCCTTTCAATGGGGTTGTTGTCTTTTATTTATATCAAGTCCCAAATGGGCTTTATCTTACAAATTGGGCCTTCTTGGGCTTTACATAATATTTCATAATTATCCTAACTATGATTCCTTTAGGCCATCTTGTCTTGGTCCAACATTTGTCCCCCTCCTAGTGTAAGCAATTATCTTTAGATTTGCGCTTTTTACTTCAGAACTTGAGAATTACTGAGATGTGGAAGATGCAATAAAAAGAAAATAGAGCAAAATAAGACAGTGGGCTGATTAAATGTTAGTGAAATAAAAATAAGAATAAAAATAAAAAGTAAGAATAAAAAGACAAGAATATTGAGATGGGAGTGCTGTGTTGTGTATATCGTTAAATCTGAATTTTATTTATTATTATTATTATTTTATTTTATTTTTACTTTCTCTCCTCCTTTCTCTCTCTTCTTTCTTTTTTTTTTTGAAATGTATAAGTATTTTCGTTTTTATTTTCTGGGGATTACTGCTTGGGCATTGGAGCTTGGCTGTTCGACTTCTGCTTCTGTTAACAAAAAGGGGGAGGTGGCTGGCCGGATCAGCACTTATCTCATCCTAAACCCTCGACCTCTGCTATAACTGCCTGTAAGTTATTTTCCATCCTCTACATTAACTTTTGCTACTTTCTCCTTTGTATCTTGCCTCTCTTGATTTAGTTTATTCAATTATAATCATTTAATGGATCAGTCTAGTTCATCATCTATCCGTACTGTATCTGATCGGGATCCTGGTAAGCGACCCCTCGAGGAGGGTGATCACGAGTCCTCTCTAAACTTGAATGACCTAGAGATTCCAGACCTAGAGCAGTGTGGGTCCTTCGATTTCATGAACGAGGACGAGATCTTGGGGAGTGTCCCTATCGGGCCTCTTCCTTCGCCTCCTTTGAGCCCTCGAACCTTAGATAGAAGGCGTCGGATTGTTGAGGATAGTCTTCGTGTTGGTACGGAAGAGTTCGGGGACAGGTCGAGTTTGAATTATTTGAGTTATTATATTACCAAGGACCCCCCGGTGAGTAAGTTGGAATCATACGTGGACTTGGCGAATGGTTATCGCTATCGAGTACCGACGGCCGATGAAAGGGTATGGATGATGCCGGAGTACGGGATGCACGGGATTCCGCTAATCCTTTTTCACTTCGGGCTTCGGTTACCTATGCACCCGTTTTTCTTAGCGATGTTCGAGGCTATCGGATGCGGGGTTAGTCAATTGACGCCCAATTCCCTTGCACAGCTTAGTGGGTTTGTTGCTCTTTGTTGTGATAGGAATTTGATTCCTACATTTAAGCTTTTCTTCTCGATTTACGCAGTTAGGTATCATGACGGGCAGGTTTACTTTGACTGTCCTTACAAAAGGGTTAAGATTGTCAGCGTTAGGTCTTCTAATTCAGGGTATCATTCTAAGTGGCTGTATTTCGGGGGGCCGGATTTAGAGTTTGTAAAGCCATGTGGGAAAGTGAGTCAGCTTACCATCGACTACTTGAATAATCTCGAGAAGTACGATGCTAAGCATTTGAATAATCATCGACTACTCTGTTTTTCTTTTTATCGTTATTTCTTGTGTTAATATTGCTCGTGCTAAATTTTTGTTTTGGCTTGTTTTGCGTCAGTGGCTGGAGCCTCTTTAGAGAAGATATTGAACAGTGGGGTCAAAGGAGAGATGGACAAGGCAATGATGCTACTTATTAAGAGAGCCTCGAAGAAAGGTGATGATGGAGCTCCCTCTGGTCCCTCGAGGGTTGGGCATTCTGTTTCAATTGAGCTACTGGATGACCAAGGAAATAGAATCGTGGAAGATGTTGAGAAGGATATGCCAGACGTGGAGCCGACTGCTTTAAATCCTCACAAGAGGGGTCATCGAGAGGTCGAGGGGGAGAATTATGGAGATGGTGGGACTGTTGAAGGGGATGCATCGGTTGGTGGGGTGAATAAGACCCTTACACTGGTTGGTAACAGGGCGACAATGGCCCCTACCATCGACCCCCGACAGAAAAAAGGAGTTGTAAGGGTTGATATTCAACCTCATGAACGCTGGACAGGTGGGACAACTGTGCCGTTGAGGGTTTTTGATCTTTTTCATCTCCCTCAAGATGCGGTTGCTTTTGATGGGCGTCGTCGAGAGGATTTAGCTGATCGTTGCATGAGCTGTGCTGGAAGGGTATGCTATCTAATTTTTGTTGTTTTGTTTTTTGTTTTGTTTTTTTTATCATATTCCTTACTTTGAATTGTGGTTTGTGGCAGTTCCTCGCAGATTTTATGCATATTGTAGAGGAATTTCGCACTGACGGCAATGATGCTGCTTGTAGGATATTAGAAGCGGAGGTGAGTTCCCTCAGGGTCGAGAGAAAGAAACTCATGGCAGGTTATTCAGAATTGGAAAAGAGATCGTCAGATTTGACGGCGGATAATACCGCATTGTCGAAGAAATTGGGTGAGATGGAAGTTGGGAAGCAGTCATTGAATGCCACGGTCTCGGAGCTCGAGAGGAGGCTTTCTGAAGTGGAGAAGGAGCAGGATGAGTTGAAGGGAAAGTGCGAGGGCTTGGAGCGTCATGTTGAGGGGATGAATTCCTCTTATCATTTAATTGCTGAGGAGAATACTAGTCTAAAGGCAGAAGTGGAGAAGGCTGTGGAGGATATTGCTAGTGCTCTTGGGGATGGTTACGGGCGGTGTGTTGTCCGCATGCAAAATGCAGGACTCGATACGACAGGACATTCCTTCGAGGACTATATCCGTGATCTTGCTGCCTCGCAACCTGATGATCCAGCTGGAGGCTCTTGAAGGCGGGGAATGCCCCGTGAGTGATGTATTTTTAAATTTATTCTTGAAGACTTTTGTTTCCTATTTATTGTTGGCTACCTTTATTCTCCGTGCTTTGTTTGGATCCTACAACGATCTGGTTTTCCTTGGGATTTTTCCTTGAAGTATTTTAATTTATTATATCTACGCTTTTTGTTCCTCGTTATCGCCTTCATTTCCCGTTTTTAGTTGTTTCGTATATCTGTTTTGAAATCATTGAGAATGTGTTTAACAAACTTCGTGTCGCTTAGTGCACATACTTGAAAGAATTGTGTTATATTGTTTACCTTATGTAGCTAAGCTCTTGGGAAGTTGAAATTTTTATAATTTAAAGCCCCTCGATGTGGGTTAGCTTCTGGTATGTCGACCGTCGTTGTTCGTCACTCTCTCTGTTTTTTTTAAAGGTACAGGCAAGATATCGAAATAAGCTAAAGTTTTCATAACTTAAATTCCCTCGATGGGGATCTCATAATGACCCTCTTTGCATCGAGGGTTAACTTTTATAGCGTAGTCATAGCTTTAGAGTTTCAACAATTTACATATAAGAGTGTGTCACTGATAAAATTTCTTGAGGTGAATGCCGTTCCAGGCATTCTTGATAGGCTGACCCTCGAGGTACGAGAGCTCATAGGTTCCCGTGCTAACGACCTTCGAAATCCTGTATGGGCCTTCCCATATTGTTTTAAACTTTCCCGTGATAGTGGGCTGGGATGCCGCGGAGTCCCGGAGGACGAGGTCTCCCACTTTGAAGAGTTTGTTCCTGACCTTCTTGTTGAAATAATTTGCAGTTTTCTCTTGTTGCGCGATCATGCGTAGACGGGATTCCTCTCTTGTTTCCTCTAGCAAATCATTGTGAAACCGCACACCCTCGAGAGCGAGTGAGGGATCAAAAACTTCGACCCTTGGGGAAATTAGGCTTATTTCAACTGGCAAAACCGCTTCGACGCCATACGCCAGGCGAAAAGGGGTCTCTCCTGTCGAGCTGCGAGGGGTTGTCCTGTATGACCACAGCACATTTGGCAGTTCGTCGACCCAGCAGCGGGGGACCTCTTCAATTCTCTTCTTTAACCCTTGTAGGATGGTTCTATTTGTTACCTCTGCTAACCCATTGGCTTGCAGATACGCCACTGATGCCTTGATGTGTCGTATTTTTAGCTCCTCTAAAGTTTTCTCAAACTGAGCCCCCACAAACTGTGTTCCATTATCTGAAACTAGGATTCGCGGAACTCCAAAGCGGAATACCACGTATTCCATGAAGAATTCAATCATTTCTTTCTCTCTGATCTTTGAAAGTGGTTTCGCCTCGACCCATTTCGTAGCGTAATCCATCGCTACCACTATGTATTGGCACTGATTCTTAGATTTTGGAAAGGGTCCTACGATATCGATGCCCCATTGGAAGAAAGGGCATGGTGCGAGGACAGAATTGAGATTGGTCATGGGTCGGTGATCCACGTTGCCGTGTAGCTGGCATGCTTGGCATTTTCTGACATATTCTTCGCAGTCTTTCCGAATTGTGGGCCAATATAGACCTTGCCTGATTATTTTGAGAGCCAAGTTCTTTCCTCCGAGATGATCTCCACAGATTCCTGTGTGAACCTCGATCATCACTAGATGGGCTTCCTCTAACGTTAGACATCGGAGCAATGGTTCAGATAGGGCGTGCCGGTACAGCGACGACCCAATTACACAGTAATTTCTTGCCTTGAACATAAGTGAGCGAGCTTCGCGTTTCTCACTCGGGAGTTTATTGTCGATAATGAACTCAAGAAACGGTTTTCGCCAGTCAGAGTTGTTCTGGATTTGGTTGATAGAAAGCTCATCGATGGCGGGAGTAGCTAGGACATCGACGTACACCGGATTGGGACTGATTGGAAGACTCGAGGAGGCTAACTTGGCCAAATGATCAGCCCATTGATTTTCTTCTCTGTCGACATTAGAAAGTTTCCATGAGGAGAATTTCTTGAGTAGCTCTTGTGTTTTCACCAAGTATTGAGCCATTTTCTCATTATGTGCCTTGAATTCCCCGCTTATTTGCTTGGAGACTAACTGAGAATCTCCAAATATGTCAATATTTTCAGCTTCGAGATCCATAGCCAGTTTTAAGCCTGCGATGAGTGCCTCGTACTCGGCGACATTGTTTGTTGCCAGAAATTCAAACTTTAGAGCTTGCTGGATTTTGAATCCCCCCAGACTTATTAAAATAATTCCTGCCCCTGCGGAGTCAGCCGTCGAGGATTCGTCGATAAACAGCAACCATGGTCTTAAGTGATTTTCGTCGAAACTCTGGGCTTTGGTCTGAAACTGACACTCAGCAACAAAGTCCGAAAGAACTTGGGCCTTTATCGCAGTTTGAGGCTTATACTCAATATAGAATTGACTTAACTCTATCGTCCATGCGGTAAGTCTACTCGTCATGTCGGGTTTGTGTAGAATCCTCTTCAGGGGTTGATTTGTAAGCACATGCATCTCCCTTCCCTGGAAATAATGTCTAAGCTTTCGGCTTGCGACAACCAAGGTGTAGACCAATTTTTCTACTTGCGGGTATCTGACTTCGGCATCTCGAAGAGAGTGGCTAATGTAATACACCGGGATTTCTTTTCCTTCATTGACTTGAATCAGAACGGCCGCGACCATTTCATCGGATGCAGAGAGATATACTTTCAGAGGCTCATTTGGCAAGGGCCGAGTGAGGATGGGAGGATTTGTGTAACAACCCCAATTTTTGGAAAATTTTGAAACCCTTATGAATAGTGTTTTTGCTGAATGAGAAAACTTTTCATGCCACACTATGTAGGGGTTCTGTTATGGATATTCTGAGATTTTATTAGTACTCTATATGGTATATAAGTGTATGTAAAGATCGTCAGAATCCAATTCCGAACACTTTGATTTTTCCCGGAAATCCACTAGATATGAAAAGAATTGAGTATAAGGTAACAAGATAAGAAGGATTTAAATTAAAGGATTATAAGAGAGGATCATAAAAGAAATATAATATATTGAGAAAAGTTAAGGGAACCTAAGTAATAAGATCCCGGGTATGATCCCTCAAACGATAAACGAAAACGAAAGTTAAGCGAACCGTATAACAGATCAGCGGTCATTAGGCAAACAATTAGGAAGTTAATCAAAGAGATTAGAGGGGATGATGTCATCCAACCAATGGGAAGAGGACAAAGAGGGAAGGATGACACCACATGATGACATAAGCATGACATAGGAGGGAAGGAGGTGTGGTTGGCTATTAACCACACAATTTGCAAGGTTAATAAAGTAATTAACCAAAATCTAAACAAAAACAACCAACCAAAATCAAAACACAAAAATCATTTCATCTTCTTCAAGCCTTTGCTCTCGGCTTTTCTTATTTTCAAAGAGAAGAATTTCAAAAATCCAAGATCCAAGCTTCCTAAATTGGTGAGTTAATTCTCTAGTCTTCCTTATGCATAGTTATGGCTACCTTATGATTTTAAGCCTCTAATTCATTCTCAATCTTCTCCAATAAATCAATGAAGAAGACAATGAATAGTGATTTCAAAGTTTTTAACTTGATTTTCTTACTTTTCCTTTAAGATCCAAGCATTCCTAAGACTCCTCAAGGCTTCTTAAGGCTTCATAGCTACTCCCACCACTTCAAGGAAGGTATATCATCTCCAAACCCTAGCTTTAATTTTTATATTAGGTTGATTATGGTTGTGAGGGTAAAGAGTAGCTTGAAACTTGTTTGTTTAAGAGTTTGGGTTGGAATGGTGGTGGTTGATTTGTTGAAATCTTAAGAGTTGGTTAAAGAATGTAGTATAGTTTAAATTCAAGTTTTGGGATTAAGTAAATTGATTATAATGAGTTGATTTGGGGCTGTTGTAATGTAGTTTAGATGGAGGTTTGATTGGGTTGTGAATTGGAGTTGAAATTGTGGTTGTTTGAATTGGTTTAAATTTGGGAAATCGCGTAAACATAGCCGTCGTAATGTCCGATTTACTTTAGACTGCTTTTGTTCCTAACATTAGGACCCGAGAACCCCCTGCTAGATTTTGACCATTGCCATGTTTAGGTAGTTCATGTTACGAGCTTCGTTTTGATATGTAGTTCGTTTGATTCCGATGTACGGTTTAGGAGAAACGACCGTTTTAAGTAACGGCGTTTCGCGAACGAAACATTTCCCCTCGCCTTACTTTGGAACCTTGGTTAAAGACCTTAAAGGACTAATTGGAGTATGGAACATTTATGTAAAGTGTGTTAAGAGTTTGTAAGACACTCGCGAAATAATCGCCTTAAAATCCTTAATGGTTAATTTATTAAAAATGGTGGAGCCGAGGGTACTCGAGCAACTTAAGCGAATCGTTAAGCGCGAAAGCGAGCGTTAGGACTCTAAATGGTTAAAGTCTAGTTTCTTAAGCGATCGAGGTTTAATTCTGACTTATGTTGTTGTTCATAGGTTATCGGACCCACTCTAAGCTTAAGTCTATCCGGGAGCACTCAGGCAAGTTTTCTACCCGTTATACTGTTGTTGTGATGTATATGTGTATATGCATGATCTTGTGATAAATGCATATTTGTTATTAGCAAATTCTTGCGATATATTGTAGCATGTGATATGGTATATATGCATGCCTGTTTCGTATTCTTGATTTATATATCTGTTGGTTCAAATTCTTATTCGTTGCATAATACCTATGCTAGAGATAAGCGGTATTTGCGTATACCCTTAGTATAGGGGATCAAAAGGTGAACTTTTTCTAAAACCGGGAGGCGAGGCTCCCGAGTATAATATATATATTTATATATATATATATATATATTGATATAGTTTTTAAAACTATTAATCGAATAAGGTTTATTCGATAACTTTATTTTATTTAATGAATATTATTACGAATATTCATTCGAGGGCTTATGACTCCTTTATTTTATTTAATGAATATTATTACGAATATTCATTCGAGGGCTTATGACTCCTTTATTTTATTTAATGAATATTATTACGAATATTCATTCGAGGGCTTATGACTTCTTTATTTTATTAAATGAATATTATTTTAAATATTCATTCGAGGACTTATGACTCCTTTTATTTTATTATTTGAATATTATTTGAATATTCATTCGAGGGCTTATGACTCTTTTATATTATTTATTGAATATTATTTGAATATTCATTCGAGGGCTTATGACTCAGTTTATATTATTTAATGAATATTATTTGAATATTCATTTGAGGATCTATGACTCCGATTATTTGCTGAGATATGTTCTTTATTTTATTAAAGAATAAGGTGTCGATAATCAAACTTATCTTTGATTATTAAAATAAAGATAGTACTTTCGTATAAGTATATCTTTGGTTATTTAATACTCATTTCAAGTATAAGTTTTAAAACTTCTACTTCAATTATTTTTATAAAGATTATTCTTTATGGGAATATTATTTAAATAATAATATTCAGATATTTTCTAATATATTGGGACTGATTTATTTCATTAAATCAGCACTACTCCAAACACTCTTTAAAGTGTTTTCGAGTCTTTAAAATGATTTTTAAAAGTTAGAGCGGATCCGAAAACTCATTTTTATATTTAAGATCTTCCTTTTAAAGGGGATTTAAATACTCGTTCAAAACTTGAGGGATCCGGCTCAGTGGTGTCTTTTACATTCGCAACGAGGTTGCTGTTTTGAGAAAACATCTTGATTACTTGCCCATCGTTCGGGAAGTAAGTTCATCTATTTGAGTCGGCATAAGCAACATGGGCTCAGTGGGCGTCCATGAAAGTGTAAGTGGCTCAGTGGGAGTCCATCAAATGCGTAAGTGGCTGAGTGGCAGTCCAGCATAAGGTCCTATTGCGGCCAGGGTGATGACCAGTGGGGAATTCGTCCATCTACTAGTAGAAAAGGTTACTTATTGGTATCTTTGCCTGATCAGCAAGATATCAGGTTTATGCCAAGGTTTTCTCCTTTCCAAATTCATTGGATATTGCAACTCTGTTTATAATTTTCATAACAGAGGTTTTCAAGGAGTGTATGAAATATATATATATAAGTGTATATATATATCGGGATTTAATGAAGTATCTCGTAACTTCATTATTTATAATGATATTCAAAGATTGAATCTATTCAAATCTTGTCTTGTAGTCTCATCTATGTGATGTACTTTTGAACTGATTATAACTTGAACGGTGGTAGTTCAAGTAATATTTGGAAAAGATATAAGTATATTGGGGTATCTTGTAACTTCATATTTTCAACTTATATCTAGTTAATGATTATCTTATGCATATCAAAGATTTTCAGAAAAAAAACGTTGAGACAAGGGTAGATATATGAGATCACCTTGCAACGATATTTTTATACAGTTATAAACTGGAACTCTGTGTATATTATGCATGGAAGAGGACTTCCAAGGTTTTGAAAAGTATATATGTATATATACTGAATATTTTGCGACTTCATCGCATTAAGATATCAAACTTGGTTCATTTATTTTGACCAAGACTTTCATGAGTACTATGAGAAGGCTTATATATTGTAAATTATTATACATATTATTTTGGTGGGCTTGCTGCTCACCCTTGCTTTCTTCTTTCATCACACAACATCAGATAGACAAGATGAACAGGACCAAGCTCCCAATTCGCGAGCGGATAGGAAACGTTCTGCAGCTTCCTATAAGCATTAAAGTCGCTGTAGCTAAGGTGGGAACTACCAATAGACTAGGCTTCAACTTTTGATGTACCAGATTTATGTATACTTATGAATTGTAATAATGGCAAAGAAAATGTAAATTTATTCAGAAAACCTTTTAAGGTGTATTGGCAGATAATTGTGGAATAAAATGACTTGTGATTATTTTTGGATGTTCATCTCTGAGACTATAACGTGTGGTGTGTGTGTTTATTGTGGGATCACAGTACAGAGTAGTTGATTAATTATTAAGATTGGGTGTTATTAAGGGAAATGGAACTCGTGACAACCCGGATCCCCGACCCCGGATTTGGGGGTGTTACAGAAGTGGTATCAGAGCTAAGCGTTCTAAACCTCAGAGATGATGTGACGTTAAGATAATAACTAAGATAATAAGAACTCTTGCCAAGTTCATAGTCGGGCTACATAACGTAGTACTGACAGTTAAAACCTTTATGGGAACCCTTATAAATATCGTGATAGAAGAGTAGTTCGTTATCGTAAATGGTAGCGGGACTCCGAACCCTGAGGTTGAGGAGCAACAACGCGATGATGTTTTATTACTAATTGGAGATCGGATTGTGGATCCGATAGAGCGTCCTAACGCAGGACCGGATGATGTTCATATTGAGGATGTAGCGGTTGAGGATGTTGTCCTAGAAGGGATTGTTGCTGAGGAGGATCCCGTGGAGGATCCTGACAAGAATGAATAAAGGACCACTGAGGAATTGATGACCATGGTTAGGGAAACTACCAGAGGTAGGATTGGCCGGTCACTACCGGAGGTTCGTTCAAGTTTGTAAAGATAGTAGCCCCTTTAACGCAGCTTACTCGTAAGACTGAGAAGTTCGAATGGACAGAGAAATGCGAGAACAACTTTTAAGAACCGAAGCAAAGGTTGGTGACGTTCCCTATGTTGGCGTTGCCAGATGGAAAATGATATTTTGTGATGTGTAGTGACGCTTCGCATAAGGAATTAGGGTGCTTCATATACAGCACAGCAAGGTAATCGCGTACGCGTTAAGACAATTAAGGGAATATAAAATTTAATATCCCCACCCATGAGCTTGGGCTCGTGGCAATAGTTTTGCCCTAAAGATTAGAGGCACTACTTGTACGGAGAGAAGTACAAGATTTACACAAACCATAGGAGCTCTAGTACATTTTCACGCAGAAAGAGCTCAACATGCGCCAAATGAGGTGGTTAGAGCTAATCAAGAATTATGATTGGGAGATTCTTTATCATTCAGGGAAAGCCAATGTGGTGGCTGATGCCCTTAGTAAAAAGGAGAGACTCAAGATAATAATGTCTTTGGGAGAGTTTATAAGAGATTTTGAGAAAATGGAAATAGAAGTGAAGGTAACCGGAACCGGTACCGAAAAGCTGTTTGAGATTGCAATACAGACCGAATTTTTGGGAAAGAACATATTGTGTCAGAAAAAGTGATGAATGAAGGCAGAGAGCCAACAATTAGATAAAAGATTAATATCGAGAAAAATGATAAGGGAATAATGAGGTATTCCTACAGAATTTGAGTTCCAAACGTTCAAGAGCTTAAAGATGAAATCTTAGATGAAAGCTAGTTTGAGGAATAAGATTTAGAGCAAACCCTGAATGTGATAGTCAGGGAGGTTGCCATCAAGAAAGAAAGAACCCATAACATAATATAGTGGAAAACAATTTTTTTAAATGTATAAGATAACCCCGATTATGGGAGAAGGTTGAAACATTTCATACTAAGTAAACAGAAAGTCGAGTAAGGAAAGGAGACCCGAGACGGTACTCCTATACGGCAATTTATGGACCTGTCTAGACAGAACTTAGACTATTATCCCCAACCACCACCTTGAGGAAACAATGCGGTAGGAAATTCTTTTAGGACCTTTAAGTCTCTAAGCTCTCAGAGTTCTAAGGAACAGGTTGACCTAGTCGAGGCAAGAGCCTGGCTAAAGGAAATAGAAAAATCATTTGAGATTCTGAATGATTGACGAATCACAAAAGACTATTTTTGTCACTTACCCTCCTAAGAGAGAGACCACCCGCTGGTGAAAGGCCAAGGAAAGCACGGAGCAAGAGATTATAATAAACTGATTTAAGTTCAGTCAATTGTTTTTAGGAAAGTACTTCCCAAGGTTATGGAGATAATGTAAAAGCTTTAGAGCTAGAACAAAAGCAGATGAGTATGATGAATTATGAATCTAAGTTGTAAAAGTTGTCAAGATTCGTTCTGAGGACACGAATCCAGAATGACGGGATGTTTGAAATCAATACTTATGTTGTGTTGGTTCATGAAATAAGGATAAGAGAAAGAAAAATAAAAAGGAATTGAAGTGGAAAGGAATATAAAGGCAAGAGAGTTTGAGGAATGATAAGGGAGTTGGGTATGAGGAAACCCTAAAGACTCGTAGTAATAGAAATAGAAAAGTATGTAATCGTCCGGATGAGGGTGATTCACCATGAGTTAAATTGATGGTTGAAGGTATAAGAGTTACATATATTTTATCCCCTGTAAGTTGGGAGGATTCGAGGAAACCTTGAGATAGTTCGAAGGATAAATAATGAGACGAGGATAGACTGAGGAGACAAGAAAGTAAAAAAATTAGGAAAAATTGGATGAAGGAAGTGACCTTCAAGAATGTGAAGTGTAAGACCGGTGGCTTGATACCCAGAAAGGGAGACGCCATGTATGAAAGATATCCCAACATTGAGGTGACTGTTGAGATAAATAACAAAAGTAAATACGGAATTATTAAGAAGAAGTTCACGTTGAACACGACCAATATCTTCCAGAACATCCCTGTTGTCATTACCAAATTAGGAAAGAAAAGCAGATAACCGTTATTATCTTTTGAAGGCCATAATTGATTGACCTCAGTTTGAATACGGATGTTATTGTGAAATTCGGTATAGACTATCGAGGTGGAAATGATTGAATAAGATACCCTTATCAGGGATATATGACTTTATTTATCCATGGAAGGATGCTTGTACCTTTTTAAAGGTGGAATTAAGGATAAAACATCGGTAACTTAAAACGAATCCTAGGGGAATGCATAAAGGTTGGCATTTCACCTTTAATAGGGATAGTATGAGTTTTGACAGTATGAATTGGAAAGGATTAAGGTAATAATAACCTTTAAGAATCAATGGAGAAATTTTTCAGAAGTATATAGACAATGGTTCTAGTATTAGTAAATGGTATTTTGATATGCCCTGTATATAGGGAATACAGGAGGAACAATTGAAGGATAACCTTAGAGGTTTTACAAGGAGAAAGGAAATATTCGAAATTCTCAAGAATAAAAATGTTGATAAAGAAAATATGACATAATTATAATGATGCCAAGTGGGGCACGTGTTAAACCACGAGAAAGTATGGATCGAACCAGTAATGGTCGAAATTGTTCAGGGCAATTAGGACTTAAGATAAAAAGATGTTCTAATTATGATTGAGAGTCAGTCGTGACAGTGATTAACCTCTAAAGATTGAGGCAATAACTTATGGAAAAATGGTGATTTTTTTTTATTTACTCATCAGATATTAAAGAAAAGCATTTTTCACATAAGCTGTGATTGAAATAAGGTAGAAAATTTATTTGGAGGTGGCTAAAATGACATTGACTGTAAGGAAATTTTACTATCAGGAAAGGCCAAAGAGGTGGCCGACACTTTAAAGGTAAGAGGATAATTATAGGCGCTTGTGCCAAAGGAATACAGTGATGATGGTTAAAGCTATGAAGGTTGTATTATGGTTTGGAAGATTGACATTCCTTCTGATGACTGTGCAATACCCAACCGTAATAGTAGTTGGTAAAGGTTTAATTCGTGTAATCGCCATGAGCGGGCTATCTATCTCAGGAGATACTATCTTGAGAATGAGCCTGGACCATGTTTCAAAAAAAAAAGGACTAAACAAACCTTTGAGTTAAGTCTTCTATTGAAGGCATATGATTAAGAATGGTATTAACCTGCTATCATTGCTTTCATTGAAACTCTTCTGTAATTTTATCTGCTTCATGTCATGTATGTATGTCAGGATCAGGAGTGTTCTTCATGAATCATGAATGGTGATTATGTTACCTCCTTAGAAGGATTTGATACGACATGTATGGACTCCGTATGGTTAGCTATTAAGACTTCATGGAAAATGAATGACCACAGTAGGTCAGTGGTGGACCATAGTAAGGCAGCAATGATTCTGCGAGTAATGAGCTGATTACAACCGTGAGAGTTGTATTGGAATGGGTGTTGAGATTGAGTACCACTAATCGGGTCGTGGTAGTGTATAAGTTATCATTGATAGACTAATTAAGTAGAGTATCTACCTATTGAATATTTATTCTTTCTTATCAATAGAGAGTCATATTATTATACGAGGAAGGTTGCGGTGCAAGCATAGAATTCTAGTAACGATGATGTCTAGAATGAGATCCCAGATTCGATTTTCGATATCGAGAGAGTTTCAAAGGTGATTGTGTATAAGCTCGAGGAAGAGCCTGGGTCCATAGAATGATGGACGGAATAGCAAATATTTAGGCATGTGAAATACGATGCTATAATACTTGATGTTGATATAAATACACATATGTTTTGTTCTCCTATGACAAACCTCTATAGTTCAGAGGTAGGTTCCACGCCAGATATTTTGTGGCACTATATTTTTTTCATATATACAATTCTCTTCAATTTGTTCTTTTCTCTTCTTTTCATTTCATATAAACTGAGAAGAACAACCCTTCCAGAAGGGGAGGTATTGCCGAATGACTATCTATCTGTGTGATAGAAGCCGAGTAGGATACCAGCTATTGTTTAATTGCTTGTCAAGTACTTAAGGCTGGCCACCTTCTGTACTAACTATGCGATATAACAAGTGTTCATGATCATAGTGATCTCTCAATGAATTCTTTTACTTCTATATGATTGATCAAACTTTGGGAAATAGAAACAGCTGAAAAAGGAGTAATAAAGTTGTGGTAGTATTCGGAATGGAAACACATTCGTGATACTAAGGTTGACGTGGTTATTAAAAGGTTATAGAACGCTAACGAGCAAAAGTATAACCAGTATAATATTAGGAACGGAAGGTAGTAGCGATTACGAACTGGAAAAGAATGGGTATTGAGAAGCAAAAGCTCTAATGCTAAAAGCTATAATGAAAGTCTGTGCAATAGACTTGCAAGAAATTGGAATGATCACATAACGCGGATTGAGTTTTCTCACGACAATAGATCATATGTCAGTATTGAGATATCGCTATATGAGATTTTTGAGGGAAGACAATGTCGATTCCCCTTATGTTAGGATGAAGTTGTAGAGCGCAAAATGCTCGGACCCGCAGTAGTCCAAAGGACCAAGGATATAATAGACCTAATCGGAGGACGGCTGGTAGTAGCCCAAGATGGACATAAGAAGCATGTTGATTTGACACAAAAGGACAAGGAATAGGAAGTAGGGGACCTAGTGTTGTTATAGGTATTCCCTTGGAAAGGAAGGATGAGGTTCGGAAAGAAATGAAAGCTAAGTCCACGAATTGTTGGACCCTTGGATATATTAAGACGTATTGGGAGGATAGCATATGAGCTAGCCCTAACCCCGAACATGTAGCAGGTCGTAACGTGTTTCACGTATCAATGTTAAGGAAGTGTAATTCAGATGCCAGATAAATAGGGGCATATGAGCGCATAAATATGTAACCCGACGTAACCTATATGGAGCAACCAGGAAGGGTTATAGAGTGAAAAGGAACAAGTGCTTAGGAGAAGAATTATCAAACTAGGCAGAGTATGGTGGTAGGACCACAATGTGGGAAAATTTACTCGAGAGTTAGAAAGTGCAATGCTATGAGAGTATCCCTATTCATTTTCTATCTGATTCCGGGACGGACTCCTTTTAAGGAGGGGAGACTGTAATAACCCCAATTTTTGGAAAATTTTGAAACCCTTATGAATAGTGTTTTTGCTGAATGAGAAAACTTTTCATGCCACACTATGTAGGGGTTCTGTTATGGATATTCTGAGATTTTATTAGTACTCTATATG
Organism: Apium graveolens; assembly: GCF_009905375.1. Lineage (NCBI taxonomy): Eukaryota > Viridiplantae > Streptophyta > Magnoliopsida > Apiales > Apiaceae > Apium > Apium graveolens. The sequence continues at coordinate 272,430,122 of NC_133648.1, forward strand.
GTATATAAGTGTATGTAAAGATCGTCAGAATCCAATTCCGAACACTTTGATTTTTCCCGGAAATCCACTAGATACGAAAAGAATTGAGTATAAGGTAACAAGATAAGAAGGATTTAAATTAAAGGATTATAAGAGAGGATCATAAAAGTAATATAATATATTGAGAAAAGTTAAGGGAACCTAAGTAATAAGATCCCGGGTATGATCCCTCAAACGATAAACGAAAACGAAAGTTAAGCGAACCGTATAACAGATCAGCGATCATTAGGCAAACAATTAGGAAGTTAATCAAAGAGATTAGAGGGGATGATGTCATCCAACCAATGGGAAGAGGACAAAGAGGGAAGGATGACACCACATGATGACATAAGCATGACATAGGAGGGAAGGAGGTGTGGTTGGCTATTAACCACACAATTTGCAAGGTTAATAAAGTAATTAACCAAAATCTAAACAAAAACAACCAACCAAAAGCAAAACACAAAAATCATTTCATCTTCTTCAAGCCTTTGCTCTCGGCTTTTCTTGTTTTCAAAGAGAAGAATTTCAAAAATCCAAGATCCAAGCTTCCTAAATTGGTGAGTTAATTCTCTAGTCTTCCTTATGCATAGTTATGGCTACCTTATGATTTTAAGCCTCTAATTCATTCTCAATCTTCTCCAATAAATCAATGAAGAAGATAATGAATAGTGATTTCAAAGTTTTTAACTTGATTTTCTTACTTTTCCTTTAAGATCCAAGCATTCCTAAGACTCCTCAAGGCTTCTTAAGGCTTCATAGCTACTCCCACCACTTCAAGGAAGGTATATCATCTCCAAACCCTAGCTTTAATTTGTATATTAGGTTGATTATGGTTGTGAGGGTAAAGAGTAGCTTGAAACTTGTTTGTTTAAGAGTTTGGGTTGGAATGGTGGTGGTTGATTTGTTGAAATCTTAAGAGTTGGTTAAAGAATGTAGTATAGTTTAAATTCAAGTTTTGGGATTAAGTAAATTGATTATAATGAGTTGATTTGGGGCTGTTGTAATGTAGTTTAGATGGAGGTTTGATTGGGTTGTGAATTGGAGTTGAAATTGTGGTTGTTTGAATTGGTTTAAATTTGGGAAATCGCATAAACATAGCCGTCGTAATGTCCGATTTACTTTAGACTGCTTTTTTTCCTAACATTAGGACCCGAGAACCCCCTGCTAGATTTTGACCATTGCCATGTTTAGGTAGTTCATGTTACGAGCTTCGTTTTGATATGTAGTTCGTTCGATTCTGATGTACGGTTTAGGAGAAACGACCGTTTTAAGTAACGGCGTTTCGCGAACGAAACATTTCCCCTCGCCTTACTTTGGAACCTTGGTTAAAGACCTTAAAGACTAATTGGAGTATGGAACATTTATGTAAAGTGTGTTAGGCAGTTGGTAAGACACTCGCGAAAGAATCGCCTTAAAACCCTTAATGGTTAATTTATTAAAAATAATGGAGCCGAGGGTACTCGAGCAACTTAAGCGAATTGTTAAGCGCGAAAGCGAGCGTTAGGACTCTAAATGGTTAAAGTCTAGTTTCTTAAGCGATCGGGGTTTAATTCTGACTTATGTTGTTGTTCATAGGTTATCGGACCCACTCTAAGCTTAAGTCTATCCGGGAGCACTCAGACAAGTTTTCTACCCGTTATACTTTTGTTGTGATGTGTATGTGTATATGCATGATCTTGTGATAAATGCATATTTGTTATTAGCAAATTCTTGCGATATATTGTAGCATGTGATATGGTATATATGCATGCATGTTTCGTATTCTTGATTTATATATCTGTTGGTTCAAATGCTTATTCGTTGCATAATACCTATGCTAGAGATAAGCGGTATTTGCGTATACCCTTAGTATAGGGGATCAAAAGGTGAACTTTTTCTAAAACCGGGAGGCGAGGCTCCCGAGTATAATATATATATTTATATATATATATTGATATAGTTTTTAAAACTATTAATCGAATAAGGTTTATTCGATAACTTTATTTTATTTAATGAATATTATTACGAATATTCATTCGAGGGCTTATGACTCCTTTATTTTATTTAATGAATATTATTACGAATATTCATTCGAGGGCTTATGACTCCTTTATTTTATTTAATGAATATTATTACGAATATTCATTCGAGGGCTTATGACTTCTTTATTTTATTAAATGAATATTATTTTGAATATTCATTCGAGGACTTATGACTCCTTTTATTTTATTATTTGAATATTATTTGAATATTCATTCGAGGGCTTATGACTCTTTTATATTATTTATTGAATATTATTTGAATATTCATTCGAGGGCTTATGACTCAGTTTATATTATTTAATAAATATTATTTGAATATTCATTTGAGGATCTATGACTCCGATTATTTGCTGAGATATGTTCTTTATTTTATTAAAGAATAAGGTGTCGATAATCAAACTTATCTTTGATTATTAAAATAAAGATAGTACTTTCGTATAAGTATATCTTTGGTTATTTAATACTCATTTCAAGTATAAGTTTTAAAACTTCTACTTCAATTATTTTTATAAAGATTATTCTTTATGGGAATATTATTTAAATAATAATATTCAGATATTTTCTAATATATTGGGACTGATTTATTTCATTAAATCAGCACTACTCCAAACACTCTTTAAAGTGTTTTCGAGTCTTCAAAATTATTTTTAAAAGTTAGAGCGGATCCGAAAACTCATTTTTATATTTAAGATCTTCCTTTTAAAGGGGATTTAAATACTCGTTCAAAACTTGAGGGATCCGGCTCAGTGGTGTCTTTTACATTCGCAACGAGGTTGCTGTTTTGAGAAAATATCTTGATTACTTGCCCATCGTTCGGGAAGTAAGTTCATCTATTTGAGTCGGCATAAGCAACATGGGCTCAGTGGGCGTCCATGAAAGTGTAAGTGGCTCAGTGGGAGTCCATCAAATACGTAAGTGGCTGAGTGGCAGTCCAGCATAAGGTCCTATTGCGGCCAGGGTGATGACCAGTGGAGAATTCGTCCATCTACTAGTAGAAAAGGTTACTTATTGGTATCTTTGCCTGATCAGCAAGATATCAGGTTTATGCCAAGGTTTTCTCCTTTCCAAATTCATTGGATATTGCAACTCTGTTTATAATTTTCATAACAGAGGTTTTTAAGGAGTGTATGAAATATATATATAGGTGTATATATATATCGGGATTTAATGAAGTATCTCGTAACTTCATTATTTATAATGATATTCAAAGATTGAATCTATTCAAATCTTGTCTTGTAGTCTCATCTATGTGATGAACTTTTGAACTGATTATAACTTGAACGGTGGTAGTTCAAGTAATATTTGGAAAAGATATAAGTATATTTGGGTATCTTGTAACTTCATATTTTCAACTTATATCTAGTTAATGATTATCTTATGCATATCAAAGATTTTCAGAAAAAAACGTTCAGACAAGGGTAGATATATGAGATCACCTTGCAACGATATTTTTATACAGTTATAAACTGGAACTCTGTGTATATTATGCATGGAAGAGGGCTTCCAAGATTTTGAAAAGTATATATGTATATATACTGAATATTTTGCGACTTCATCGCATTAAGATATCAAACTTGGTTCATTTCTTTTGACCAAGACTTTCATGAGTACTATGAGAAGGCTCATATATTGTAAATTATTATACATATTATTTTGGTGGGCTTGCTGCTCACCCTTGCTTTCTTCTTTCATCACACAACATCAGATAGACAAGATGAACAGGACCAAGCTCCCAATTCGCGAGCGGATAGGAAACGTTCTGCAGCTTCCTATAAGCATTGAAGTCGCTGTAGCTAAGGTGGGAACTACCAATAGACTAGGCTTCAACTTTTGATGTACCAGATTTATGTATACTTATGAATTGTAATAATGGCAAAGAAAATGTAAATTTATTCAGAAAACCTTTTAAGGTGTATTGGCAGATAATTGTGGAATAAAATGACTTGTGATTATTTTTGGATGTTCATCTCTGAGACTATAACGTGTGGTGTGTGTGTTTATTGTGGGATCACAGTACAGAGTAGTTGATTAATTATTAAGATTGGGTGTTATTAAGGGAAATGGAACTCGTGACAACCCGGATCCCCGACCCCGGATTTGGGGGTGTTACAATTTGTAAGGAATACCTTTAGCTCGGAGAAATTTTTCTTGCACTCCTCGTTCCACTCAAAGTGTGACGATTTGGAAGCTGCCTTTATTGCTGAGAAAAAAGGGAGACATCTTTTTGACGATTGGGGGATAAACCTCCGAAGTGCGGCGATGCAACTGGTTAACTTTTGCAAATCTTTTACTGATTTTGGATTTTCCATTTCTAAGATCGCTCTTGTTTGGGATGGATCTGCCTCGATACCTCTTTGTGTAACCAAAAACCCAAGGAATTTTCCGGCAGTAAGACCGAACGAGCATTTAGCTGGGTTTAACCGCATATTATTTTTTCTCGCATTTTCAAACGTTTCGCGTAGGTCTATGACATGGTCAGAGGCAACCTTCGACTTCATGATCATGTCGTCGACATATATTAGCATGTTTCTCCCAATTTGTGTGCCGAATATTTTAACCATTGTTTGTCGAAAAGTAGCTCCGGCGTTGATTAAACCAAAAGGCATCACTCGGTATCTGAAGACTCCCCGGTGCGTGATGAATGCGGTTTGCTGCCAGTCTTGCGAGTCCATTTTAATCTAATTGTACCCCGAAAAGGCATCCATGAAAGAGAGAAGTTCATTTCCAGCTGTCGCATCAATAAGTTGATCGATGTTCGGGAGTGGATAAAAGTCTTTGGGGCATGCCTTATTAACATCTGAGTAATCGATGCACATTCTCCACTTCCCGCTACTTTTCTTGACTAGGACCACATTCGAGATCCAAGTGGGGAATTGTACTGGTTCGATGAAACCGGCCTCGAGCAATCTATTGATCTCCAGGTCGATGGCTGCCCTTTTTTCAGCAGAGAATGTACGATGTTTTTGCCTAACCGGCTTGATGTTTTTACTGATGTGCAAAGAGTGTCGAATGACAACCTCGGGAATCCCAGGCATATCTTTTGGATCCCAGGTGAAAATATCAGAAAACTCACGGATAAGGCACGTGATATCTTTCTTTAATTGATCATGGAGATTCTTGCCGAGCCTTGTGGTTTTCTCAGGATTTCCTTCGATCACTTCTATTTCTTCAGTTTCTTCGGCGGGAGAGTAAGAATTGCTAGTGGGTGGTTCCACAAGGTCTCTGGGGTCGATGTCAAGCACCTGATTAACATCAAATTCTTCGTCAACCTTTTTTCTTGGAGATACAGTGGTTAGGTAACATTGTCTTGCTGTTACTTGATCGCCAATCATTTCTCCCACGCCGAAATCCGTGGGAAATTTCATTTTCAAGTGGGAGATAGATGTTATAGCTCGGAGTGCGGTGATCGTTGTTCGTCCTAAAATAGCGTTGAAGCTTGAGGAAGCACTAATCACATGGAATTTGACCATTTTCCAAATTTGACAGGGTGGGGAACCGAAAAGCACTGGCATGTCGATGGTTCCTACCACATGAACCTCATTGCCTGTAAACCCGTATAACGGGGTTCGGGAGTTCTCGAGTCTTCGATCCCCTATGTCCATTCGGGAAAAAGCATGGTGATATAACACGTCGACAGAGCTACCATTATTGACCAACATTTTCTAAACCGTGTTGTTTCCCACACGTGTTGTGATGACGAGAGCATCTTGATGGCCTTCGATGAGACCAGGACGATAATCATCATCGGAGAAAGAGATGACTGGGGAGGGATTCGCTCGAGGGCGTTTAGCTGCCGAGGGATTGACATTAAAGACTTCTCGAGCATAAATCTTGCGAGAGCTGTGGGAGAGGCTCCCGGCTGCTATACCACCAAAAATAATGTCGATTACACGATCATCCTCGCCTCGATGGTGACGTCTGGGTTCATCATCGTGCTGCACATAGTGGACTAGTTGTCCTCGACGAATTTTTCCTTCGATGAGATTGCTAAGTTGAAAACATTGCTCTGTTGTATGGCCAGTATCTTCATGATATTCATAATATCTGGAGCTTGGGGGTCTTCCTGGTTTCATGGGTCTTGGAGGGCGATAATCCGGTTCTGTTTTTAACACCGCCAAAATTGTCATTTTTTCGGTGTTGAGTTTAGTGAACTCTTTTTCAGATCGATTGTGGGGCTGCCAATCTCTTTCTCTTCTATCCCTCGGAGGAAGGTCCGATGTGTGAGGCGGTGGCGACCTACGACGCTCTCGGCGCCTTTCCCTAGCAGGGGATCGTGGACTGTAGCTTCGGCGTCGTTCATATTTTGATGACCTCCGTGGAGATTGTATACAGCTTACCGCTTCTTGAAGCATCATGCGGTGTTCTATAATCTGGAACGCGACCTGTAGGGTTTTCGGCCTTTTTTCAAAGATCTCTTCTAAAAGGAGGCCATGCCTAGACTTATCGATGCCCGCTGTCAGGAAATTGACTGCCATCTGTTCTATTAAGTCTGGAATTTCTGCTATCTCTTCTCTGAACCGGGTTAGAAAACTCCTGAGACTTTCGCCGCAGCGTTGATGCATTGTCATCAAGGATGCAGTAACTTTGATTCCTTTGTAGTTGCTGGAAAATCGGGCTTGAAACTTGCTTTTTAGAGTTGTCCACGAGTCGATTGACCGAGGTGGCAAGTTACTGTACCATCGGAGAGCCGTGCCTTGAAGGCAAGTGGAGAAGAACTGACACCTAGCGATCTTTGAGTGGCCGAAGAAAGCCATGCGACCATCAAATGTATTTAGAAATGCTAACGGGTCCGAGGATCCATCGAAATGATCGAGAGCAGGCGTTTTCAATGTTAGTCGATGCGCGCCTTCTCAAGCACTAATGATAGGGGGCTCTCGGAAACGGTTTCAAACCTTGCCTGATTTCTCATCAAGGTACGCATCTGGGCAATTTCCTCTGTATTTTAGCGAACTCCTCGTGAGATATAGATTCGGTGGATTCTGTCTGATGCGAGACATCGGCAGATGACACTGTCCTCTGTCGACGTTCGCGAGGTTGCGAATATGTCGACTCCGCCGACGGTTCATATTCATACTCCGCATCATCCTCGTCATAAAATTCATCGTTTTGTCCTTCATTTTGAATTGTAGTTTGTTGGAGCTCTCGACGGAGACGGTGAATCTCACGTTTTCGCTCAAGTTTAGCCTGCAATCTCTGAGCTTCGCACTCTAGAAACTCGAGTTCTTCATCTGAATCAAGTGAATCTTTTGGATTTTCTTGGTTCTGGGCTTTTAGCCTTTCTTTCTTTTCCAAATGCAGCCGAACGTCGCTCGAGAGAACTTTTTTTCCTTTAGATGTTTGAACTCTAAAACGCTGATCTGACACAGTTTTTCTTTTTTCGTCCCTTTGGAGTGAGTCCTTCAATCCTAGAAATTGATCTTCTGGAGGAGCCTCAGGCGGAGGGAACCAACACTTCGGCTTCAATGCCGGTTGTTTAGGAAGCTCGCGATCGCCGTGGGTCGAGGGGTCGGTGGCAACTTCTGCCGTCAACTCCTTTACCTGAGTCGGTCCGGCGGTTCCCGGATCAAGCTCTTCTACAATCATCTTTTGGTTGGATCTTGTTAAAGCAAAGCTCCTTCTAGCGCCAAATGATGTGCCACTAATATTATTATTATTAGACTATAGTTTTAGGAGATGATCTTCTTTGCTTAATTAGCCAACCCCTTTCAATGGGGTTGTTGTCTTTTATTTATACCAAGTCCCAAATGGGCTTTATCTTACAAATTGGGCCTTCTTGGGCTTTACATAATATTTCATAATTATCCTAACTATGATTTCTTTGGGCCATCTTGTCTTGGTCCAACAACAAGGATGTTTTGATGGACTCAGAAGATGAAATACTACCCGAGGAGCAAAGCGAGACAGGTGAAAATCATGCCGGGCCAAAAAACGTATATGTGGCGAGTGCCCAAGGGGTGCTCGCCTATCATCATGAGTATTTTAAGCTGGAATTTCCATGGGCTTTCCAATTCCTAAAGGAGGTTGTGCTCTAAAAGAGGCCGGATTTTGTTTTTGTTAGTGAGATCTTGTGTAAGGAAATAACTGTTGAAAAGTTTCAAAATGCTATAGACTTTGAAGGAAGTATGGTTGTGGAAACTCAAGGGCATAGTGGGGGAATTGCCATACTTTGGAGATACTAGAAAGAGGTAGTCTTAAAATCATATAATAAAAATCACATAGACGTTTTTGTAAAGAACAGGGACGGTGATGAGTTTAGGTTGACTGGTATGTATGGTGAGCCTGATCAATGAAAAAAAGGAGAAACATGGGAGTTGATCCGTGTACTAGCAAACAATAACTCCATGCCTTGGTGCTTGATTGGAGACATGAACAATGTGTTAGCTCAATCAGATAAGCAGGGTGGTAGACCATATCCTCACTGGCTTATTCAAGGTTTTCATGACACCTTAGAAGACTGCAGTTTAACAGACTTAGATTTTCTTGGCTACCCTTTTACATGGGAGTGTGGAACTGGTATAGCAGACATAATAGAAGTGAGGTTAGACCGAGATTTGGTTTCTTGCAACTTTCTGAACTTATTTTCAGAATCTAAGCTATTTAACCTTGAAATTTCAACATCTGATCACTGTCCTATTTTGCTGGAAATGAAGAAACAACACTCTGTAGTTCAAGTTAAAAAATTCAGATTCGAAAATGCCTGGCTACGGGAGCTAGTGTGTCAACAGATAGTGGAGGAAGTGTGGAGTAGTGGCATGAGTCGATCGTTTTATGGTAAATTAGAAGAATGTTCAGAGATTCTTTTTAACTGGGGATGTGAAATTACAGGATACTTCAAACAGAGGATTCAGCAATGTAAGAGAGCTATAAAGTTACTAAAAGGAAGGCGTGATGATAACTCATTAAAAGAACTGAAAAATGAGCAAAAGAATCTGTCAGAAATTTACACACAACAGGAAGTATTCTGGCGCCAATGTTCCAAGCAGTTGTGGCTCAGAGAAGGGGACCAAAATAGTAAATACTTTCATGCTATAATAAAGAACAGGCGAGCCTTCAACCAAATCAGCAGTCTCATAAACAGTGAAGGACGAATAGTGAACTGGAATATTGGTTTGGAGAATGTGATAACAGAATACTTCTCAACTCTGTTTAAGGCATCAGTCACAGGCTGGAACGATGTTGTAGGCTGTATTGAAAGCAAGGTCACTACAGAGCAGAACGAACGTCTTCTACGACCTGTGACAGAAATCGAAGTTAAGAGTTCATTATTCCATATACACCCTGATAAGGGTGAAGGCCCAGATGGAATATCTCCAAGGTTCTACCAAAAATTTTGGAACGTGATCAAAACAAACATGGTGAACGTAGTGAGGCTTTTCTTCGAGACAGATGAAGTAGATAAACACCATGTGAGCATTAATATTGCCTTGATCCCTAAAAAATGAAACCCTCAACTTATGACAGAGCTGCGTCTAATTTTTCTTTGTAATGTAATTTACAAAGTTATTTCCAAGGTGTTGTCTAACAGAATTAATAGTTTTATTGATTCTCTGATTTTTCATAGCCAAAGCGCTTTCATTCCCGGAAGGCTCATCACTGACAATGTTAGGATTGCTCATGAACTCATGCCTTTTATCAAGAGAAAAATGAATGGTAAGCAGGGTTGGATGGCACTTAAAGTGGATATGAGCAAAGCATATGACCGCGTTGATTGGGGATTCTTAGAAGCTATTTTAGAAAAAATGGGTTTTGATCGATGAGTTGTGAAATTGTATATGGCCTGCATTTCATCTGTGAACTACCAGATTGCTCACGCTGGCAGAATTTTTGGCTCCATTACACCTACTCGTGGTATAAGGTAAGGCGACCCCCTTTCGTCATATTTATTCTTAATTTGCACAGAAGGATTTACAGGCCTTATTAAAAATTATGAAAGATTGGGATTGTTGTAAGGAATCAAGGTAGCACGCACAGCACCACAAATTTCATATATGTTTTTTACGGATGATTGTTATATATTCTTCAAAGCAAACGTAGACTGTGCTAATCATGTGCAAGAGCTGTTACGTGTTTTTGAAAGGGCTTCAGGACAACAAATTTATGTAGAAAATTCATCTGTAATTTTCAGCAGGAATGTGTGTAACTCTTTAAAGGAAGAACTGTGTCAACAGTTAGGATTCACTGAAGCAGGGGCCAATAACATGTATCTGGGGTTACCTAGTTTTTTACAAAAGAAAAAATCAGTTGCGTTTGGTTATATCAAGGATAAATTTCCAGAGAAATTACATGGTTGGGACAAGAAAAAATTATCCAAAGGTGGTAAGGAAATCTTTATCAAATCAGTGCCTCAGACCCCTCCCAATTATACCATGAGTGTTTTCTTGTTGCCAATGGAAATTTGCAGGGAACTAGAGAGTGTAATATGTAAATTCTAGTGGAATATAGCTTCATCTGGAACACGGTCTATCCATTGGATGTCATGGGAAAGATTAAGTCTGGGGAAGAGCGATGGAGGAATGGGATTTCGAAATGTTAGAAGCTTCAATGTCGCTTTACTAGATAAGTAGGCGTGGAGACTGTTAGTACATCTGGATAAATTAGTGTGTTGTATCTTTAAGGCCAGATATTACTCGTATGGAACATTATTAACAGCTACAATTGGCAGTAATCCATCATATGTTTGGAGAAGTATTCTCGAAGCACAAAATATGCTGAAACAAGGCTGTTCTTGTCGTATAGGTGGTGGTCAATCAATCTCTATAAAGGATGTGCCTTGGTTACCAGATGAACAAGACCCTTATGTCCAGTCTAGCAGTGCAGCATTTATAAACCAAACGTTTCTTCGCTTATGATAAATGGTGAGAGAAGTTGGGATATAGACTTAATCCAGGATATGTTCAGTGACAGAGATGCAAATCTTATTTTATCCAACCCGTTGGGTGTGGAACTTGAAGATAATTGGTATTGGAGGCATGAGAAGCTTGGTGTTTATTCAGTCAAAACGGCTTATGTTATGCTGCAGAATAACAGAAGAAACCCTCAGGCAAACAACTCAGGCTTCTGGAGAAAAATGTGGCATCATAAGATCCCCCAAAAAGTTAAAAACTTTTTATGGAAAGCTGAAAATAATTGTCTGCCTACTAAAGATCTCCTTCGAATTAAACAGTTAGCAGTTAATGACATTTGCCCAATCTGTAATGCAGCACCAGAGTCCATTTTGCATACTCTCATTCGGTGTTCGTTTGCAGCATCGTGTATGCAGTTAGTGTTAGGAATATATGTGTACTAGTTTGATGATAAACTAAATAAAACACTTAAGTAGAAAACTAGTGTTTGTAGCCTCAACGGATAAGACCACTTTGGCTATCCGTTGATGGAGTAGCTTTACTTAGAAATAAGTTTAGTATTGTAGCACATTACAGTCTTTGTAAATGAGTTATAATTCTTAGAAGTTGTAGGAAATTATAAGTCATGTTGACTACTAGTGGATATGCAAATAGGAGGGCTAATTGTAAATATTTCATGCCTTGTAATTTTGTATAAATGAAGTAGTATCAACTGGTAAATTAAAGACCTTCAACAGATGAGAAACAAAGCCTCAACGGATGTCTCTAAAGCTTCAACGGATAACATCCATCAACGGATGAGTGCATCAACGGATAAAGCTTCAACTGCTAAAGCATCAACGGATAAGAGCATCAACGGATAAAGCCACCAACGGATGAAAGCTTCAATGGATGCTCAGTTCCATAGTAGTTGATAGTGATAATTCATAAGCTGACAGAGGCACATGGGTTGACAGAGACATTTGGAATGTGGTAGCCTCTTGGAGGAATCAAGAAAAAATAGCATTTCCATTCTGGTGCAAACAAGGAAGTATTCAAAGATTCGCAGATTATCTTAGATTGCATTGGATAGAGAAATGAAGAAGAAACATGTGAAGGACTATTTTATAATTGTATTTTATCTTTGTCTTCACTTGAAAAACTTGGTGATATATAAACCAAGTTGCAGCTAGTAATTAGGTGTGAATTTTCAAGAGCTGTTTAGAAAAATTCAGAGAGAAAATCATCTATTTTGTACTAGGAAGCAGCTGTGAACAATTCTTTGTATCACAGATTTTCTGAAATAACACATCTCTGGTGGAACAATAAATCCACCAGAAAAGTTTTAAAAGCTTCTGTGTTCTTTACATTTGTGTTTTGAATATACATCTGTTTGCACTTGCTTAAAGCAATTCACACACATCTGTTCATTATACATCTAGCCTTTGAAACTGCTCAACACTTTAAAAGTTTTGAGATTTACATTCAACCCCCTTTTGTAAATCTCATTGTTAGTTTCTTGAGAATAACAATTGGTATCAGAGCAAGCTCTTGACATACAAAGAGTTTAAAGATCTATTCTACTAACATCATGAGTAAGAAGGATATTGGAGTGAAGATTCCAATCCTGGAAAGAGATAATTATCATCACTGGAAAGTGAAGATGCATCTACATCTTCTCTCTCAAGATAAAAGCTACATAAACTGCATTGAGAATGGTCCTCACATCCCTCATAAAGTGGCCACAGCTACTACTGCCACAGTTGCTGTTGGATAGTCTATTCCCAAGCCAAGAGCAGAATGAACTCCTGAAAATATTGAAGAGGTTCATAAGGACAAGAAGTCCATGAACATTCTGTTTAATGGTCTAGATAAAGATATGTTTGATAATGTCATTAACAGCCTCTCTGCTAAGGAAATTTGGGATACTATACAAGTTATCTGTGAAGGTACTGAGCAAGTTAGAGAAAACAAAATGCAGCTTCTCATTCAACAATATGAATATTTTCATTCTGAAGAAGGAGAATCATTGAATGACACTTTCAATAGATTTCAGAAACTGTTGAATGGATTGAAGCTGTATGATAGAGTGTACCAAGTCAAGGATTCCAACTTAAAATTTCTAAGGTCTCTACCAAAGGAATGGAAGCCTATGACTGTTTCACTAAGGAATTCTCATTATAAGGACTTCACACTTGAAAGATTATATGGAATTTTGAAGACCTATGAACTTGAGATGGAGCAAGATGAGCTGTTGGAGAAGGGAAAGAGAAAAGGTGGATCAGTTGCACTTGTAGCTGAAAATGAGAGAACTGAAACCAGGAATGAAGAAAAGACAATGCCAAGTCTCAAAATTGGCACAAGCAAATCAGAATCAAGCAAGGGAAAGAAGCAAGCAGCTGAGGTTGAAGACAATTCCAGTCAAGATGACTCTGATGATGTTGATGAACATCTGGCCTTTCTGTCCAGAAGATATTCAAGAAAAACACTAGAGTCACTAAGCCAAACAAGAACATGGTAGACAAGTCTAAGTTCAAGTGTTATAACTGTGGCACAAGTTGACACTTTGCAAGTGAGTGCAGAAAGCCAACTTCTGAAAAGAAGAAATTTGAGCAAGTGGATTACAAAAAGAAATATTTTGAATTGCTCAAACAAAAGGAAAGGGCTTTTCTGACTCAGGAAAATGATTGGGCAGCTGATGGAGCCAATGAAGATGATGATATGGAGTATGTCAACTTAGCCCTAATGGCTAATTCTAATGAGAATGAAACTAGTTCATCAACCAACCAGGTAATCACTACTAACCTCTCTCATCTTTCTAAAGATGAATGCAATGAAGCTATAAATGATATGTCTACTGAATTGTATCATTTACGTGTTTCCCTTAAATCACTAACTAAAGAGAACATGAGAATTAAAGAGAATAATATGTTCTTAAGTGATAGGAATGCTATGTTAGAGGGTAAGGTAGTTGAGCTTGAAAAGATTAAAATCAAATGATTATCTGTTGAGAGTGAACTAGAAGAGTCTGTTAAGAAAGTAGTAATTCTTTCTAAACAACTAGAACGTGAGCAAGAGGTAATTAAGGCCTGGAAAACATCTAGGGATGATAGTGCTCAAATTATCAAAGTTCAAGGAATTGAATCATTCTATGAGAATGCCTGGAAGAAAAACAAAAAGGAAATGGTATTGGTTGATGGACTATCAACGGATGTTGAATCAACGGATGATGAAAGTCATCTGTTGAAGGAAGAAAAGGAGCATCCATTGAAGGCTCATCAGTTGAAACAGGCAAATGATTCTAAAAAGGATAATTTGAAAAATCTCAGTAAGAAGTTTGGTTCAACTTCCAAGAACTTTGTCAAAGAAGAAGCTAGCACATCCAAAGATGCTAGTAAGGTGAATCTAGGACACATGACTTTAGATCAGTTGAAGAATAGGCTTAAATTGGTTGAGGATAAAAAGGAAAGCAAAAGAAAATCCAATAGAAATGGGAAGGTAGGGATTAAAAAACATAATAATTACACACCTGATAAGTATGCCCCTAGGAAAAGTTGTGTGCATTGTAGTAGTGTTAATCATCTTTCTGCTAACTGCAAATCTGTTAAGAATGCTCCCATGCCTTTAACTCCTTCCATGCCTAACATGTCTATGTCACCATTGCATGCCATGCCTGTTCTGTCTCAACAGAATCCTCATGCACATTTTGCAAACATGCCATGTGTTAATAATCCTTATTTTGCTGCATTTAGTATGCCTCAAATGCCATACAACATGCCTATATGGAATAACATGTTTGCACAATCTATGCCTTATCAAATTCAACCAAATGTGCTAAATGATTATGTGACTAACCCTACACTTCAACCAACTACATCTAAGACCAAGGTTGACTCAAAGTTACCTAAGTCAAAAGGTGCAGGAAGTGTGAAGTCTAGGAAAAAGACTAACAAGGCTGGACCCAAGGAAACTTGGGTACCAAAATCAACTTGATTTGATTTTGTTGTGTGTAGGGAAAAAGAAGGAATCTATGGTACTTGGACAGTGGTTGTTCAAGGCACATGACAGGAGATTTCACCCTGCTCACAGAGTTCAAGGAGAGAGCTGGCCCTAGCATAACCTTTGGAGATGACAGAAAAGGGTTCACTATAGGATATGGCTTGATTTCAAAGGAAAATGTCATCATTGATGAAGTTTCACTAGCTGATGGTCTCAAACACAATCTATTGAGCATCAGTCAACTATGTGACAGAGGGAATACTGTTTTCTTCAATTCTGAAGCATGTGTTGTTACCAGTAAGAAGGACAACAAAGTGGTTCTAACTGGAGTTAGAAAAGGGAATGTGTACTTGGCTGACTTCAACTCTACAGATGCAGAATCAATCACTTGTCTTTTCAACAAAGCAAGTAAAGATGAAAGTTGCCTATGGCACAAGAAGCTGTCCCATTTGAATTTCAAGACAATGAATGATCTAGTCAAAAAGGACTTAGTTAGAGGAATGCCTCTAGTGGAATTCTCAAGGGATGGACTGTGTGATGCTTATCAGAAAGGAAAGGAAAAGAGAGCATCATTCAGTAAGAAGCTTGAATCACCAATTGATGAACCATTACAACTGCTACACATGAATCTTTTTGGACCAGTCAATGTATTGTCAATTTCAAGGAAAAGATATTACCTAGTGATTGTAGATGATTTCTCAAAGTTTTCATGGACCTATTTTCTTGGTTCAAAGGATGAAGCTAGTGAAATCATTATCAATCATATCAGGCAAGTCAACAACCATCCAGATTTCAAAGTAAGGAATATCAGGAGTGACAATGGAACTGAGTTCAGGAATTCTACCATGAGGTTATTCTGTGAAGAAAATGGGATCATGCATGAGTTCTCAGCTCCAAGGACTCCCCAATAAAATGGTGTGGTGGAAAGGAAGAACAGATCACTAATTGAAGCTGCAAGAACAATGCTTGAAGAGTCAAAACTCCCAACATATTTTTAGGCTGAGGCTGTTAACTGTGCATATTACACTCAGAATATTTTACTAATTAATCAGGCAAAAGGCATGACTCCCTATCAATTGTTCAAGAGAAGAAAACTAACCTTAAACTTCCTTCATGTCTTTGGTTGCAAATGCTACATTCTAAGGAACCAACCTGATCACAAAGGAAAGTTTGATGCAAAGGCTGATGAAGGGATATTTGTTGGGTATTCTGCTGGAAAATCATATAGGGTCTACAATCTAAGAACCAACATTGTTATGGAATCTGTGCATGTTGTGTTTGATGATAAAAAGATTAATGGACTAACAGATGAGGGACACCATGAAGGACTCAAATTTGACAACATTGAGATATATTGTGATGATAGTGAAGATGAGAATGATGGAGAAGACACTTCAAAAAGGATTCAAAATTTGCCTTTGGATAATGCACAAAATGCTGCATCGATTGAAAGTCATAACTCAGCATCCGTTGACAGAAGTAATGCAGCATCCATTGAAAGACAAAGTACATCATCTGTTGAAGTACATAATGGAGCATCCGTTGATCATAGTTCATCAACGGATAATCAAATTACATCATCAGTTGATAGAACTTCCAGTTCCTTGCAAAGGACCAATAACTCAGGGGGCGTTTCAACTAATCAACACTCTATCTCACATCATGACAACACTGAGGCCACCTCATCTAGAGCTAATCTACCACCTCAAAGGAAATGGACCAAGAATCATCCCTTTGAACTAATAATTGGTGATGCAACATCTAAGGTGCAAACTAGAAGGGCTTCTCAAGATGAATGTCTATATAGTAGTTTTCTATCACAAGAGGAACATAAGAGAGTGGAAGAAGCTCTATTGGATCCAGATTGGATTGTAGCTATGCAAGAGGAGCTAAACCAATTTGAGAGGAACAAAGTATGGAAGCCGGTACCCAAGCCAAAGAACAAGAGTTCTATTGACACAAAATGGGTATTCAGAAACAAGATGGATGAAAATGGCATTGTCATAAGGAATAAAGCTAGATTGGTTGTCAACGGCTACTCTCAACAAGAGGGAATAGATTTTGATAAGACATTTGCTCATGTTGCAAGACTTGAAGCCATCAGAATTTTTCTAGCCTATGCAGCCCATGCCAATTTCAAAGTCTATCAAATGGATGTCAAGAGTGCATTTCTGAATAGAGAATTGGAGGAAGAAGTCTATGTGAGTCAACCTCCATGGTTTGAAGATTCAAATTTTCCAGACCATGTGTATTATTTGTTGAAAGCACTCTATGGACTAAAGCAAGCACCTATAGCCTGGTATGAGACTTTGTCAAAATTTCTTCTAGATAATCACTTCACTAGAGTTACTGTTGATAAAACTCTTTTCTTTAGAAATTTTAATGGCTCTACAATACTTGTTCAAATTTATGTAGATGATATTATATTTGGTTCTACAGATGATAAACTTTGTAAAAGGTTTGCTAATTTAATGCAAAGTAAATATGAAATGAGCATGATGGGAGAGCTAACTTATTTTCTTGGTTTACAAGTTTAACAAGTTAGTGGTGGAATTTTCATTAGTCAAACTAAATATATTTATGATCTTTTAAAGAAGTTTGACTTAATGGAATGTTCATCTGCAAAAACTCCCATGGTTACTGCCACTAAGCTTGAAATAAACAAGGCTGAAAAGTCTGTGGACATTATAAGATATAGAGGCATGGTTGGTTCACTTCTATATTTAACTGCTAGTAGACCTGATATAATGTTTGCTACATGTCTTTGTGCTAGATTTCAAGCTGTTCCTAGAGAATCTCATTTAGTTGCTATTAAAAGAATTTTCAGATATCTCAAAGGGACTCCAAATCTAAGAATTTGGTACCCTAGAGAGTCTGGTTTTGATCTAATTGGCTACTCAGATGCAGATTATACAGGCTGCAAAATAGACAGGAAAAGTACAACTGACACCTGTCAATTTCTGGGGAATAAGCTTGTGTCATGGTTCAGTAAGAAGCAAAATTTTGTTTCTACATCAACAGCTGAGGCTGAGTATATTGTTGCTGGTAGTTGTTGTGCACAGATATTATGGATGAGGAATCAACTATTTGACTATGGGCTAAATGTTGACAAAATTCCAATATTCTGTGACAACACAAGTGCCATTGCCATTACTGAAAATCCAGTGCAACATTCAAGAACCAAGCACATTGACATCAAGTACCACTTCATAAGGGAACATGTGACAGTGGAACTTCATTTTGTTCCAAGTGAAAAACAAATTGCAGACATTTTTACCAAGCCACTTGATGAATCAACATTCACAAATTTGGTAAGTGAGCTAGGTATGCTTAATTTTTCTTAAATTCATGTCCAAATTGTAATTTGTAATGCAGCCTGAAATGAATTTGTTGAAAGAGCAAAGTTGGCTTTAAGTAAAGTTTATTCTATCAATGGATATTTTCTATCCGTTGAAAGCCAAAGTTGTTCCATAAACGGATGTTCATTATCCGTTGAAAGATAAATATATTTCTGGAAATTTTATCCTTCAACGGATAAAACTGTGTTAATCTTCAACGGATGACCGTTTACCTCATCCGTTGAACTATCACATCAGTTGATTCAAGTGGATCATAGCCGTTGATTCTATTTTCTTAACCGTTGATACATATATATATATACAGTTGTATGTATTTGTATTAAAGGCAGTTTTTAGAATACATACAGTTTTTCTTTTATTCTTAAACGACTGTAATTTACTTAAAAATATTGTTTAATCATTGTCTTTATGTTTTAATTTGAGAAAGTATAAAAGTCCCTTTGAATTCTTATTTTCACTTTACGCTTTCTTGAAATTTCAAAAGCTTTTACTCTATTTCTCTCCCAAAACTCTCAACTTTTCTCTGTAACTTCTACCCACAACAATGGCACCAGTAGTAAAGATAATGTCCCAATCTGGGTTTGTCTATGAGAAAAAAAATTTCGTAGATTTGGTGGAAAAGAATGAAGCCCACTCAGATTATCATAAGATGATGGATTTCATCAAGAACTGCAAATTGAGCTATGCAATGCTGGAGGCCCCAATGATTTACTGTAAGGTAGTTGAGGAGATTTGGATAACTACTGAGTTCAACTCCACTAATATGACCATCTTTTTCTCTCTCAAAGGTAAGGATTACTATATTAACTCTGATGATATACAGTTCTATTTTAAATTACCTGAAAATAATGCCATGACACCACACACTGATAATGATGTATCTAGCATGTTAGATTCCATAGGCTATTCCCTTGATTCTACTAGTTTAGGCAGTATTAAGAGAAAAGGCCTTAGGAAAGAATGGAGTTTTCTCAGTGATGCCTTTATCAAGGTTTTCTCTAGGAAAATTAGTAATTTTGATGCAATAACTTCAGCTCTTGTTAATATGCTCTATATGCTGGTTTCTGATAGGTACTATAATTTCAGCAACTATGTTATGCTAGAATTGGGTACTAGGTTAGGTAACAAGGCTGATAGAACTCATAACATCTATTATGCTAGATTATTTATGTTATTGGCTAACCATGTTGCTAAAGTTTTGGTCATAAATAATGAGAATAATAAGCTCAAGTGTTGGGTACAAGAGAAGAGGGTCCTTGCAGGCCTTTTAAGGATTGACCTCAACAGTAAGGTGCCATTGGTATACTTACCAATAATGGATGCACCTCAGGTAAGTAAGATAAATACTTCTTCAACTCCTACTACTTCCAACCCCAACATTTCTTTGCCTTCAAGTGTGGCCATGGGATCTGTGTCAATGCCCCAACAGATTCCTACCAAGGCCACCAAACCTAAAATTTGAAAACCCAAGTCAAAGAAAGCCACCTCTGTTGTCTCTCAAAAGACAACAGTTGTAACAACTACCATAAACCCTGAGGGGAGTGAACAGGGTGTTAGTGGTGAGGGGAGGGGTGAACATAAAGAAAACCCCCAGAATAAGGTAGGAGAGGTGAGTGGTACCCAAGCTAGCCAAGCCACAGTTTCTCAAAAGACTGTGGTGGTTGAAAAGGATTCAAACTCATCCCTAGTTGCACCCTCCCAAAAGGGTGTAGCTATTGAAAATAGTCCCCAACCAGGGACACAGAACAAAAGAGGGAGGGACACTGAAGCCACACACTCACCTGTAAAAGCCTTCACCAGAAGAAAGAAGGTCAAAACCCTAGTTTCAACACTGGGTGCACACACTGCGCAGATACAATCACTTGTATCTATGCCTTCACAAATTCAGCTTGATGTGACTCCAACAAATGTGGAGTCACATCCCCATTCTCTCAAAATTGACACACACCAACCACCAAATTCTCCATCACCATCTCTGGATGTGGACATGATTTTCACATCAATTCCTGATTCTCCCTCTTTACAACTCAGGGAGGAGCCCCACTCAAGTACTGGTGATCATCATCTTTTATATGATTTGTTGGATCATCAGCCAATTCTTTCAGACCTAGTTGCAGAATTTGTGTCATTTAATTTAAAATCAATCCACAAAGATTCAACAATTATGTCACTTTCAATTTCTACTTCTTTTCCTTCTTCAACGGATATCCCTCATCCATTGACAAGTGGTTGTCCTTCAACGAATAAGCTTAACAGCAATTATCCATTGATACCATCAGTTTCAACTTCAACGGATATTCTTTATCCGTTGATGGTCTCTACACAAACAACTGAATTAACTCCAAGTGTAGAAGACATGGTTACTGTATGATCACTTCTAGGGGTGAGGGAAGAGGGAGTGAAAACTTGAGTGAGAGGCTGGGTTACTCCTAGGCAAAAGGAGAGCTTGAGAGAATAAATATGCATGCTATTTCTTCCAGCATGGCAAAAGAAAGTGAGAGGAGTACCACCTTAGTAGGTGAAGGTGAGGGTGTGAGGAGTGTGAGCCATGGGGAGCCCCTGATGCAAGAAAAGAGAGAAATTTAGAGAAAAGCAGGTACAGGAGATATAAGGGTGGATTCAGCCATTGCAAGTGAGTCAATGATTGTGGATGATGCTGACAAGGAAAGACAATTTCAGCAACATTACAGAGCTGAAATTGATAACATTTTCTTGGATGCTGACACTTTTATATATCTTGTGTCAGCCTATCAACTATTAGCTACTCAGGGTAATAAGGAGGCAGAAAAGACTTTAAACCTAGTACATACTTCAGAATCTCTACAAAGGGATAAAGTTGCTGTCAATATGATGACTTCTACGGCTGGAGAGCCATTTGAAGAATTTGGAGTAAATTCTAATGATGATGACTCTGGTTCTTTTGATGAAAGCATGAGCTTAGGGGGAGATGAAGGCCCAAGCTCTATTCTAGAGTTACCTGAATGGGCATTGACAAAGGAGTCTACACCAGGGCACTTCAATGTATCCTTAATCAAACAAGTCATGGCTATCCAAAAGGCAATTCAGGAAACTTCCAATGCTAGTACCAAGGCCATTCTCCAAGCACACTTAGATTCTTTACACCTCATGAAGCTCCAACAATTAAGACAAAATCTAAGTATGGATGAACTCAAAAAGGATATATCTGACTTAAAGTCTTACACTACTGAGAAACTGGATGCAGTTATGCCCTTTGGTACTATACAGGAACTGTTACTGAGACTGAGAAGAGAATCAGATGCTGAAAAGAAGATGGCCAAATTGGAGGAAAGAGTTCAAATTATTGAGAACTCTATGGTGACCATTCTTCAAAATTAATAGTCTCAGACTAGTCTTCTAATGCAACTGGCTAAAGCGCAGGGCTTAACCCCTCTCCTTGATGATAACAAAAAGGGGAGAATAAAGGGGAAGGGGAGCCATCTATACAAATTCAAATATCCAAAGTGCTAGTTCCTGCCATCACTACTTCTCCGACACTTCAAATCAAAGGAAAGCTTGATGGAATTGATCTAATCCAGCTAGCAGCAGCTGAGATGAAGGTGAAAGAGCAAAGGAGGAAAATTGATGAAAGGATGCAACAAGTGTTTGGTTCTACAACTGCAAAATCTATATATGTGAAACATAACACAAAAGTTGAGCCAATCATTATGGAGCACAAGCCAGTAAGGAGGAATAAGGTTGGAAAAACCTCTTCAAGGAACCTGAAGCCCATGGTACTCAGGCCAACCACTAGATTCAACAAGGCCTCTACAAAGAACCCTCTAACTCCTACTCAGCTAAAAGAAGTGGATTTTCCCCTTCCAAAGCCTGATGAAGACAAAGTTTTGGGTGGTAATATCATAAAGCACAAAGAGACCAAGGATGTAGTGGAAAGAATGAATATGGCTATCATCTATAGAGAGGGAAAGAGTATCTGTGTGATTCAAGGACATCCCAAATTCTCAATAGCCAAGAGGGAAGAGACCATGAGGCCAAAGGAAGAAGCTAAAAAGCTGAAGGCTGACAAAAGAGCACAAGCAAAGCTTGAAAAATAGCTAAAGTCAAGTCTAATTGAAGAAAAGAAGAAGATCGAAGACAAGAGTGAAGGAAACAAGACTGAAAGCATAAATGTGGATATGGGGAATACGGTTGGTGAAAGTGTGGAAGAAGAAAGTGAGGAAAGAAAGAAATGGCAGAAGGGTAACAGAAAGAAGGTTAGGGCAAAAAGGAAGAGTGAAGATGACACTGAAGTAATTCAATTAAAATCCAAACCACAACCTTCTATTCATGAACCTTTTATTGCTGATCCCAGTATAAATATCCATGGTGAACCAATCATCCCTAAAGAGGAACCTATTGATTGGGACACCATCAAATTGCCTACCTTCTTAACTACTTCTCCACCACCAAAGGAACTGAAAAGAAAATCCAAATCCACACCTCCCCCAACCTCAAGTAAATTCACTCAGAAACATAAACATAAGCCTAAGCCACAAGCCTCAAAAGATGATTATGTTCACATTTGTGACATAAAAGAATATACATATATTGAACTCTACCTGGATGAGCTGGAGGAAGTAAGGGGAATAAATGCCTATGGACAGCTACCAGAAAGGCTAGTGTTCAAGTATAAAGGAAGTGTGGAAAGGATTTGGCCTCTTCAAATAATTCTAAATGAGGGCTATTCTACCTTGATTAGAGTCTACTCAGCTATAAAAAGGGACACTGGTTTTACCAGGACTGCCAAGACTGAGATTCTCAACAAGATTGCCAGCATAAGGAAGACTTGGTGGGAGTCAAATTCCTTGCCTAGAATATTACTCATCCCAGAGCATGGAACTACAATTCATAAATCACCTCATTGGTTGATGGAGTTCAGAGACAATAAAGGAGTCAGAAGATTTTTCAGACTTGAAGACCAGCTTAAGATTGCCAGTAATGAAACTCTCAAGGACATGCAATCTAAGTTGGATATCAGTGATGAAGATGAAGCTGAATTCTACAGACAACTCCAACTCCAAGTAGAGGAAAATGACATGAGGCTAGGGAAGAAAACAAGGGAACAAAGGAAAAGGAAATGATTTGCTCATGCTAAAGGAGCACCCTTAGAAACACTGTAAATCTTCAACTCTATCTCAGTACATACACTTTTGCAGCACTTTTGAATTTCTACTTAGTTTTAACTCATATATTTGTTAAGTGTTTTGTTATCATCAAGTTAACCTTGAATTTATGCCTACAATTCTAGTAGACATAAATAGGGGAGATTGCTAGGAATATATTTGTACTAGTTTGATGATAAGCTAAACAAAACACTTAAGTAGAAAACTAGTGTTTGTAGCCGCAACGGATATGACCACTTTCGCTATCCGTTGATGGAGTAGCTTTACTTAGAAATAAGTTTAGTATTGTAGCACATTTCAGTCTTTGTATATGAGTTATAATTCTTAAAAGTTGTAGGAAATTATAAGTCATGTTGACTACTAGTGGATATGCAAATAGGAGGGCTAATTGTAAATATTTCATTCCTTGTAATTTTGTATAAATGAAGTAGTATCAACTGGTAAATTAAAGACCTTCAACGGATGAGAAACAAAGCCTCAACGGATGTCTCTAAAGCTTCAACGGATAACATCCATCAACTTATGAGTGCATCAACGGATAAAGCTTCAACTGCTAAAGCATCAATGGATAAGAGCATCAACGGATAAAGCCACCAACGGATGAAAGCTTCAATGGATGCTCAGTTCCATAGCAGTTGATAGTGACAATTCATAAGCTGACAGAGGCACATGGGTTGACAGAGACATTTGGAATGTGGTAGCCTCTTGGAGGAATCAAGAAAAAGCAGCATTTCCATTCTGGTGCAAACAAGGAAGTATTCAAAGATTCACAGATTATCTTAGATTGTATTGGATAGAGAAATGAATAAGAAACATGTGAAGGACTATTTTATAATTGTATTTTATCTTTGTCTTCACTTGAAAAACTTGGTGATATATAAACCAAGTTGCAGCTAGTAATTAGGTGTGAATTTTCAAGAGCTGTTTAGAAAAATTCAGAGAGAAAATCATCTAGTTTGTACTAGGAAGCAGCTGTGAACAATTCTTTGTATCACAGATTTTCTGAAATTACACATCTCTGGTGGAACAACAAATCCACCCGAAAAGTTTTAAAAGCTTCTGTGTTCTTTACATTTGTGTTTTGAATATACATCTGTCTGCACTTGTTTAAAGCAATTCACACACATCTGTTCATTATACATCTAGCCTTTGAAACTGTTCAAAACTTTAAAAAGTTTTGAGATTTACATTCAACCCCCTTCTGTAAATCTCATTGTTAGGTCCTTGAGAATAACAGTTAGCCTCAGCTCCAGTGTTGGTAGATAATGTTCAGACCTTTGGGGATTGGTTACAAATGCTTTTTAACCAAGGTAATAATGAATCAGTCTTAACTTCAGTAATGGTCTGTTGGATGCTTTGGAAAAATCAAAATGATTTAGTGTGGAACTAGAAATGTCTGACTGTTCAAGAAGTGGTGACATCGGCAATGTCTGTTTTTAACAGTGGAATTTTGTCCAAGATAGAAGCTTCGATAACTCCTTAGGGTTTATGTCTCTTAAGGATGGTCGATCAACTTGGCAGGCACGAGCAAATGGTAGAGTTAACATTAATACTGATGCATCACTTTTTAGTGGTCAGAACAAGTTTAGTCATGCACAAGTCGTAAGAGATCACACTAGTAGTTTAGTTGAAGCAATGTCCAAATGCTATCAGGGAAACGTGGCTCCAGAAGTGGCAGAGGCAATGGGAATTCGTGAAGCTCTTAGCTGGGTGAAACAGAAGAATAAAAAAGATGCAGTGGTCGAAACAAATTTCCTGGCATTAGTCCAATGGATTTGTAGCTCGTATACTACTCTATCATATATTGGCAGATTGGTAGAATAGTGTAGGCAGCTTCTGTTGGATTTACAGAGTCAAAACGTGATGTTAAGATTTGTTAAATGATCCGCGAATAGCGTAGCTCACTACTTAGCGAGTTACAGCTCTTCTATAGCTGATCGTAAGTGGGGAAAGGATACTGTTCATCCGGACTTCCTTTCTATTTTATGTAATGATTTAAAACAATAAAATCATCCCTTTATTGGAAAAAAACACAGTGTTAAGGAATGGAGAGTGTATTCCTATTTATTGGGTCCTTTAACACGTACCCATCTAAACACCTCATATAATTGCAATAAGAAATGAAATGTAAGATTTGAATAAAAAAGAACATAAAAAGTCATAGATTCAGATAAATATTTATTCAGATATATGAAAAATAATGAAGAGGATCTGGTATTTGGTCGAATACAAAAATTTATTTAAATAATTGAATTGTGACTAAAATAAATAAAATTGTTGTAAATTGATTGTCATATAGTTAGTCAATGTTGCAATAGTTAGGCTATGCATAGATGTGTAGAAAATGTTAACTTGCATTAAATACTTGCTCCCTTTATTTTACTATAAATAAAATGCATTTTTGAATGAAACAATACACCGAGCATTCTTTCTCTGCCCCTTCTGCCTCTCATTTTGCCCTCTATCCGATCAAATATAGTAGTTCTTTTAGCAGCTCTTTTATTACTATAACCAGTATTTTATAACACATTATCAGCACGAAGCCCTGTGACGCCCTCAATCTCGGGGTTAGGAAATGAGGACCCACACACCTTTAATCTAATAATTAAATAAGCATAAACCCCGATTAACTAGTAACAGGATCAAACAGGATAAAGTATGAGACAAGATTACAACTACCAAACATAAAATATAACTTACAACCCCAAAGTAATATTAAATAAACATAATCGATTCCGGCTTAGAACCGACAGATAACCCATTGTATCTTCACAACCTTCTGGCTAAGCGCTTTCGCACTCAAAAACCCCACTACCTGCTCTGGCACCCGTAAGCCCTCAACACGGTAGGGACCACCAGGTACGCTCTTACGAGCAGTGCGCCTAAGCCTAGCCATCTTCTTGCTTAACTGCCATGGTTAGATTAAAACAAAACATATGAGTATAAAACTCAGCAAGTAACCATAAAGCAGTTCTACGATATTAACTCCACAATATACTTTACCAATCTCAGGGAATTCTACTTTATTTGTTCTAGGTGGCAGATTTCCATCTTTTGGGTTATAAAAGGGTTATGAAGGAAAAATGTAGGGCTTTTAAGGAACAAGGCTCGAAGTAGGGTGAAAGCCGACATTCATCACAAATCATTAAAGGATCAAAATAAATCTTTCAGAAAGGAAAGCAACAATATTTCACTATATGGAACCAATTATATGATCAATAGATTAAAATCAGGGTTCACGAGCTTTAAGCTTCACAATATCACAATAAACTATTTTCAAAGCAATATAAACCATTTTCATTTTTTTTCAAAGAATCAATTACTGAGTAGGAAGTTTCAATTCCTTTTTAAAATCAATATAGAACCTTTGATTGGACCACTTTATCTTTTCATTTCATTATAGGTGATCAGCCCGTACCAACCTCCATCCGGTCTTTAAGGTACCATACGGCATAATTTCAGCCTTAAACTGGACTAGCCCCGCTTAGAATTTTGACATTTTCTTTTTCCCACTTTATCTCAATAAAAAAAATGGGGACCTACACTTGCGTTCACATGAAGCTTGTTAAATGGCATTCTAAAGCTGATATCGATGATAAATGATCATTCCAGTGTTTCCTTAAAACTCAACCTCTCAATCCTATCTTACATTTCCTAAATCACTTCCGTACTTTGACTCTTCGCATAAGGATCTTAGGCGGTGCCCGTTTTCAACTTGGTTTCTAAACATTTAAACATCTCTTACTCTTTTTCATCAGTTAAGGCTGAAAAGTAGTCTCATATATCCACGTATTATCACCTTTAAGTATTTAAACTTCAGATTCCACTCTTTCCTATTCGTCTATTAATTTCTCGGTGGTCTTAATTACATCCAATCTTCTCTGTCGGCATAATGCATATGTTACCCTACAGCTTTGCTTAGGTAGTTGTTCGTGGATCAATTCAGAATCTTTTGTTACCCTTAGTCAGTACTTCATTCTTGAAAACTCAATGTATAGTTGCTTTCCTTTTAATCTTTGGAGAAAAATTCTTGGGCAACCCACGCAGGCTTTCTTATTCTTTGAGTAGCTGAGGATGTTATCAATAAATACAGTTTGCTTATCTAAGTACTCCTTATACACCATGATCCTTAATTCCTTATAATCACCTGATACACTTATTATTTCACATAATATCACCAGAGCTTGCAATGCTCTTAACTCACTTTAATGGTAATCTCTGATATATTCTCGGGTCGGATCTTAAGTTAATTTCCGAGATATAACATACTTCTTGAATTAGGTCTCGTAAGTAGTCAATTCTTTATAGGGTCTCACTTTTTCTTATTCGTTGAACTCCCGCTAAT
Source organism: Apium graveolens (assembly GCF_009905375.1). Classification (NCBI taxonomy): domain Eukaryota; kingdom Viridiplantae; phylum Streptophyta; class Magnoliopsida; order Apiales; family Apiaceae; genus Apium; species Apium graveolens. The sequence goes on from NC_133648.1 coordinate 272,457,830, forward strand.
CAGTACATAATCCCATAATTTTATTCCTTTTCTCCGACAACATTACTGATACATTTTACAATTCACTTCTTGTAAAACCACTCCTTGGTCTGCCTTGGTTATTAGGCTTCCGATACTTCGCTTTAATTATTTGGCATGTCTAACACTTCTCAATCTATTTTGAAATCCGCTTCTTATACCCGGTTATCACTATTTTTCTCTAAATTTCCGTATATCTTGGCGTCTCTTCGATAATTAAATACTTAATATTGTGAATTCCATGTGGGATCTTATTTCTTAATTCTTCTACTTGTAGCATCCAAGTGCTGGAAGAAAACCGGGGAAATTTTCTCTTACTAACTGCTAACATCGTGATCCATTATCTTCTTTTAACATCTCCTTATCTTTCCCTTAACAACCTCGACTGCAAGGTCATACTGTCCATCCTTATCCCTTTTGGATTATGAACTTTAGCTTTCCATTCCAATCTCCAGGATTCTATAGTTAATTCTTCTGGTGTAGTCTCTATGTTCGTTCTCTCCTTTTTGCTTATCGTTTGCCACTACATTCGCTTTTTACCGTGAATACTTCAAACTCTTATGGTTTGTATAAATCTTACACATTTCTCCATACATATCATGTTTTCCAATCTTTCAAAACAAATATTATTACTGTTAGTCCCAATTAAGAATAGGATACTTCTGCTCATAAGGTTTCGGTTGTCTAGGTGCGTATACAATAACTTTATTGTGCTGCATCAATACACATCCTATTCCCTTATGAGAAGCATCACTATAACTACCAAATCTCCTTAATACTTTCAAAATGATAAAGCAGGTGCTGTAACCATTCTTTCATTTATCTCCGTAAAACTTTCTTTACCCTTCTCTACTTCATATAAACTTCTTGCTTCTCCTAGTTAGCTTCGTCCAAGATATGGAGACTTCCAAGGAATCTTGTACAAAATTTCGATAATAACCGGCTTATGATAACACTTCTTACTTTTGTTGGTGTTTCTGGTTTTTTTCATTCATGGTAACTTTAATTTCTATTGAATCCCTTTTGACCTTTTCCACACTGACTATTTATGCTAAAAACTATACTTCATACAACTTCTTTCTTTTCTAACTTTCCAATCATCATTAAATGCTTTTTCTAGTCCTTCGTTGACTTTAAGTATCACAAGTACAGCTCCTCCAGATATTCCTTAAAGATTCTGTCCATCAAGTTCACATATCACTGGTATATTGGTTAATCCAAATGACAATACGAGAACAGTACTTGGTTCTGAAAATTATCTTTAATACATCCATAGGTTTAATCTTTAATTGGTGAAATACCAAGTCTTAAATCAGTCTTATAAAAGTACTTTGCTTCCTTCGTTTGATCAAACAAATCATTGGGTCAGGGTAATAGATACTTGCTTTTGATAGTAAACTTGTTGAGCTTTCGCTAGTCGACGCATCATCTCATACTTCCATTTTCTTATTAACAATTAGTACTGGTGCACCTTATAGGATATGCTGTATCTAATCGCTTCTTCTTCGAATATCTCTTGTGTCTACTTTGCTAGCTTCCTTATTTTAACTGGTGCCATTTTGGGTAAGACTGTAGTCACTGGCTTCGTCTCAGGCGCTAAGTCAATCGCGAGCTTACTTTCTCTATCGGGAAGAAATGTTGATAACTCATCTAAAACATATCTTGAAACTCCTTAATTGTTATAAAATCTTCAAATTTTGTTTGCTTCTAACTTTTATTTATCTCATATTCACCGTAATGCTCACTTCTTGATCACCGTAATCATCATTAACAAATTCTTTACCTTCTTTCATCTTCTGAACCTCCTCACCTTCTCATTTAGCATCCTCAGAATTATCTTGACGGTCTGTCTGGTCATCACGCTTTAGTAGTCAATCCATTCCATAGAACAATTTCAAATCCTCTTATCCTCCAGGATATCAATTTTGCGCAACTTATTGCCAGGAATCTCAATTTCACCATTGGTATTCACTTATTTAACAACTACACGTTCTTGACTTGCTAGTCCTTTAATCACAATCTTATCAATTCAACAGGGTAATTTATGTTATCAACCAAACTTTGAGAGATAAACAATTAAGTTTCTCTCACATCTTTTAATACTTTAACGCATAAGGTATTCACCATAATCATTCACGTCACTGCATACGTATTTTGAATAACCTATTTCACAGACAATTCATAAACTATCATTCTTGGAACCGTATTTCTTATTGGAGTAAATTCCCTTGACTCTTAGTGGACCCTTCACCGGGGCTAGTGATTTGCAATCCTCATCATGTACCCGTGTTTCCTTTCTATGCATAAGAGGTAGATGAAACTTCGTCCGCTTGATTCAGGATATGTTGATTTCTGCTTGAAAACCTCTTGCAAAGAACGACAGTACAACGAAACGACTAGAAGGATTCAAAATTCAACAAAAATTAGAGTTGAAAAAAAGAAGAAGTAAGGATTTGAATATGAATGAGACAACCATACTGGTACTTAAGATGGCCAGTCTTTCATACCATATGGCATACAACACATGATTAGGTGGCGTCCCACCTGACTCTTCGTTATTCTGACAAAGTGTCTCACCATAACACTATTTGTCCCAACCAGAAAGAAAAACTTGAGGAAAGCAAATAAATTTGAAAGGAATGGAATATCCTCCTTTTTGATATCATCATAAAGAATTAAGAAAAGAAGTTCATACATTTTTAGGAATTAAAAAGGAATATACGCGGTAATATTGAAGACAAAAATGATACCATTGGTTACCATCCATATTTCATTTGTATTCACCTTCCGAGCTTGTTCGATCATATCCCAATTGCGTCATATAACAACTTTAGAAATTCCGCTGAAATGTCTTTGCAACCAAGCATTATAATGAATTCTTACTTGCTAAATTTTGCGTCTTTAACATCGCACTTTCACGTATAATACTTTAACAATTCGATCATAATGGCGTCCCTACCTGGTAACTTCGAGATTCCTCTTTTAATTTAGAATAACCACGTACCATTCGACATAACGATCCTTTTGTTCATAATATTCTGCTTTTAGAGAGGTCTGGAAATTTTTCCAATCTTTCGATCACGCTCCAGCTTTAGTTAAATCAATGAATTCTTCGAACTCTGATAGTCCTAGTAATTAAATGTATAGTTACTCCGTACGCTGATTCTGTTGTAAGTTTTTATCAAACAATACTTGCACTTTACTGTTAAGAATAGTCAACTTCTTCATAATCATAGGTTACTTCGTTCTTGAAATTAGCAATACTAAGTTTGAAACAGCATCCTTCAAGGTAATCCGGGCTTTCCAACAAACAAGAAACTCAAGTAGTAACTTGACAACCAATGTTTAAAAATCATTTTATTCGAAAAGGCTTTTAGAAATTTGTAAAAGAAAATCTTTTTCGAAAACTTGTTTAAAAAGTTTGGAAAATCACAAACCTGGTTGTCCTTACTATATGAGTTGCTTGTTGTCCTTCCGACCTATAACAAGGTACCAAATTAATGGATCGATCATATAAAGGTCCATTCGCTTCAATCTACCTTTTCTTCTTCATCGTGTCCACTTCCTTAATCGATGAAACTTCAATTATTGTCGCACATTATCTTATTCATAGTTTCACATCAAGGCTCCCATACTGGTGATACTCTCGACATTATCGTTGCAGTAGTTAAGTAGAACAGGCTATCCAATAGTACACAAGTCTATTTCATAGAACAAAGTTTACCCATATCACATCACATCACTACTTTATATATCGCATTTATCATAGCACCATCATTTAATTCCACCAAAAATTCCAGATTTATACATTTCTCTCTAACTCTTTCAAAATTCATCTAATTCATCCCATAATTATTCACAGGTGGCTTAGTCACTAATGACTTCTTTTAACCCGATAATAGCTATCCTCTGAAACACTTAAATCTTCTCTCTAAACTTTTTCTCACCTTTATTTATATCTCAAGTGCTCACCATTTATAGTAACTCTCGAATCCATCCTCGTAGGTACAATCGCTTCATAGGACAAGTTCTAAACTGGGGGTATAGAACATGATATAGGGTAAACTAAAGAGATATACTCACAACCGAATGTCCAATAAAATAAAATTAAACAGAGGGAGGTTCTTGAATAGGTAGTCTCGTATTAAAAGGTAGTAGAGTAGTGTAGAATAGCTTGAAGAGGTGCAACTGACATAACGGAAGGTAGTGCCATTAATACTGATAGAGGAACAAGGTGCAAATCCAATCTGAGAGAAGATGACGATCCTCGAACGGAAAGCTCCAAATGATCAAATGACATCGGGAAATCAGGATCTGTCATTGCCATTGTCTGGAAATCACGTCGCAAGCTGAGAATCCTGAATCGCAATACGAATTATGTCGGAGGCCTACTATATAATCGCACTCATCCTCGCGACGTCTTATCTTTCTATTTCCTATTCCTAATCCTAACCCTCTACCCCATCCCGACAATCTAGGCTTGTTTCAGTGACTTATAACCTATAGCTCTGATACCAACCTGTGGCGCCCTCCAAACCCGGGTCAGAAGTTTGGGGTCCACAACACATGCACAATATAAACCTGTATAGGAAATATTATTTGCAATGACCCTGTTTCACAAAACCACGGATCGCAACAGGTTAAAGTATGAAAACAAGCCACAATCTTAACCTTTATTACAATGTACCAAATCCCAACTAATTTAACTTGCAATTGATAATAAAATCATTCTTACAATCTGACTATCTCTATACCGCATGAAGCTTCTGCTAGCTCAATTCAACTCAACTGGAACCTTAGCCCGCACTTTGGACTGAGGAACTTCACTATCATCCATATTCTTTTCAACTGTAAAATATATAAAAGAATCGCAAGGGTGAGCTAACTAGCTTATCAAGTCATAATAGTGATAACAGAGGTTAAACAATGATCAAATGAGATGATTCAAAGGAATCAAGTTTCTTTTTAACTAATCATTAGAATTGGATATTCATTTTAAGTTTTAAAAACCAAGGTTAGGATGCTGATCAGTCACGCACTAACCCCGAGAAAGCACACAACACTGCTCTAATTACTGGATCCAAGGCACACATTGGCCTAACTTGACCATTGGTATGGTCTGACCACGAATCTGGTCCACATATATAAAAACTATCCAATCCTAAAGCAGTTCAATATGATAACAATATGATTCAATAAAACAAGATCATAATCAATGATGGTTAAAAATTTGCATAAAAACGTAAGGAAACTCATGGATATCTCAAGGGTATATCAGGGTATGTATAAGAAACGGTTTTCAGTTTGTATAAGGGTCAGGTATCAGACCAGTAATGATTTTTCAGGATATGGTTCTTTGATGTTATTAAGAATGATTGGAGTATAAAAGTTTCTGTGTTTTCAAATCATTCTCTTTCATTGTTTGGTGTTTGGTAGTTATATCTTTGAAGAGTAGTATTATATTTGTATGGTTTGGTGTTTGAGGATCAACAAAGGACGGTTTGCAAATAATAAGGCTTACGGCTCAAGATCAAGAAAGAATCGGGGTTTAAGGGTAAATAGTTTGAAGCATATGCATTATAAAACAGGAGTTATGTTTAATAATAGTAACATGTTATGAAACAGTTCGAAAACATTGGTAATATATCTTGAAGAAAAGTTCAGAAATACTTGCCTTACAAGGCTTTATAACTATTACTGGTCAACTCTGAGCCGACTCTGCTGCTCAGGTTCTAACGTTCAACCACTAGATCCCATTGGATTCGACTTCGACACTCAGGTCTTTCTGTTGAAATTCTACTGAGCTCGTCGACTGACCACTATGTTATCTTTAGTCCATCGTCCACTTTCAGGTTCCCGACTATAACCTACAGGGTCGAAATATCCTACGTTAGACGTCTAGGTATGCTTGACATATCCTCGATACTAATTCTTACCCAACGATATTCAAACCTGACTCGTAATTATTCATATTAGAATAACACAGACAACAATTAGGGTTCACATTCTCGAAATTGATCCAGTGTTCAATTTCAGAAAATACGTATACTCGTCATTTTACGAAATTAGGGTTACTGTGTTTTGGTCAAAACATACAACACAACATACAATCAGGTTCTGTATAAAACATACGTATATATATTTACTTATACTCGCTCGATGTCCCGATAATCCTCAGATACGCTCCCGTATTTCCGTAGTTCAATTTTCCCGGAAATCGGGCAGCGTCCCCTTTGTTAATCGGACTACCCGTTGAAACATCAATCGACGTCAATTCAATAACGATAATCCAATTCATAATAACTACAATTCCAATCCTCAGTTTAACCCAACAATCAATCCAATCACAATTCGTCAATTAAACTACGTACTCGACTTAATGTAAAATCAAATTCTTATTTCAAAAATAATTTTACGAATCAGTTGATTTATTTTATGAAAAATTAGGACTCAGAATAAATTCATCACCGTCCACCATCGGCCGTCGGCGCTACAATTTATTGGTGCCCGATATAATACGGGTTTCCAAATAAATTACACCAATTTATTCGATTAAAATCAATTGCACGGAATTATTTATATCATGAATTGTATTCACAATTCCCTGTAATTAATAAAATAATACGAATTAATCCACTCAATCAAACCGAACGCAGTCAACGAAACAGGGCAACACGCGCAACGCGCCACCACAGAACCGCAGCAAAGCCATCAGAAAAACACAGGGATGGCCGGGAAGTACAATCACACACACACAAACACCAACACACACACACTACACATATCGTACACGTATATACACAGAGGTATATATATATACATATATATGCATATTACAGAATCACCGAGACAGCCAAGCCAAGCGCGGGGCGGCAGCTCACCGTAATTAGGCCAGAAGCAAGCAACCGGAGATGGTTAAGAGCAGAAGGAAGAAGATTAAAGAGAGAAAAAGAGAGTAAATTAATGAAGCTCCTTTTAGCTGATCAAACTAGTCATCGATTTGCGGTAGAGGGTACTTATTCTTAATCGTCAACTTATTCAATTCGCGATAATCAATGCACAACCTCATACTTCCATCCTTTTTCTTTACAAACAACACTGGTGCGCCCCACGGGGATACACTCGGCCGAATTACTCATTTATCCAACAATTCTTGCAACTGAGTGGCCAATTCCTTCATCTCGACTTACGCCATACGATAGGGAGCTTTCGATACTAGTTCCATTCCAGGAGCTAAATCAATCGTAAACTCGATCTCTCTATCTGGAGGTAGTCTAGGCAATTCATCAGAAAATACATCTAGAAAATCTCTTACTATTGGGATATCCTCAATCCTCACGGATTCTCTCTCCACATCCACAACATGAGCCAAATAAATTTTGCATCCTTGATGTAATAATCTCCTTGTCTCAATAGCCGTTAGGAATTTCTTCTCTTGCCTCTTTCCTTTGAATATCACTTCCTCACCATCCTTGGTCCTTAACTTCACCTTCTTACTTTTACATTCTATTTGTGCCTCATGGTTTGACAACCAATCCATTCCTAGTATAACCTCAAATTCTCCTAACTTAAAGGGAATTAAGTCAGCAGAAAAGTGTCGACCTTCTATAGTCACATCACAATCGGGACAAATCTTATTAACAATAACTTTCTCTTGATTTGCTACCTCTATAATCAAATTAGGTTCCAGAGGGTACGCAACACAATTTAACTTATCAAGAATACTTTCAGAGATAAAAGATCTAGTTGCTCCAGAATCCATCAACACTTTTACTTCTACTGAGTTAATAACAAGCATACCTGCTACCACGTCCACATCTTGCACCGCATCTTTCATTGTCATATTAAAGGTTCTAGCTCTGGGTTGAGCTGATGGTGTTGGGAGAGACGGCGGTCCAGCAATCCTAAGAATATTGGCCTTTTGAACAGGCTCCTTGTAATTTCTGGCCATATGGCCCACCTTTCCACACTTGAAACAAGCCAAGTCAGGCTTTCTTGCTCCATTCGGACATTCTGAAGAATAATACCCTTTTTGGTTGCACTTAAAACAGGTCACATCCAACTTATTAGACCTTACCGGGTGTCTCTTTCCATAATTCTTGCATTCTTGAATCTGAGGTCTGTTATCCTTCCCCGGTTGTCCTGCTTTCTGGAAACGGTTCTTCTGAGCTCCGTTACCGGGTTTAAACTTCTGAAACTTTTGGTTCTGACCTCCACCATTCTTGCCAAACTTTCCTCTAAACTTTGAACTTCCTTGCTCTTGCTCTGAGCTTTCAAATTTTCTTTTCTTTCCTTCATTTTCTCTCCTCGCAGCTTCACGCTCACCTTCTACTATCATTGCCTTTTGCACCAAGGCAGCATAATTCTTGATCTCCAACAATGCTACTTGACTCCTAATCCATGGCTTAAGTCCCTGTTGGACCCTCTTAGCCTTCTTTGTCTCCGTATTTACATACTCAGGTACGAACCTAGACAGCTCTGAAAATTTTACTTCATACTCTGCTACCGACATATCTTCTTGCCTAAGGTCCAGAAATTTCATCTCCAACTGATCTTGCATATAACTTGGCAAATACTTCTCCAGAAACATCTCAGTGAACTTCTCCCATGTTAAGTCCTTCCCTTCCAACAACGCTTTTGAAGACTCCCACCAGAAACTTGCTTCATCTTTAAGGTAATAACTCGCATACTGAGCTTTCTTGTCGTCTTTAACTTCTGCTAACTCAAAAGCTTTTTTCATTTCTCTTAACCACGACTGTGCTTTAATCGGGTCTGACAAACCTAAGAATTCTGGGGGATGAACAGATTGAAAGTGTTTAAAGTTTCCAACTTTAACGGCCACATGTTGTTGCAAAAGCTGAGCAAGTCTGCTCATCATGGTGCTTTCTGGGTTTACTTCTGGGTCTTGGGTTGGTATTTCTTCTTCTTGGTGATCTGGTGAATTGGCCATTTCTTACAAAACTGATCGAGCAATTATTTAGCAATACGATAACAGGGCATATATACAATTACATTTTATTATGAAATCTTTTTGCGGGTTTTAAGCTTTACCCAGTTTTGCACATGCAATCCTATTACTACATAATTCTCATATTAATGTTATTTTATCATGGCACAGAATAGGGTATTACGAATTTTAAACATGGTTGTACGGAAACATGATATTTAGAACAGTTTATGAGATATTTAGGGTGCACAATGGAAAACAGGATAATGGATTTATTTAAACAAATGGTACATAAAGAAAAGTTTGGTTACCACAAGTTCTGAAATAAGGTACAATAATATAGCAGGGTTAAACAGAGGAAAAACTGGAAAATACCCCCTATCTACCCCTAACTTCTAACAACTACTGCTACAATGTTCCGAAATACAACATAACAAATGAAAAAGGGATCCTGGCATCTGACCAAGTATCCCAAAGCCTACCGGCGCTAAAAAATAACAACTACGGGCTCAACCAACAGTCCCACCTAACAGCTAGTCATCCAGAATCTCTCTCAACACAACCAACATCCAGCGAATGATCTTATGCAGCCTCTGGGCCTTAGCATCAGCATCACTAATGGATGGTCCCTCATCCAATCTCCTCTGGGCAACCTGCTCCACCATCTTAACCCGAACTCGCCACTCATCATCCATAACTGAAGTGCTCTGCCTAGTCTCTCGAGCTAGCCTATCCACCAAAGCTCCCAACTCAGGAATACGGGAGTAAACAAAGTCTCGGTCATGGGCTAACTTGCCACCAACACTGACAGGTACAGTCTTAGGCATCTCAGACTCTGGCTCAGGGGCAGGGGTCTCTGAATCTGGCCTTAAGGGTAAAATCTGCATAGGGATCTCACTAGTCTCAGAGGGATCCTCCTCTGGGTCTGAACTAACATACACAGGCTCCTATGGAGAGGGTGGAATGGGGTCAACTGGGGTACCGATCAAACTAATCTCAGAATCTGAATCACTACCACTACTGGGATCCTGAGAGAAAACACAAAACAGCAACCAAGAAATAACGTTAGGGTTAAATAAAGCTTCCAGCTAACTCACACCCTAACTTTGGTTTCCACTTTAACTAATATACACTTTCCTTAGACTATACCTAATAGTCTAACTCAACTCTGTATGAGTCGAACTCTCTCGCGATATAAATATACCCAAAATACCCCTTTTTAATCCTAACTTATCTCAGGGACTAGATCCTGTAGCTCTGATACCAAATTGTGACGCCCTCAATCTCGGGGTTAGGAAATGAGGACCCACACACCTTTAATCTAATAATTAAATAAGCATAAACCCCGATTAACTACTAACAGGATCAAACAGGATAAAGTATGAGACAAGATTACAACTACCAACCATAAAATATAACTTACAACCCCAAAATAATATTAAATAAACATAATCGATTCCGTCTTGAAACCGACAGATAACCCATTGTATCTTTACAACCATCTGGCTAAGCGCTTTCTCTCTAAAAAACACCACTACCTGCTCTGGCAACCGGAAGCCCTCAACACGGTAGGGACCACCAGGTACGCTCTTACGAGCAGTGCGTCTAAGCCTGGCCATCTTCTTGCTTAACTGCCATGGTTAAACTAAAATAAAACATATGAGTATAAAACTCAGCAAGTAACCATAAAGCAGTTCTACGATATAAAATCCACAATATATTTTACCAATCTCAGGGCATTCTACTTTATTTGTTCTAGGTGGCAGATTTCCATCTTTCGGGTTATAAAAGGGTTATGAAGGAAAAATGTGGGGCTTTCAAGGAACAAGGCTCGAAGCAGGGTGAAAGCCGACATTCATCACAAATCATTAAAGGATCAAAACAGATCTTTCAGAAAGGAAAGCAACAATATTTCACTATATGGAACCAATTATATGATCAACAGATTAAAATCAGGGTTCACGAGCTTTAAGCTTCACAATATCACAATCAACTCTTTTCAAAGCAATATAAACCATTTTCATTTTTTTTCAAAGAATCAACTACTGAGTAGGAAGTTTCAATTCCTTTTTAAAATCAATATAGAACCCTTTATTGGACCACTTTATCTTTTCATTTCATTATAATACGGGTGATCAGCCCGTACCGACCTCCATCCGGTCTTTAGGGTACCATACGACATAATTTCAGCCTTAAACTGGACTAGCCCCGCTAGCCTCTTACAATGACTGGACGAGTCCCACTAGCCTCTTACGTCCAATCAATCCGTCAGGAATTCGTTTGGAAAACCTTGAGTTGGAAAAAGTAGGTTTTCTAAATTCATTTTATCATTACCAAGAATATGAAATCATTCGGATTCTTTCAAGTCGAAACGCATTCTTAGATTCAATTTCAAGAATTCAAAGTTAAGGAAATGAATCAAGGATAAACAAGATGAAATTCTAGGGGTTTTGAATCAATGATAACAAGGTACTTAAGTTCAGACTATTCCAAGGATCAATAGGGGATATGGTGATCAAAGAATATGGAATCATTACAAGGGGTTCGTAAAGTTAATTATAGGGTTTATAACAGTTCATGGCATAACAAATAAGTTGAACAGAAAAGATAGGTTACCAAAGGGTTGAATCAATAAGCTTATCAGTAACAGTTTTACAAGATCAAAGACAGGGTATCTCAAATCGATATCATGGGTTCATCATTTTAACAGTTCAATACTCTACATGGTATGAACAACATTCTCTCTATAACCATTTACACAAGTAATTAGAGTTACTTGCCTGAATTCGCTTTCCTGTTTCACAAAGGTTGAACTACTGCCACCTAGTATACCTTTCCCTTTCCTAGCCTGAATGCCCTCACGTTCCGAATCTACAATCAAAACCAAATCCTTAATTAGTTTCACAACTCTCATTCCCGGAACGTTCACTCAATATGATAGCTTGATTATACTTCTGACTCGAACTATACGAGTATAGCTTATATACATACATGCACATAGCACATAACACATTCTTTTCTCATAGCCTTTATATCTCTATATATATATACTCGATCACCAACTTATACTCGCTAAATTTTGACTATTCTCCAAATCAAACATTTATAACTCATACGAACACACAATTTCATTCATAGCTAATTACTTACGACGATGGCTATCACTTATAGCTTTTAAAATCAATCAACTCAATTTCCCTTTTTCTTTTATCCTTAATTCGAACCAAAACAACAATCCAACAAGCAAAATCAAAGATTTTCACATATAAACACTCAATCATTCTTTAAATTACCAAAAATCAAGTTTTGACCTTTATTTCCTATGGCCTATTCGGCCTTAACACTTATCACAATCAAGAATCAAACATGCAAAGCCCTTATTTGACATGCATCAAGTATATCATCCCAAACTAGTTTAATTTCATTCTTACAACTCATTTAGACTCATAATTCAAACGTAATCATGGATGATCACTCAATTTAACACTTAATTCAACTTAATCGAGTAGAAACATTCGAAATTTCCAAGAATCACAACATGCATGCATCAATTTGGACTATAACTCATTCTAATTACTCTACAATTTATAAAACAATCATCAATAGATCATTTACACCAACAAATCAACATGATTTTCCAAAAAAACAAGAACCATTTGGCCTCTTCTAAGAATCCTCACATGCAAACTCAATTTCAAACTTTTGCATCTTTAATCACACTAATCTCTTAACATTAAGCTAGATTAACATTCATAATCAACAAGAATAAACTCATCAACTTGTAAACTACAAAACCATTCAGCCTTTCAAAAGAAACCACATGCAAACACAAAATAATTGATTAAATACTAGAGCTCAGTGTTTAACATCATTGCTCACCACCGGTTCACCGGAGTTCATCACCGGTGGCGGTGGCATCACGGTGGTGCCCCCATCCGGGGGTTTCCAACCTTCAACCACCGATTTTCTCAAGTGATTACACACATGCAAGCACTCATCTTCACTTTAATCATTTAAGAACCAAAACCCTTTTGTTTTCATGAAGATCGAATTCAAAACCACCAAATCCAACTTTGGTTTTTCTAAAAAACTTGAAGATAGTGACATGCATGTATGTATATAGGTAAATATCACAAAATCTCACACATTCATGGTTCTATAATCGAAATAGAGTGAAGAACAAGTGAGAGATTGAAGAGAGAGTGTACCGAGAGTGAGAGAGAGAGAGAGAGAGAGAGAGAGAGAGAGAGAGAGAGAGAGAGAGAGAGAGAGAGAGAGAGAGAGAGAGAGAGAGAGAAATCCCGAGAGGAATGAAGAAATGAGAGAAAAAGAAAGAGAAGAGAGAAGCTCGGGTAAAAAGAAAGAAAAGAGGAGGTGGGTGAGATTATATACTACCAAGGGAGGGGTAGTATGGTAATTAGGTATCTCATTTCTGATTCACTTTTTATTCTTAAAAGAAAACGAATTTGATTTGCAAATGTCTCTCTCAGAAAAGATGAATTTGATATGAATGATAATTTTAAAACATAGATCTCGAAATTAGCTTTCCAACCATTACTCATAACAAGATTTTGAGCGTACGGTTGATTTTATATGATTTTTACAAGTTTGTGCTAATAATAACATTTTATCCCATAAAAATCAATTTAAAATGCAACGATCACCAAATAAATCCCTCCATCATTTTTAGAAAGTCTACAGGATTATTACGAAGATAACAGAATAAATCTCATGCAGTTATCTTACTCAGATAATTTTATAAAAATACGCGAAGGTTAAATACACCTTATTTAAATGAATTAATTCCCTTAAATCCATAAAATATCGACAGATCACGTAATCATGCATACGGACAAGCAAACACATATACGAGCACATCAAAACTCATGTCTGATCATAGAAATTGTCCTTTTTAATATTATTCCCTTTTTACGCGTTCCGGGTCACGTTCTGCCTGACAGACCGACGCTCAGTGTTTCAATTACGCTTCTCAATATCATTATCGACCGACACGTCACTAGGACGAAATCCTTTACTTACAAATTTATTTCACATAATAACACATAGTTCACATTTTATATACTTTAAACCCTTATTAGGACGGGTTCCGTTCTACCTGACGGCCCGACAATACAGCTTAACTCCTAAGCTGACTCTTTAAATTGGAATGCTTTTACTTACGCTCCTAGATTCTAATATACAGTAACGACAATTAACCATCACTTAATCACATAATCATAATCACTTCACATAAATCATATTTTATTGACTTAATTACGTCGCAAAATTCTCGATCGTCACAAGCCCTGGCGAAACTAAGAAGGTATAATGTTAGGAAATGAATAACACACAGATGGGGGTGAATGTGTTTTACTATTTTTGAGGTATTCTTGACCTTTTGTGGTTAAACAAAGTAAATTAAATCTTGTAGTAATGTGTTCATGCAGAAATTAAGCTTGCAGAAACTAAAGAATACAAATCTTCAAAACTCACTTAATTTTATATTAAAATTGAGAATGTTTTGCTAAAAAAATCCTAGGTTCTTTATTGATAAAGAGCTTAGCTTCTTCTTGAGAGTGTTACAAGATTTTCTATCTAAATTGTTACAACTAACTAAAGGACCAGCGTTAACTTTATAACTCAGTTAACCACTGGTTTACACAGTGTACAATAAGACATGCTATTAACTTTACTAAACTGTCACTTGTCATTTTCATTTATAGAAAAGTATATCTTATATTTCTGGCTTAGCATATCTTTAGTATCCTGTGATTATCTTGATCTTCCTTTATCAGTTAATCTTCACCGTTGATCTTGCACAACCTTCAAGCTGCTTTTTGTAGACTTGTCAATCCAGCTGTTCGGATTGTTTGTTGATTGTTAATCTTGGATATTGAACTGATCTGCAATTTTGTACTTTGAGATTTTACCTCGAGATCTCCATTTGGTCTATAGGGAACTTGATATCTCGATAAGTATATTGGCTTATCGAGATCTCTAATACTCCATAGGGAATTTGGCTTGTAGAGGTATCTGAGTTCTCTATAAGAGAATTTGGCTTGTAGAGATCTCTAGTCTTCATTTCTTCACTTTGACTTATCGATATCTCTGAGTTCTCTAATGGTTTACTGACTTATCGATAACTCAGAGTTCTCTAGTCAAATTTGACTTATCGACAACTCAGAGTTCTCTAGTGAATTTTGGTTTATCGATATCTCTGAGTTCTCTAGTGAAATTTAACTTATCGATAACTCAGAGTTCTCTAATAAATGTTGACTTGTCGATAACTCTGAGTTTTCTAGTGAAGAAATGACTTGTCAATATCTCCAAACTCCATGTCTTCAATTTGGCTTGTCGATATCTTTGTGAGTTCTCTAGTGCCTTTCCTAACTTCTCGATAAGTCATTTTGAGTTTTCGAATGACTTCTCTGTAACACTAAATATGTGACTTGTAGAGATCTTGACTTAGAATATTTTTCCTAAAACCGATTTATTCAACTCCAGGCTTCTTCATAATTCTTCTGAGGCATGATCTTCTTGATCTTCTTCCAGATAGAATTCTTAGGCTTGATACTGTTTATAGAAAAAGACTCCAGTCTGCTCCTTTGACATTTTTACAGACTTTAAGAGTTGCAAGTACAAAATACAAATTAAGATAGCAATACAACTTACTTAGGGTTGACAAAATGTTTTAGTCTTGTTAAAGTACAGGCATGTCTTATACAACAATCTCCCCCAATTTGTGAGAAGATTGTTTAACACAAATTCATGCCTGTTAACAAGACTAACCCCAAGTTTAAAATGATGGAAAATAAATTAATACACAAAGCTTGATAGAATTACAAATTTTGTACAACATAAGATTTACAAGGTTCAATGGTTACAAGTGTCAAGTAAAGACAGTTTTTGTACCTGCTTCTTCCCTAAGAGCATCCTTCAAGTGATCTAGAATTTCATGTTCTTCTATGATAGGTGTTCCACTTAGAGCTTCTACAATTTTTTGTCTAGCTACCTTGGGATAACCACTGCCTAGAAAATCTATTCTGAACCTTGAGAATCCACCAGCTTTAATGTTTAGAAATTTCCCATCTTTAGAGATTCTGCTCATTCATTTGGCCTTTAGCTCTTCTGATATTTTTATGTACATCTCTATTTCTTCATAATATTTCCGTCTTCTCTCTTCAGTTTAAGCCTCATCTCTTTTCTTTGTTTCCTCCCTTTCAATCAACCATTCATCTAGAACTGATCTCCATGCCCTTATAGCAGTATTCTTGTCCTTTAGCAAGCTTATTATTCTCTTAATTTATGTGGTTGAAAGAGAGTCCATTAATTTGCTGCCAAGAAAGGTGAATGAACGATCTTCATAGAAATTTCTAACTTCCCTAAGAGATACAATCTAGACTTTGACTATTTCCTCAGCAAGTTGTTGAAAATGGTCTTCATCTGAGATGCACCAATTTTGAGGTAGAAAGTCAGATTGCTTGAAGCAATTCCAGATGGCCCTTTTAGTGACTTCTCCTTTCTTTGTAGGCTTGACTTTCTTAGGCTTTCTTCCAACAGATTTGAGATTGACTTTAAGTGAAGGCTTGGTTAAGGGTAGGGTTGTGATTTTCTTGAGATTTGTCTGGCTTGTGGTGATTGGGATTTTTAGGAAAGAGTTGGCTGTTTGTTTGTACAGAAATTTTGGCTTTGAGATTGGAGGTGGTTTGATGTTTGAGATAGTTAGTGTTAAAGGTTGAGCTGAGGTTTGAGCTAATTGTGCTTGTATTTTTAGGGATTGATGTGGTTCTGAGCTATCATGAGCCTTTTTGGTTCTACTCTCACTTCCCTTTTTCTTCTCATCATTCTTCTTCTCCTCCAGCTTCTTGACCTCGCTGTCAGTTGCCTTGTATTGACTTGGATTTGAGCCATAAGGTTTTTGATCATCATTCTGCTCATCATCATCCTCATCTTTTCTCAGATTGTACTTAGTAGATGGCAATATGTTGTCATAATCTCTCAGGTATCTTTCCAAGATTTTTATCATAACATCTTTATCTTTCTTGTTCTTCTTGATCTTCAAATCAGATTGTAGAGTCATGAGCAGCCTTAAATTTGATCTGACACAATGCTTAGGAATATAGAGATGATTAGCTTGCTTGGTGGATGGGCAGACATAAACAATTCCCTTGTTTGGAGATAGATATGCTTCTGGAAAAGCTGCTATATGTGCCTTTTTAAGCTCATGTAAAAGTTGAGTGTCTTCAGGAATTACTTGGCAGACCTTGTCAATCATAACATCCAATTCAGATGCCCTCAATGTCTGAAGGCATTCCAAAGTAAACTGAAGACATCTGTCTACCCCACCATCATTGATGTTCATCACAATTCTCTTCTGTAGAAAATTGTCAATCTTCACCACCACTGCTCTTACAAAATTTATATTCTTTCCTAAAGATTTCTTCCAACTCATGTAGTTTTGTTTGATAGATAGTCTTAGTGCTGCTAGAAGATCATTGAATTCCTGATCTTGATTAGGTCCTTCTACAGCTCTCAGTAGTCTTTATTTGCCAACATCAACCTGAGTATGTCAGCTTTATCCCTCCTGAACAGACTTTTAAGATTGTGTAGCATCCCTGGATTGTGCAATCCTAGCCTCAATCTCCCCCTTTGTCTTGGAAACAGGCATGAGAAGAGGAGATGGAATTTCTGGTCTAATCTGTTCAGGTAAGGCAGGCAGTACAATGTTGAGCTTCCCCATGATGGCACCCAAGGAAACTGAGTTTTGCATTTAAAGACGCCTGTGAGAGTCTACCAGGGTCTGGATGTCAGTCTGTTGACTCTTGACTAGAGAAGTTAAGGCCTGGACTTGTGCAGTGAGAGAAGAGTTGAAGTCTTGGAATGTTGTGACTTGACCTTGTAGAGATTGAATCTGTAGATTTGTTGAAGTACATGCAGGTTGATGAGAGTTTGATGTAGAGGCGGCAGTAGATGACTCAAATGTAGCTTACACAAATTTCTGAATTTCATCCATGACCAAAGGAGAAGGAGTGTATCTTGCAGTGTGCATCTGATCTAACTTCAACCTTGTGTCATTAGAGTTGGTGATATGATTTTGAACTTGATTGTGCAAGGCAACAAAGGAGTCCTTGATTTGTGTCATGCTTTTATCCACACCACTGAGATCATATCTGGACATTTGGTCTGAGAAGTGTTTGAATTGATTTTTGATCTCAGTTTGAGAGGCAATAATTTTATCCATCTTTTCCCTCACCATCTTCCTGATCCTATCTTCATGACCAGTCAATTTGACTTCAAGAGCTTTACCAAAAAGGTGAAAAGCCTTGAGTTGAGCTTTGTTCACTTCTGTGACTGCATCATATATTTCTTGTGGAGTCAAGGCCTGTGCATTGCTTCCAAGGATAGTAATGTTAGTCGCTAAACACGCGCTAATAATACACGCAAGTATACGAGTTCGCAAGTAGTATAGAATCTTTTCTAGTTCATTCCCACAGAGACTGTATTGGTTAACTAATTAATTCACGCACTTAAGCAACAATGTATGGTTATTATTCAATGCTAAGACGATAACAAAGTGAGGTTGTTTATAACTAAGAATTAACCTAATAATTATAATTACGAGAATAAGATGGATTGAATTAATAAGTATGACAAACATGGGATTCTAACTTCATTAAATACTTCATTCAATAGCCTTATTATTCTTAACCTTAGCATGCAATGGTGATGACACTAATCAGATAACACGAAACGAATAAACGCCAACTTTTGTTGCGCGAATACCATACTACCAGACATCCACAAAAGAGATAGAAGCTGAATAGACACCTATCATATTGAGACCCTATATGTCTATAGAATTTTACAACAGAACGGTTTAAGCACAAGTTATCTATCTTGATTACACAGGGCAAGTAAGATAGTTAAAATTACCTACGAATCATGCATGATAATATATGAACCTATGGTAGCATGGCAAGTTCTAAATCCTTAAACTCACTTTCGCTTCATTAAGAATTAACACACTATCTTATAAGTTCGCGACGCTCATAAGACGAATACGCACAACCAATACTAGGATATCATATAATCACCACATACTAAGGCATCAAACAATTTAACTAAAGAAATCCATAAATAAATTTGCTAAAACCCCACAATAACGATTAGCCCATAATCGGACTCATCATCAATGTGGGTTCTGATGAAAGCATGGTATATAAAATATAGTCTTTATAACGAATAATTAAAACCAAGTACAAACAAGAGTATAGGTTCAACAAAACAAGAAACGAGCATCCAAGATTATAACTCAAAATAAAGATTCACAAGAATAAACTAGATCGTCTTCGCCTTTGTTGAATTGTGCTATAGGTCTCTTGTCGTCTTCTCCTTATGCTCTGGTAAGTCCCCTTCTTAAAAAATGATCTTGAGTTATCAATATATAGCAGTCCAATCCACCCAGGAGTCCAGAAAATAGAATTGTAATATAATCCGAATTTTATTATCCCGACAGGCGTGGCCGCGCGCTTCATCAGCGCGAGCGCGCTGGCTTTCTGTACTTCGGCACGGCCGCATGCTTGTTTAGTGCGGGCGCGCTGGCTTTCTCCCAAAACTGACTTATTCCATTTTTCTTGCAGATTCGAGCCGGTCTTCGCGAGCTTTTATTCCAACACCACCTAGACACTATATTAGCACCAAAACAATGCTAATTCACCTGATTACCTATATATCGCCTGAAATGCAAAAACACTCAAAAACACGTTAAAACACTTAGCAACTTGAGTACAAATGCACCAATCCAAAGCTTATTAGAGCATTATAAAGTATCATAAATGCCACTCAACACATACTCTTTGCTGAATCTGGCCAAGACTTGATCCATCTCCAACACAAAGTCTTGAGATAGCCATGCATCCACATTGCCATCATGTTCTTCATCATTTATAATCTTCTCCTTCTGTTTCTCCACATCTTCATTGTAGGTGAGCATGATGGCTTGATAGTCCTAATTGCTCATATCAGAAGTGAGTAGATGTTGAGAGATGTTTGCCAATCCAGAAATCTGCTCCACTAAGAGATCATCTACAGATGTGGGTTGAGAGACAGATTCTTGCAGCCAGTTGGTGAGAATGTGAGGTTGTTGAGGTTGTGAGGTTGAAGGTTCAGAAACACCTGTGACTGAAGTCACAGTTTGACTCAAAAATTACTCTGTGGTTTTGACAGTGTGTTGTCCTCCACTTGTGGTGGGAACCTCCAATAGAATTGGAGGGGATTTGACTGGGTTACTGTCATGTACACCAGCCTCAAACCCTTGTATATCTTGCAACACACTGGCACTTGAATGTGCTATACTTGCCTCCCCTATGATAGGATCATGGGAAATTGTACTCCTAGCTTCAACTGCCAAGGCAATTTATGCTAGGGTTGTGAGGGGAGTTGTCCCTACATGAGGAACCTCCAATTGAATTGGAGAGGGTTTAGATAGCTCCTCCTCAGGAGTAATACCCTCAAACCTTGTAGTCTGTGAAGACTATTTTGCACATAAAGGTGCATTAGAAATATCCATGGGTTCTTTAGTAAAAACTGATGAAACCCCCATGGTTTTGATGGTGTCATCAAGGTCTACCCCAGCATATAGCCTCTCACCATCTAAATGTAGTGTCTGGGTGATGAGCAAAGCTTCTTGAGCTAAGTCACTTAATTTTTTTGCACTTGAGAAGTGGATTCAAGTGGAATTGGAATAGAAGAAATTTTAGTCATAAGAATTTGTTTCTCAGTTGTGAGTATTGGCAGCTCCCCCTGAATTAATGAGGGAGCTTCAAGTGATGTGTCCTCACAGTGTTTGCATTCCTTATTTCTCCTAGCATACACTTGAATTGCTTCTTGTGCAGGCTATGCAGACTCACTACTGGTTTCTTTTACAACTGCATCTTGTTGGGAGGAATCAGAGGAGGCTAGAGTGGTCAGCTCAGTTTGCTTACTCTTTTTGGATCTTTTGACCAGAGGTGATTCTTTTTCAGCTATCTCCTCATAACTTTTAGTTACCACAGTTAAGGTTTCCCCCATTCTCTTCTTTTTACTCACCTCATCCTTTGGAGAAGATGATGTGGTTGGTTCCCTAGCTTCTAAGGGTTTTGAAAGAATGGTTGTAGCTTGGGAAGATCCCTGTTGGTGTTCCTGTGCTTGTTCTTCCACAGGTTCAGGGATCATAGTTGTGCTAGATTGTATATTAGATCTCATGTCAGGCATAGGGTAAGGGTAAGTCCTAAACCTCTCCAACATAAATGGAGTGATTTTCAGACCTATATTTACCTTATTCTTTGTAGTAAGTGAGCCAAATATTATTTTGGACACTTACTTACAATTGCCTATTTTAGTACTATCTATACAATTCAATAAGTGTATGTCTGCTACTTTATTATTTAAAGTGGACATAATAAATCTAGGGAAGAAAATTTCCTTACCTCTAGCTGACAGGGGCACAGTTATCCTGGTTGCAAGTTCTTCCAGGATCAAGAGACCAACATTCAAGTGTTTGTTGTGGGCAATTGAATACACCAACTTTTGCACCACACTTGAAATGTTGTCATATCCTGTCTTCCTGCATGTGAAGGCTCTCACCACTGAATCAAAAATGAATGACCACTCCTTCCTTAGATTAGTTCTGTTCAGACTTGATAAGTTGATTCTTCCACCATAGTTGATGAAGTCCAAAAACTCAATCAACTCATCAGGAGTTGGCACCTCCATCAGATTTGCAGTGGGCAATCCCAAAGCTAGGTTCATATTATGCTCATTAAAATCAATTTATTATCCTCCAACCGAGCAAGTCACCACCATTGATATAGAATTATCATTCATTACAGTCCTCGCCACAGCTGTAGTCCAAAATGCATGCAACACATTCAGGTACAACACTGGATTAGCAGTCAAGGCTCCTACAATGTAAGATTCAGACAGAAATTTCACAAACCCCTTGAAACTGTCAGGGACTTGGTTAGCATCAGTAAAAGCCAAATAGTTTATTCCTTTTTTCTGGGATAGTTTCTCTGACAGTGTTTTGTTCCATTGTAGTTTAGTGAGTAAGAATGGGAAAGAAGAATTTTTAAGAAATGAGTGAAACTGAGAGAGAAATCAGTTTTTGCTTGAAAGGCTAGGTCACTTGAGATCTCGAAAATTGTAAGTATGTATATGTATCAAGAAGTCTGGGTATTTATAGTAAAAGTGAATGACTTGTCGAGAACACAAGAATAGACGTTTGAAATTCGTCTATCGAGAAATCATTTTAAGAAATGAAGTACATATCGAGAAGTCATTTTAAATTAGTCTTATAGAGAAATAAAAGTTGACTTATCGAGATTTCAAATAAAAACCCAGTTTGTCCAAAAATGGACTGAATTAATTCCACCTTTTATTTGAATAAATTCAAAATAAAATTAGAATAAATTTTCCAAAAGTATTTTACCAAAATAATTTATTAAATTAAATTATTTCAGTTATGAGTTATTGATAAGTCAAAAATTATACTTGTAGAGAACTTTGTGAATTAACAATATTAGAGAACTCTATAAGGACTTATCGATAAGTCATATTTAAGCCTATCGAGAAGTCACTCGAGAAGTCAAAATATTGACTTATCGAGAACTCACTCGAGAAGTCCTAAAATGACTTGTCGAGAAGTCAATTATACTTATCAAGAACTCAATTCTCTATATACTTTTGATCATTTTAATTCTGCCTTGTGTTAATTTTACAGATTAAAAATGTAAATTAACACTGAGCAATTTACTTAGAATTTGAAAAATTCCAAGTTGAATTTTGAATTTTGAAAAAATTCTTCATAGATTTCTGAAATATTTATAATTCATATTTCAGTTAATTTCCAATTAAATCAAATTAATTTTGATTTACTAGAAGTTAATCTGCTGCAAAATATTACCTGAGTTTTTGCCTTAGGATGAAGACTTAAGCATTCCAATTTCACCAACAAGTCTAGTGAAAGTTGCTTCATCCAAAGGTTTAGTAAAAATGTCAGCTAATTGTTTTTCAGTTGGAACAAAAATGAGCTCAATGGTACCATTCGTAGCATGTTCTCTAATAAAATGGCACCTTACATCAATGTGCTTTATTCTAGAATGGTTAACTAGATTAGCTACTATAGATATAGCACTAGTATTGTCACACATAATAGGAATTTTGTGTAACACTAGGCCATAATCCATTAGCTGATTTCTAATCCAAAGCACTTGAGCATAACAACTTCCTGCAGCTATGTATTCATCCTCAGCTGTAGAAGTTGATACAAATTGTTGTTTCTTGCTATACCAGGATACAAGTCTTTGTCCAAGAAATTGACCAACTTCCACTAGTACTCTTCCTATCAACCCTGCATCAAGTAAAATCTGCATCTGTGTAACCAACAGCTTCAAAAACAGTTCTCTTAGGATACCATAATCCCAAGTTTGGAGTTCCTTCAAATATCTAAAAATCCTCTTTACAACCATCAAATGTGATTCTTTTGGATTTGCTTGAAATCTTGCACACAGACATGTAGCAAACATGATGTCTGATTTTCTAGCAGTTAAGTAAAGAAATGATCCAATCATCCCTCTATAGCTTGAGATATCTACACTCTTGCCCTTCTTATCTTCATCCAACTTTGTTGTAGTAGACATAGGTGTAGATGCAGGTGAACAATCAACCATACCAAACTTTTTCAATAGATCCTTGACATACTTAGTTTGGCTGATGAAGATACCATCACTTCTTTGACTGACTTGAAGTCCAAGAAAGTAACTCAGTTCCCCCATCCTACTCATTTCATATTCACTTTGCATAAGCTTAGAGAATCTTTGGCAAAGCTTCTCATTAGTAGAACCAAAGATGATATCATCCACATTGATATGAACTAGGATCATATCTTCACCATATTTCTTATAAAAGAGAGTCTTATCTATGGTACCTTTAGTAAAACCATACTTCAGGAGGAATTCTAACAGTGTGACATACCAAGCTCTAGGTGCCTATTTTAGTCCATATAGAGCCTTGAGTAACTTGTACACAAAATTTGGAAATTCTGGATCTTCAAAGCCAGGTGGTTGTTGCACATAAAATTCTTATTCTAGCTCACCATTCAGATGTCACTCTTGACATCCATTTGATACACTTTGAAATTTGAGTGTGCAGCAAATGCTAGAAAAATCCTTATTACTTCAAGTCTTGCAACTGGAGTAAAAGTTTCATCATAATCAATTTCTTCTTCTTGTGAGTAGCCTTTTGCAACCAACCTTACTTTATTTCTGGTGACTATACCATTTTCATCCATCTTGTTCCTGAACACCCATTTTGTTCCAATAATGCTTCTAATCTTTGGTGCAGGAACCAATTCCCAAACCTTGTTCCTTTCAAACTAATTCATCTCTTCCTGCATGGCAGATATCCAATCAGGATCAAGTAGAGCTTCATCAATTTTCTTAGGCTCTACTTGAGACAGAAAATATGCATGTAGGCACTCATTAGCAGTTGCACTTCTAGTCCTCACACCAGCAGTAGGATCACCAATATTTGCTTCTCTAGTGTGACTTCTATCCCACTTCCTTATATGAGTTTATTGACTTGTGCCTTCATCATTTTCCTCATTGTTAGTATGACTACTAGATCCTTCTTCTCTTTCACCCCCTGAGTTTGTCCTATCAAATTCAGGTGTTTGAGATGAGCTTTCATTTCCATGATTTTCCTATTGAGTAGTCTCTTCATTTATCATCTGTTATGCATCAACTTCATTTTCTCCATCAGAATCACTATCAATATTGAGGTTTTCAAATGCAAGGGCTTCAGCTTCATTATCATCAAGGCACTTCAAGCCTGGACACTTGTCATCAACAAAAGTCACATATGTGCTTTCCATAATCTTCTTTTGATCAATCACATAAACTTTGTAGGCTGTTCTTTCCAATAAATATCCCAGAAAAATTGCTTCAAAGACTTTTGAGTCAAATTTTCCCACATATTCAGAGTTGTCTTTCAAAATATAACACTTACTTCCAAACATATGAAGATGCTTTATAGTAGGCTTCCTTTTAGACATGATTGAGCAGTGTTAACAGCCTCTTCCCAGGAACTTGTTGGCAACTTGGCATCTTGCAGCATTGTCCTAGCAGCTTCAACTATTGTTCTGTTCTTTCTTTCAGCTATTCTATTTTGTTGAGGTGTTCTAGCAGCTGAGAATTCTTGAACAATGCATTTGCCTTTGCAAAATTCACTTAATATTGCATTTCTGAATTATGTTCCATTATCACTTCTCAATCTTTTCACACAATTATAATCTTTAGTCTGTTTTTCTATCTTCTTGATGTGCTTAATTATGATGTGTGGAGTTTCATCTTTAGAGTGCATGAACTCTATCCAAGTATATCTTGAGAAATCATCCACCATCACAAGTGTATATTTATTTCTTGAAATTGATAAGACATTTACTGGCCTAAACAAGTCCATGTGAATAAGTTGTAATGGTGCACTTATAGAATTCACAGTTTTTGACTTGTGACTTGATCTCTTCATTTTTTCTTTCTGACAAGCTTCACAGACTTCAACTTGAGAAAACTCCAGTTTAGGCATGTCTCTTACTAATTCCTTTTTGACCAAGGTGTTAATTGCCTTGAAATTCAAGTGAGACGGCTTTTTATGCCAAAGCTTGTTTTGTTCTTCTGATGCCTTGGTGTAGAAGCAATAAATATCATCCTTATTTGTTGAGTCCAGGTCTGCAACAAACAACTTCCTTTCCTTGCTCCTTTCAGAGCAATTTCACCAGTTTTCTTGCTGATAAAAGTGTATTCTTCTTTGTTGAATAAAACTTTAAAGCCTTTGTTTACAAATTGGCTAACACTGAGAAGATTTACTTCAAGACCAGCTAACAGTGCTACATCATCAATGACAACATTTTCAGAAACAATCTTGCCATATCCCATTCTGAATCCTTTGTTGTTGTCTCCAAAGGGCCAGATTTCTCCTCAAACTGTGATAGCAGGGCTTTATCACCTGTCATATGCCTGGAACATCCACTATCTATGATCCAGATGACTTTCTTCACTTTGCCCTGCACACAATGAGTTTTAAGTGTGTTTAGCAACCCAAGCAGTGTTGGGTACTTTCTTCTTGTTAACTGATTTAGCAGAAGTAGAATGAGTAGTTTCAGATAAAATAGAGTTCACTGACTGTTGAGCATTTTCCCTTTCTGTTGTAGACCCAATTCTTGTTTCTTTGAGGTCTACTCTCAGTTTGTGACAACTTTTCATCACTTTTAGGTTGCAAGGAATGCAGTCAAACTTGTCACATAAAGAGTAGGGATCATTTGCATTTACTTCATTGTATTTATAGAATCCTTCAGTTGGCTTGCTAACTGCCTTTTTACAAAGATGAGTTAGGTGATTCACAGAGCCACATTTTTCACATTTCCTTCTTGGAGCATCTGCAACATAAAAAAAATTGTTGCTTTTGTTTATCCCTATTTTTCCATTTCTATTTTTCTTTTTCTTTCTTGCATCTTCATTTTTTGTCTCTTTGATAGGTGTCTTGGGACTTTGCTTGTCCATGAGCTTTTCTTCAGTATTAGAAGATTGAGTTGATTCTGCAGTTTTCTTCGCTTTGTCCTCATCAGCAATTTCTTGCTTGATAATTAATTTTTCTTCACTGAAGTTGACTTTACATTCCTTGAACATAAATTATGCAACCTTTTTCAACATAGCTGGAACATTTTCATTGATTGTTGCTTTTCCTTTGTCACCTGTCTCTTTCTTCTTGTTGTTCAAGGCATCATGTCAAGACCAATAGCAATGTTTGTACATGGTTTGTTTTTCTCATGATACTGTCCAATTAATTCAGATGCGTTCTTGAAAGACTTCAACTTCACCTCATTCTTTTCCAGCTTCTCCCTTAGCACTGCTTCAATTTCATTTGCACACTTGAGCTTGTTCTTGAGATAAGTATTCTCTTGCTTTATAGCTTCAAGCTCTACCAACAACAATTCAGTTTCTTGCTTCTCACTTTCAAGCTTCTTATTTATCTTTGTTAATCTGCAAACTTCTTCATTAGTAGCAACCATGCTTGTGTGAATGTGAAACATTTCTGTGCTCATCTTCTCTACAGTTTCCTTATATTGACTCACATTTTAATCAATGGTGGTAAGAGTTGGTACCTGTGATTTAGATAAGGATAATTCTCCTTGCTCCAAGGCCATGAGTGCATAATTTCCAAATTCTTCATCTTCATCATTTTCAGAGTCATCCCAACTTTTACCCTCTATAATATAAGCGTTGCTTTACTGTTTCTTCAGAAAAGCTTCATACTTTACTTCCAATTCAAGATAAGATTTATCCTTCTTTTCTTTCTTGGGTTTCCTGCATTCTATGGTAAGATGGCCCAACTCATCACAGTTGTAGCACCTTATTTTAGATTTGTCAACAGATCCAGTTTTTAACCATTCTTGCTATCAGAAGTGTACTTCTCTTTTCCTTTCCAGCTGTTATCTTTGTTGAAAGACTGTCATTTACCCTTGAAAAATCTTGGCTTCTTTACTCTAATGTTAGAGAATTTTCTACCCAAATAAGCCATTGAATGATCTAGCTCATCCAGTTCATCAAGAGTGTAGAACTCATCTTCTTCCAATTCCAGAATGACTTATTCCTGTGAATCATTTGTTCTTTGCTCACTTGTTGAGGCAACTGAAATTTGAGATCTTGGCTCATCAGGAGATGTTTGGCTTTCATTGACAATTAAAGCACTTGAACCATCTTCAACATGTCCTTGGCCATATCTCAATGATTTTCTCTGAATCATTTCAAGTTCATATGTTTTAAGAATCCCATATAAAACTTCCAGTGTTATCCTACTCAAGTCTCTTCATTCCCTGATTGCTGAGATTTTCTGTTCCAAATGATCAGGGAGAGTAAGCAAGAACTTTAAGTTCATTTCTTCAGCTTCATAATATTTATCATGAAGTTGCAAGTCATTTATCAGCTTGTTAAACCTTTCAAACACTTCAGTAATACTTTCCTTTGGCTTAGCCATAAAACCCTTATACTGTGAAATCAGTATCCTTCTCTGATTTGATCTAACTTTCTCAGTTCCCTCACAGAGTATCTCAATCTTTTCCCATATTTGCTTGGCAGTGTCACAGTTGACAATGTTATTGTACATCAAATTGTCAAGTGACTCAATCAATATTAATTGCAAGCCACTATCCAGGGAAACTTTCTCTTTTTCAGGCTCAGTATACTCAAAAGGGCCTTTTGGAGCATAATGAGCTGGGATAACCATGTCTCCATCTGTAGATTCCTCAACTCTAACCATTTGAGTGAAGGGCCCATTCTTGAGGATCTGAATGTAGAGTGGATTGGTCATCCTGATAAACAACAACATTTTCTTTTTCCAAAGAGTGTAGTTAGCTTTGTCAAAGGTAGGAATTTTGATGCTACTGATTTTCTGTGTATTCATTCTTCCAAGATCTTGAATCTGTTTACTTTCAGATTTTGCTCTGATACCACTTGTTAGGAAATGAATAACACACAGAGGGGGGGCTGAATGTGTTTTACTATTTTTGAGCTTTTCTTGACCTTTTGTGGTTAAACAAAGTAAATTAAATCTTGTAGTAAAAATGTGTTCATGCAGAAATTAAGCTTGCAGAAACTAAAGAACACAAATCTTCAAAACTCACTTAATTTTATATTAAAATTAAGAATGTTTTACTACAAAATTTCTAGACCCTCTTTGTTGATAAAGAGCTTAGCTTCTTCTTGAGAGTGTTACAAGATTTTCTATCTAAATTGTTATAACTGACTAAAGGACCAGTGTTAACTTTATAACTCAGTTAACTGCTGGTTTACACAGTGTACAATAAGACATGCTATTAACTTTACTAAATTATCACTTGTCATTTCCATTTATAGAAAAGTATATCTTATATTTCTGGCTTAGCATATCTTTAGCATCCTGTGATTATCTTGATCTTCCTTTGTCAGTTAATCTTCACCATTGATCTTGCACATCCTTCAAGCTGCTTTTTGTAGACTTGTCAATCCAGTTGTTTGGATTGTTTGTTGATTGTTAATCTTGGATATTGAACTGATCTGCAATTTTGTACTTTGAGATTTTACCTCGAGATCTCCATTTGGTCTATAGAGAACTTGACATCTCGATAAATATATTGACTTATAGAGATCTCTAGTACTCCATAGGGAATTTGGCTTATAGAGGTCTCTGAGTTCTCTATAGGAGAATTTGGCTTGTAGAGATCTCTATTCTTCATCTCTTCACTTTGACTTATCGATATCTCTAAGTTTTCTAATGGTTTACTGACTTATCGATAACTCAGAGTTCTCTAGTCAAATTTGACTTATCGACAACTCAGAGTTCTCTAGTGAATTTTGGCTTATCGATATCTATGAGTTCTCTAGTGAAATTTGACTTATCGATAACTCAGAGTTCTCTAATGATGTTGACTTGTCGATAACTCTGAGTTCTCTAGTGAAGAAATGACTTGTCGATATCTCCAAACTCCATGTCTTCAATTTGGCTTGTCGATATCTCTGTGAGTTCTCTAGTGCCTTTCCTGACTTCTCGATAAGTCATTTTGAGTTCTCAAATGAATTCTCTAAAACACTAAATCTGTGACTTGTAGAGATCTTGACTTAAAATATTTTTCCTAAAACAGATTTATTCAACTCCAAGCTTCTTCATAATTCTTCTGAGGCATGATCTTCTTCCAGATAGAATTCTTAAGTTTGACACTATTTATAGAAAAAGACTCCAGTCTGCTCCTTTGACAATTTTACAGACTTTAAGTGTTACAAGTACAAAATACAAATTAAGATAACAATACAACTTACTTAGGGTTGACAAAATGTCTTAGTCTTGTTAAAGTACAGGCATGTCTTATACAACATATAATTTTAATTTGAATGTACATATATATGAGTAGACGTGGTTACACCGCCCTCTACATATAATTTAAATATATATATATATATGACCAAAGTAGACGTGGTTATACCCTCTACTAATAATTTAAATATATATATATGGCCGGAGCACCGCCTATTATTTTACGGTACCATTTAATTTTGGGTAATACCGAAATATAGTGGGAACCTTAATTTATAAATTGTATACTTTTCGGATAATAACTTTTTGCCCCTAACTAACTTATGCAGGATTGTCCGCTTTAATTTATTATTGGTCGGAGATAAACTGCATATGCATACGTCCGTATGGCGGGTGAAAATTCATTTGTCATTTTATATATAGATTTATTTAAAATATCAATGATAATAATGATATATACATTGATTATTGCATACTTGTTAATGCACCCGATTAACTAGGATTTTATGTAATATTTACATTGATGAATTAAAATTTAATAATTTTTGTGTTAATTCAGATTTAGTATGACAAATATTACAAGCTTGTCGTTCGTTGCCTTGGACATTTCTGGCGATAATTATTTATCGTGGGTACAAGATGTAAAGTTGCACTTGGGTTCAAAGAAATTAAGCGATACAATAAAGGCAGAAAATAAATCCATGACTGAAGAAAACTTTACCTCCATAATTTTTCTCCGACACCACATGCATGAAGATTTAAAAACTGAGTACTTATAAGTCGAGGATCCTTTTATTTTATGGGAAAATCTAAAGGATAGGTTCGATCACCAGAAACTAGTTTATCTACCTGTAGCTGAAAATGATTGGGCTAATTTAAGACTTCAGGATTTTAAGAGTGTCCGAACATATAGATCTGCTTTATTCAAAATAAGTTCTAGGCCTATTATGTGTGGTGAGAAAGTTACGAAAAAAAGAAAAATTGATAAAACACTATCAACTTTTCACCCAACAATATCAACTTAGCGAAGATGTACAGGGAGCGCAAATTTACTAAGTTCGGGGATCTTCTATCAACTCTCCTCGTTGCAGAACAGAATCATGAATTGATGATTAAGAATCATCAATCCCGTCCAACAGGATCTTCCCCATTACCTGTAGTAAATAACATGTCATTCCAGCCAGAATGTACGTGGAAAAGGGTATAGAGGTGGACGGGGCCAAGGGCGGTACCGTGGATGAGGTCGGAGCCATGGGCATTTTCGTCCATATAATAACTTTGATCACCAGAAGTGGTAATCTGAATCACAGATCTTGTCCAACAGGATCTTTCCCATTACCTGAAGTAAATAACATGTCATTCCAGCAGAATGTACGTGGAAAAGGGTATAGAGGTGGACGGGGCCAAGGGCGGTACCGTGGTTGAGGTTGAAGCCACGGGCATTTTCGTCTATATAACAACTCTGGTCACCGGAAGTGGCAATCTGAATCATATAGTAAAAGAAAGGCACCACGAGGAGGAAAAACTGAAAATGTTTGTTGTAGGTGCAGCATGAATGGGCACTGGACACGTAATTGTCATACCCCAGATCATCTTGTTAAGTTATACCAATCTTCACAAAAATCAAAAGAGAAAATGGTAGAAACAAATTTTGCCAACAATAACATAGATGATTTCCCGAGAGTCACAGCTGGAGGAATAAACATTAATGGTCCGAATGAACCTAATGAAACTCCCATATGGGAGGCTGAAGATTAGTTTCATATAATTATTATAGTAGTGTGTATTGTGTGCTTTATTTTGTTTGAACTATGTAGTGTGTTATGTCCTTATCAAATAAATTATGTTTCTTAATTATATACAGAATGGATTCTGAAGATATATACATTGCTGATTATGCTACAACTCATACGATTCTATAGAACCGAAAGTATTTTCCCCAAATAACCAAACCCAAAGCTCAAGTCGGAATGATTTCCAGCGTATCTAATATAATCGAAGGTTTTGGAAAAGCTAGTTTCGTCCTACCTAATGGTACCCACATACACATTTCAAATGCATTATATTCTAGTAAGTCTACCAGAAATCTTCTTAGTTTTAAAGATATGCGACTCAACAATTTTCACATTGAAACTACCTCTTAGGCTGATAGAGAATAT
Organism: Apium graveolens; assembly: GCF_009905375.1. NCBI lineage: Eukaryota > Viridiplantae > Streptophyta > Magnoliopsida > Apiales > Apiaceae > Apium > Apium graveolens. The sequence continues at coordinate 272,489,834 of NC_133648.1, forward strand.
CTTCTTATTACTTCCGCTAATCCTAGCAATAAGAAAATCTTAGAAAAGTTTCACTCACTTTCCTCAGGATTATATATGATGAAAATTAGAACTATTGAGTCACACAATGTCATTGCTTCCAAACTCATAGATCCAAAATCTTTTACACTTTGGCATGAAAGATTAGGTCATCCCGGCGTCTCTATAATACGTCGTATTATAGAGAATTCTACTGGTCATTCTCTTAAAGATTTTAAAGTTCTTTCCAAGAATGACCTTCCATGTTCAGCATGTTCTTTAGGAAAATTGATTACTCGACCATCCCCTACTAAAGTTCAGCTTGAAAGCCCAACATTTCTAGAAAGGATCCAAGGGGACATATGTGGACCTATACACCCATCATCTGGCTCATTTAGATATTTCATGGTATTAATCGATGCCTCAACTAGATGGTCTCATATTTGTCTTCTCTCAACTCGTAATGATGCTTTTGCAAAACTACTTGCCCAAATAATCAAATTACGAGCTCAATTCCCAGATCATTGTATTAAGTCAATTCATTTAGATAATGCCGGCGAATTCACATCTGTAACTTTTGTCGACTATTGCATGTCTGTAGGAATCTCAGTTGAACACCCAGTTCCTCATGTACATACGCAAAATGGGTTAGCCGAGTCTTTTATCAAAAGACTCCAACTTATTGCAAGACCGCTGTTATTGAAAGAAAAATTACTTACATCTATTTGGGGTCACGCAATACTTTATGCTGCTAATATTATTAGGATTAGACCAACTTCGTACAACCAACATTCTCCGCTACAACTGGTACTTGGTCAAGCTCCTAATATTTCTCACTTCAAAATTTTCGAAAGTGCTGTATATGTGCTGATTGCTCCACCACAAAGATCGAAGATGGGAGCTCAAAGAAGAATAGGTATCTATGTTAGTTTTGATTTCACATCTATAATTAGATATCTGAAGCCTCTAACCAGAGACTTATTTACCGCAAGATATGCAGATTGTCATTTTGACGAGTCTATGTTTCCTCCCTTAGGGGGAGATAAACATTCAAACAAGCTTAATCCTGACATAACATGAAATGCATCAGGATTATATTTTCTAGATCTACGTATCGGTCAATGCGAACTTGAAGTTAAAAGAATTATTCATATGCAAAATATCGCAAATCAAATGCCTGACACATTTAATGATTCTAGAAATATAATTAAATCTCAAATACCTGCAGTAAATACTCCAACTAGAATAGATATACCAATTCAAAAATCAGATACAAAAGAATTGGTTATAGAATCAAAGCCACGCCTGAAGCGTGGTAGACCGGTCGGTGCAAAAGATGTTGCACCACGAAAAAGAAAAATAAAGAAAATTTCCCATGAAGTGGCACATGCTACAGAAGATGCAAATACCCCTAAAGTGGTATTATCTCCTGAAGAGATTCTAGCCCCCGAAGATACGGGATTAAACAATCATGAAATTTTAATAAATTATATGCATGATATGAAATTATGGGATCGAAGTAAAGCCATAATCTATGATGTATTTGTGTATTCCGCAGCATTAGATGTAGACATAAATTTTGATCCTGAACCACAAAGTGTGGATGAATACCATCGATGAAAAGACTGGCCAAAATGGAAAGACGCAATCCAAACAGAATTAAATTCATGGCGTAAAAGAGAAGTATTTGGACCTGTTGTCCAAACACCAATTGGTGTGAACCCTGTTGGGAATAAATGGGTATTCATAAGAAACAAAATGAAAAGAATGAAATTATGAGATATAAAGCCCGACTTGTAGCACAAGGGTTTTCTCAAAGGCCTGTCATTGATTATCAAAAGACATACTCGTCAGTGATGGATGGAATTACTTTTTGTTTTATATTAGGTATGGCATCTAAAGCAAAATTGGAAACACGTCTTATGGACGTCGTTACTGCATACTTGTATGTTCACTTGATAGTGAAATTTTTATGAAAATCCCAGGAGCGTTAAAAATGGATGAGTTGAAGAAATCTCGTCATATATACTCCATTAAACTTCAACGATCTTTGTATGGACTGAAACAGTCTGGTCGTATGTGGTATAACAAACTTAGTCGTTATTTACAAAAGAATGAGTATATTAGTAACCAAATTTCTCCTTGTGTTTTTATCAAAAAATCACAATCAGGTTTTGTGATTATTGCTGTATATGTCGATGATTTAAACCTTGTAGGAACAACTATAGAGGTTGATGAAGCTGTCATATACCTAAAGACAGAGTTTGAAATGAAAGATCTTGCAAGGACAAAATATTGCCTTGGTATACAAGTCGAGCACTTGTCATCAGGAATTTTCCTCCACCAATCTACATATAAAGAAAAGGTTTTGAATAGATTTTACATGGATAAATCTCATCTATTGACTACTCCAATGGTGGTTAGATCTTTAGAGCTTGATAAAGATCCATTTCGACAATGAGAAGATGATGAAGAAGTTCTCGGTCCTGAAATCCCATATCTTGGAGCAATTGGTGCACTTATATATCTTGCAAATAATACAAGGCCAGATATTGTATTTGCTGTGAATTTATTGGCTAAATTTAGCTCTGCTCCAATGGACAGGAATTGGAATGGGATCAAGCATATATTTCGTTATCTTTGTGGAACAATTGATTTTGGGTTATTCTTCCTGAAAAACTCAACATCTCAGTTGATTGGATATGCAGACACTGGATATTTGTCAGATCCTCATTTTGGAAAATCACAAACTGGATATGTGTTTACATATTGCGGTATAGCCATTTCCTGGAAATCTACGAAGCAAACTACAGTGAAAACCTCAACAAATTACTCAGAACTCATTGCGATTCATGAAGCCAATAGAGAATGTGTTTGGTTGAGGTCTATCATCAAGAATATTCGGGAATCATGTGGATTACCAGATATCACTTATGTTTGAGGATAACACTGCATGCATTGATCAACTTAAGGAAGGATATATCAAAGGAGACAGGACGAAGCACATTTCACCAAAATTCTTCTACACTCATGAGCTTTAGAAGAATGATGAAATTGATGTACAACAAATTTGATCATGTGACAACCTTTCAGATTTATTCACGAAATCATTACTGAATTCAACATTTGGGAAATTACGATATAACATTGGAATGCGTCGACTTAAGGATTTGTTACAACAAAATTAAGAGAATGATTAGTTCTTCAAAGGGGAGATTGTACTCTTTTTCCTTCGCCAAAGTTTTTATTCCACTGAGTTTTTTTTGACAAGGTTTTAACGAGACAATCTATGATCCATACTATAATAACAATCAAAGGGGGGGTGTTTTAATTGATTGTCATATAGTTAGTCAATGTTGTAATAGTTAGGCATGTGTAGAAAATGTTAACTTGCATTAAATACTTGCTCCCTTTGTTTTACAATAAATAGAATGCATTTTTGAATGAAAAAAAATATACCGAACATTCTTTCTCTGCTCCTGCTTCTCATCTTGCCCTCTATCCGATCAAATATAGCAGTTCTTTTAGCAGTTCTTTTATTACTATAACCAGTATTTTATAACAAAAACATTTTATTTATGTTAACTATGAGTATTATAATTGTTGTTGTTGTTATTATTATTAGGGTTAATTGCAAAGTGCACCTCTTTGGTTTGGACCATTGTCACTTTGGTACCAATAGTTTCAATAATTGCACTTCACACCCCAGACAAGTTTGGGCGCTACACTTTGCACCCCTTCCGTCCATTTCCGCTGTTACCGTTAAATTGGTCAGGGGTAAAAAAATAATTTGACAATGTTTAATTGCATTTTGACCCCTAAACTTCAACAGATTTTTCATATTAACCCCTGAACATTTTTTTTAACATTTTCGACATTCAACTATAAAAAATGTCCATTTTAACCCTTTTATTAAAAAAATTATACTACTTTTAAAATTTATAATATTTGAAATTTAATTGAATAAAAATAAAAAATAAAAAATACGAAAAAATACAGATTTTTATTATCGAATAAATACATATTTTTATTATCGAAAAAAATACGAAAAATACGAATTTTTTTTAAAAATATTATCGTTAAAAATTAAAAAATTTAAACACAAAACTCAATTTTATAATTTTTCATTGAATGTGTTATAATTCCATTTTTAATGAGGCTCATCGTTTCATAAACGATAATTTTATTATATAGCACTTTCAGTTTTTACAAATTTTCAAAAAATATCATTTAAGGTTATAATCAAAACAAATAAAAAAATTCAAATTACTTTCGAAAACAAAAAAATTCAAATTTTCAAAAAATAAAAAATACTATCAAATTATTTTTTTTCGAAAATAAATTTTTTTGAATTTTCGAAAAAAAAATTCGGAAAAAAAATTTCGAAAAAAATATTATCCAATTAATTTTCAGAAAATAATTTTTTAATAAAATAACTAAAATGTATATTTTTTATAGTTGAATATCAAAATTGTTAAAAAAAAATTCGAGGGTTAATATGAAAAATCTGTTAAACTTTTGGGGTCAAAATGCAATTAAACACCGTCAAATTACTTTTTTACACCTGACTTATTTAACGGTAACAGCGGAAATTGACGGAAGGGGTACAAAGTGCAGCGCCCAAACTTGTCTGGGTGCGAAGTGCAATTATTGAAACTATTAGTATCAAAATGACAATGACCCAAACCAAAGGGGTGCACTATGCAATTAACCCTTACTATTATTATTATTTGCCATATTGATGAAAATACGTAGGAGAACACAATGTATCGGTATGAATAGAGTTGTGTAGCGGTGGCGGATCTGTAAAAAGACAGAGTGACTTGGGGTTTTTACGCTTAAAATAGAAGTCGAGTTGGGTTTATGCGTACACTGAAATTCCGTATCACAGTAGAAATGAGATGCGTACACACATAATCGGCTATATAAATTAAGGCTACGGGACAGGTTGTGCAATCCTAAGTTTGCAAGATGAAAACCTCCTCCTCCTCCTCCTCCTCCTCCTCCTCCTCACGATTGATGTCATCATCAAGGTCAGATAGTCCTTTTATGTACATATTTATGAGTGTCACAGCAAGTAATAATTATATTTTGTACAGAATTGATGCACTAAATTCTCTCCATAACAAACCATCATCATCTACCAATACTAGACGACCCTCCTATAATAATTTACGCCCCCTCCTCGTTTTTCCTAATCCGGTATTGCCTGAACATTGTTTGTGTGCCAAATTAGGATCCTATTTTTATTTCATATGTGGTCAAAATTGGACGCCAAGTTTCTTTGGTAAAGATACCTTCTGTAAAGAGTTTTATAGGATTCGAGAATCGGATCTCACCGACATTGTCCCTAGTCAACACAATACTAATGGCGGAAAGTATCTTAGGGAATGTACGCCCATGAATGGTAGTAAACATAATGCCACTGTTTTTGTGGCTAAAAACAAGTTTTATGCACTTGCCTGTTTTCGCTCCGACCCTCAATTCGAAGTTTTTGATCCTCGTCCTAAGACTTGGAAAATCTTGCCTTCTCAACCTGATGGTCACGCTGGCACTGTCACTACCTATGTTATTGTTGACAGAACTGTCTATTTTCATATCTACCAAGGAGATGTGTTAGCTTTCCATTTGAAACATAAAAAGTGGCAAGTCCTCGTTACACATCAAGAAGCTCCCCGTGTTCCTCCCTTTGTATTCGGTTTCCCTCTTGTGGCTACAGGGGACATGGCTTTTGGTTTTGGGTATGATGACTTTTATGCAGGTTATGTAGGTTATGTTGATGATCCTCAAGATATGCATTATTCACTAACCATTTCTGCAACTCCCCTCCCACACAAAGGTTCTCTTGGAGGAAAATATTTTATGCTACCATCTGTACATCTTGACACTAAATTTTTGCATGATCTTAATTCTTCTCGTTGTCCGAACGTGGCTCTCAAAGTCTACCGGTACTTCTCAGACTACATGGTTGCTTTGGATGGCGGAAAAGTTTTCTGTGTTGTATCTTATGGCAGCGGCCCTGTACCCAAGGATGATTGGCGAGGCGTTGATCCCTACACAAGTTATGTTACTCTGTCCTTTTTTGAAGTCGCCCCCAGTAGACACACTTCGTGTAATGTCGGAAAGTATGTAGCTTCGGGATGCATTAAGCCCAAGCTTCTGCACACTGCACAATTCATTATCAGGACTCGTGATCTTCGCACTTGTGGCCGAATCAAAGCATGTTTTATTTAAGGCTTGTAATCCGGAAAGTTACTGGACTTCCTCCTAGGTTTTAATCTGAGATATATTGTTTGATTTTGAATTACTGTGACAATGATGTTATATTAATTATTTTGCTAGCATTTCAATTTGTTTTCCGTGCTTGTTCCTTTACTCCCTCGAGTTGCCTGAATGCACATGTAAGAACTCATTTTTATCAGCAATGTGCTGATATGTATATGGTTACCAATACTACTGATATTGTTGTTAATTTTGGATGAAATATATAGATGTGTATATATATATTCAGCTTCTGAGAGTTTAGAGTCTGCTAAAAGAGTACTGTAAAAATGGAATTGGTTTGCATTGAAGCGATAAACTGTTCAAATATCAGATGTTATCGAAATTTTGCAAGGCACCAAATCTCTTGTAACTGGGGCTTGCAAATGAATTGTACAGAATAAGCTTTTTTTATGGTTACTCAGAGTTTCCATAAGTTCCCTTAATGACCATAGTGGACAATACCACCAGAAATTAGCCTGAACTGAACATGCATATCAGATGTAACAGAGCTACAAAACTGAGTCGCCATAACCAAAATTCATGCTCACTGACTGTATGTAAATAGTAAATCCAGAATAAAGTTCATGTAATAATACAATGAGACAGAGAACAGAAAAACATAAGTTACAACAGCCGAATACGTTGCTCAGTAAAACTAAAAATTGAATGGAACTTATCCCCCACCCCCTCTCCCCACCACCACCCTCAAAAATGAAAAAAAAAAACCTAATATGTGCTTGGCGTTTGAGAAATAAGCACCGAGTTTCTAAGCACCTGGATCATTCCTCTCTGTACTTTAGAACAAAGTGACTGGGATAGAAGTGTACATCAGAATGTTTCTCAGATTTAAAGAATATAGAATGCTGTATATAGGCTCATGCAGATGCAGGTCTGCGAGCATATCCTAATACCATCACAAATTCCTCTGCTGAGGAACCAATTGTTGCAGATATTTTTTCAGACGTTGATATTGTTTGTAGCCACAGTTCAATCAGTTTATACAGTTGCAATGTGGGGATAACCGGCTCACCCCTGCATCTGATCTCAACCTACAGTAAAAAAAATGACTTGCTATGAGGAGGAATTTGCTTTTATATAAATTTTCAAGTTAACAGGCTAGTAAAAGATGTGGTCACTCACCTCGTCTTCACTTGGAAGGTCTAGTTTCCTCATCAGGTACTTCTGTATAAAAGAAACAGATGTACTCCCATCCCTGCAAGTTAATAAGAAAAATTTACATGACTAAATAAGTGTTTCGAAAATTGGTTGACTCGCCGAGTACTCGGAAATCGGAGGTCCACCGGCTCGGATTTGAGCGAGTACCCGGACGAGTACTCTGATGTTGAAACTGAGTACTCAGAAAATCAGCCGATTACTGGGATTTTGAAAATGCAACCGAGTAGAACCGGTTTCCGAGTTCTATAACCTTTATTCGTCCATTCATCATAAATAGTTATCTTTTAATTTTATAAAATATAAAAATCTGCAATATGTCTACTCAAACTCTTAAAGCTTGCTGCCTTTAGGCATACAGGGATATGCAGACATACATATTTTTTGTACATGTCAGTATTCTTAGCTGGTATGTCGTTTCACAACCAACCAATTGGCATGAACCAAGACATGCAATAATGAGAGGCGTACATATTAGTTAGAGAAACCTAACTTCTCTCCCTAATAATCACTTGTGAATCTCTAGTCTGTTTAAGGTATTTCTAGGTTTTATCGTCAAAGTCACTTTTTAATATCCACTAAAAAACAGTAGACCAGCAAATAGGTATAAATTCAAAATGAGAAAATTTGACACCCCGTAGAAAAACAGCTTTACATCACTTAGCTAACTTCATTACAGGTGACGGCTATGCAGACACTAAGGCAGTCATACTAGTCCATCCTAATGAAAAAAATTACTCTTAACACTGCTTTGAAGTAGACAAGTAAAAAAACATGCAAAGTACATACTGCTTAAAAAACTGCAAAGGATGAATGCAAATAAAAACACTTACTTTATTCTCAAAAAACTTGCCGATATCTGGGGCAAAGACCTATAATCTTCCCTGAAACAATAGAAATGCAAGATCTTAAATATTACTAATTATCAAAAAGATGATAAAATAAATAAAAAAAGTTAGTCGCCCTAGAAATTTATGTCTTTAAAGGATGAAGTATAACAAGATTCTCACAGGTCTTTTGAAGCCACCAAGGAGCACCAAACTGGATTCAATTTTCTATCATGCCTGATGCTGTTAGAATCCAACACAGCCTGCAGGGAAATATTTGATTTTCCTGAAGTATCTGTCTTTCTCTGACTACTCAACAAATTCTTTGGTTTTGCAGATTCAGGAAAATGCAACCCAGTGCTATTCTTTTTATCTTTGGTTTTCCGTTTAGTTCTAATAGAAAGTCCTTTAGTCTTCGGACCATTGGCAGGTTCTGCTATGGATGCAGGTTCTTGAGAAGTAGACTTTGAGGATTTACTCCTATTTGCAACTTCTACCAGGAAGTTTAAAGGCTTCCAAAGATCAGCTTTTCCCTCCCTTGTGCTAGCACCATCATCTGTTTCTATATTTGGTGTAGAATGACTAGATGGTTCACCATTTGAAAAATTCTGTACAAAATACGTACAATGTTAAAAAAATACCAAGAGAGAAGCATATGCGCTACCACTTTTAGAGCTCGAGAAGTAAAAGGCTTACGGTATAAGAAACACGAAAAGAGGTCAGACTTCTAACCTGCCTTATGGTCTGAGAAAACTTGGTCAGTGTCTCACATGAGTTAAAGCTCTCTGAATCACTTTCATAATCTTCCTCTTTCTTAACCTGTTTCTGAATTGAAAAACTAGAACTTCGCAGCGACTTTCTTGCAGTTGCTTTTGATCTTTTCCCAGTCAGTGCAGTCTTTGGAGAAACTTTAGGAGTGTTGACTACCAATGAAGAGAGTGACCTTTCCTTTCTTCTTTCAGGTAATGCAATGGAAGAAAAAGCTTCAGGTGAATCCAACTTTCTTCTTTTGTAAGGAAAGATCTTTGCTCTTAAATCTTGCAAGATATGATCTGGCCTGAAAATCCAAAATTTCTAACTGTAAGCTAAAAAAACTCAGCTAAAATTTAGATGAACAAACATATGAACATGCAGTTAAACCTAGATTGATGGCTGCAATATTTTGTTACTTGATAACAAAAAAAAAATACAATACATAGCATATTTAAAGGATCAGCAGACCTCAGCTTTTCCTCTGGCACACAACCCAAATCAATTTTGCATATAGGACAGCGTTCTAGTTCCTCTTCAGAGAGTTTATTGCAGATACATTTTCTGCAAACTGAATAAGATTCAAAATATATTAGAACTAACTAGTAAACTAAAAGAAACATTTATTTAATGGTAAGATGAATTAGGAGGATTTGGGGGGGGGCGGATTTTGGTTTTGTAAGTTGTACCACAGCAGTGAAATATATCTTACACAGATTACTCCTTTGTGTAATACTAATTTTCAAAAACATAAGGACAACGCGTATTGACGAAAGAAATAAGGACAACGCGTATTGACAAAAGAAAGGCCTTATAAAGTACGACCACTAAAAGGACCATTTGTTGTTCAAATAAAGCAAAAAAAGAAAGAAACACCACAAATCAGTGTTAAATAAAATCCATTCCGAACAGGACTTTCTAGTTTCTAGCACAAAGCTTTAATCTTGAAGGATATTAGGGTGGGAAATAATGAACTAAAACTTTTAACCATACAATGAACACCAGTTCCAGGGGCACGTGTATTCAATTATTATAGACAAATTATATGTAAGAACAAAATAATAGAATTTAGTTATTCATCAATTCACCATCTCTATCTATAATATATACACTAGTTCTATATAGTAACAAAACAACAAAGTAAGGGGTACATGTAGCTTATATGATTTCAATTGATTAGCCATCCAATGGACATGAATACAATTCCCCAACTCGATCTACAAAGTGAGAAGAACTACAAGTCTAAAGACACGGACGGAAACGGCCTGTAAGGCAGAACATAAAGCTTAAATGCACATACAACTTGATGCCTAGACAAAGTATTTATGGATCCAATCACCCCTATCTGCAAACACTTAAAGGTTGTGCCTTGTGGAGACTTGGTCGCAGCAGCTCAAGTAATACCCGAGATTCTATGTTTGAATCCCAGCATACTACTGATCCACTTATTAGTCCCAAGAACTTGGCTTTTGAGTTAAGGGAGTGTTGAAGATATATGATACAATCAAGCACATCAGCTACCATACCAATTGGAACTAAAAATCGAAAACTTGAAGTTCATATTAATCGAAAGAGAATAGGAGATAAGAAGAACTAACAGGTGTGAAGACATTCAGAAATAGTAGTGGCATCCATGAGAATGTTCTTGCAAAGAGGACATGTCATACATGCTACAATTGCTTCTCTCTTCACTCTCCCCATCTCATTCACCAAAAATCTCCCACGTACCTAAAAAAAAGTTGCATGTCAACAACCAAACTTAAGCAAAACACATCCAACACATCAAACACTGTAGAGTACAATTCATTCCCATATTAATAAACTCTACCAAAATCATCATGAACATATCATGTTATAACCAAAACAAGATACATACATACATGTGTATGCACGAGGTACATATACATAAGTGTAAACAGAGAGAGAAATAGTAATCAAGAAGTGACGCATACTTGGATGAGAGAGAGAAACATACATGGGAGAGCGAGAGAGAGAGAGAGAGAGAGAGAGAGAGAGAGAGAGAGAGACCTGCCGTAAATGATGAAGAAATGCGATGAGATTTGAAGATGGGTGGGTAAGAAAATGAATTAAGAGTGAATTATAGCAGAAGCGACGTGGGTTTTGAGTTGCTGCTACTTGCAAATATACTGCTAACTGATTTCAGACAGAAACAAGATCTAGATGACTTGCGATCTGTTTGGGAGTTGAAATCTAGAGTTTCACAAAATATGGAAAGAGGCTGTTTCAATATTAGCATGAATCCAAAAACTTTTTTTATTTTATCTTTTATTTTTTAATTTTCCCCATCAATTGTTTTTTTAAAATTTTATAAACAAATGGAATTTCAATAAAGATGGGCTATGTGATAACATGCGCCTAGGGACACAGCACGGGGAGGAGGAATATGTTTTCGGGTGGGGTTAATTTTCGAAACAAGCATGATAATGTAAACGAATTACCAGGTTGCTTTTTTATTTTTTATCTTTCTAATAATTAGAATTACGTTTTTTAGGAAAAAAATTTGTTGTCCCAAAATACTTAAAGACAGTATATTATGTTTAAAATATCTAAAAAATACGTACCAGTAAAATGTACGTTCAATTTTAAAATAAAATTATAAAAATCACCCATTATTGAAAATTATCATTAATGTGTATGGTAATTGATACATATTTACAAATGCATATCCCGTTAAAATATAAATTAAAACACGCATGTATGATATATGTATTATGTATAAATTTTTAAAAAATGAAAGCACATATATATCATAGTAACATGTATTTTGATAACTTTTCAGAGTATTTAGACATTTGGACAGTTGGCTCCAAAAATGAGTTTTTTCGCCCATTTATTTCAAATAAATTATATATTTTAACAAATTTTGGATAGAACGGAATTGAATTGTAGCCATTTTAAAAAAAAATTGAGATTGAGTAAAAATCAAATTCTTAGAGAAAAGCTATTAATTTTAAGTTATCGTATTCTGAGAGTTTGTTTTACTGTTCTTTTATAAATGAATGAATTATATTATTAACATATGTAGTGAAAAAAAATCTAATTATCCAGTGTTATATTTTCAGAAATAAAACATCTTTATTTGTAAATATTCAATGTGTTTGCCCCCTTGAAAATCATTTGATATAAACAATTTATAAATCTAATATAAATGCATTTTAAATTTATAAATTATCAGATATCATCATAATATAGGAATTTCTAACGATTAAAACATATTTCATTTGTCAATATAAAAAGTGTTTATTTCCTTTATAAATTATTAATTTATACAACAAGTATCCTAGTTATCAACGTGTATAATGCATGAATTAAGCCCTTTCGGGCCATTGATCGGACCTGTGAATCCCCTCTTTCATGTGAGAGGTAGAGGAATCGATTCTCCTCTCCAATATTTTTAAAAATAAAAATGTTGTCCGTAAGGGTCGGCTCAGCTGATTTAAAAGGGGATAACTATCCTCTTGGTCACATATTCGAATATTACGGGAGAAGAATTTATGATTATACCTTTGAGCCAGAGTCTGTTGCTTAAATACGGTTTATCTTGATTTACGTGATTTGCCGGCTATTACGTAGACCGTATGGTTGACCCTGTACATTCCAAAAAATAGCGCGGCTTCGGATTATTTATGATAAAAAAAGATAATAAAAATATTGTATAATAGGTGTCCACTTGTACCGAGTCTAGGTGAAGTGGTACCTCTTATGAAATTTAAATGATAAAATTTGTAATGACATAGTTATACGTAGTTAGTCATCTTTTTGAAGATTTGTGCGACCAGTTTGCGGCTCACTGGTTAGGGTTGATCTTGTTTAATATTAGTAGGCTTGCCCTTTATGGCAAGTTTACTTTGCTCATTCTGTGATCGGTGTTGGGTCATACCCTCCTTCTCGTGCTGCTTTTGTTTATCTAGAAAACTGATTTGTGGAGGTTGCTCGGCAAAGAGCGAGTTAGATAATTTAAGAGTAAAATGCACTTTATGTACTTACATTTTGGGTGTCAGACCACTTGCAATACTAACTTTCATTATCTCTCACTTGAAATACCGCAGTAATAAATTTTGTATAGTTTGCGTGATTCCGTTAACTTCCACTAACTCCGTCTCTTTTTGCAGGGGTATGATTGTCATATCCTTATTACAACGCGACAATCATATTCTGCCACTTTATTGAAAGAAAGAAGTTCTCATCTATGTCTCTCGCCTTTTAGAGAAGAAAACAAAACTCTTTTTCCCGCTAGAAGATCGTTGTTGCTGCTACAATGGCGTGGTTCATCAGAGATAGGAAAGACAGATATGCTTACCAGCCTCATGAAGGTCCTGATTACGGAGGTTAGTGCTCTAATTGAGAACTAGGGTTCTAATTGAAAAGGGGCTTTTTGTATTCTTGTACATATATGTTCGATTAGGGTTTTATTTTGTTAGAATATGAATTTTTAGTTTAGTTTTGAATCTTTTTGTCTATTTAATGTGTTGCATGTGCTTCGAGCTGTATTCATGTGGTTCTTTTCGTTTTTATACTAGAAAGTGATAAAAATATGTTTATGGTGGTCCCTTGTGTTTCATCAGGAGTGTACAAATAGTCGAAAATGATTGTTTTTTTGTATTTTAGGTTTTGTTCTGTACTATTAGGGTTTGCACTATTTTAAGTGTATAGAGTATGAATTTGTATGCAATTATTTCTTCATTTTCTTTGCAGAGTATCCAGGACTGTTTAGTATTAAACTACACTATGGTGGAAAGTTTGAAGAGAACCCTGTGAGATATGTAGGTGGAGAAATTGATTTTGTTGACATGTGTGATAGTGACACCATGAGCCTTATAGAGGTAGGAAATATGTTAAGGGATTGTGGTGTATTAGGAGCACACACCTTTTCATATAAGTTACCAAAGACAGATATTTCTAGGGGTTTATGGCCTTTACAAAGTGACAGTGATATTGTTGAGATGTGTGAACTAATGCCTGCTGATAGAATGATATATGTTTATTCAGAGACCATGATACCTCTGACTGCTGTTGATATTGATGGTGTACCTACCCAAGACTTTCAACCTTCACAGGATATGAACATTCAGTATGTTGAACCTATGAATGATGTTGAGGAAAATGTAGAACAGATGGGTGATGTTAAGGAAATGGTTGATGATGAAGGTGATTTACAGAGTGATGGGGACAGTGATGAGGAGTACATCCCAGATGAGCTAAGTGACTGCAGTTTTCATTCTGATTCCTCAAATTTAGACAGCACTGATGAGGAAGTATGCTACCACAAGAGTGAAAGACAGAAGAAGAGCAAGGAAAAAGCTAAGAAAGAAGGTAAGGACAAAACAACAGTCAATACAGCTGAGAAAGATGGCAAGGCCAAAAAAACTTATGAAGAAGGCATACTTAATCTTATGCAGATGGAAAAGGAAGCAGATAGTTTTAGTGAAGATGAAGAAGGGTATGCATCTGATGCTTCTAGTCATTTCATAGACAGTGAAGAAGAGAGGATGGCCTCTAATAGCACTGATGAGGATGAGATTCCCTATCCAGTATTCAACCCTAAGACAGACATGAAAGAACCCAAATTTCAGATTGGTATGCTATTTGCAACATCAAAAATGTTTAGAGATGCAGTTAAAAAACAAGCTATACTGGAGAGGAGACCTATTAAGCAGTGCAGGAACTATGGAAGTAGGGTGAGGTTTATTTGTGAAGGGAAATGTGAGTGGAAGATATATGCCTCAAAGCCACAGAGGACAGACACCTACCAGATCAAGGTGTATAATCCTAAACACACATGCACACAGACTTTTCACCAGAAACAGATAAATTCAAGATGGATAGCTAACTATTATGAGGATGATATCAGAATGAATCCCACATGGCCCTTAGCTTCATTCCTACAGAAGGTGGTAAATGATTGGAACTGTCATGTTTCCATTTTTGCAATAGGCAGGGCAAAGAAGAAGGCATTAGAGAAAATTAATGGGAAACATGTTGATCAGTATGGGAAGTTGTGGGAGTATGGTAATGAGCTGCTGAAAGTCATGCCTGATAGCACTATCAAATTGATGACTGAAGAACATGAGGTGAGTGATGGTAGGAAGAGATTTAAGAGATTTTACATTTGTCTTGGGCCATTAAAAAGGGGATTTAGGGCTGGATGTAGGCCTCTCCTGGGTTTGGATGGTTGTCACTTGAAAGGGCCATATGGGGGCCAATTACTAGCTGCCATAGGTACAGATGCCAATGATGGCATGTACCCCCTAGCTTGGGCCATAGTAGAAGCTGAAAATTCTGACAGTTGGAACTGGTTTTTGATGAATGTTAAAGAAGATTTGAATATAGAAAATGATGGAGGATGGGCATTCATATCAGATAGGCAGAAGGTAATTGCTTTAATCTTGTCTCAACTATACATGTACCATAGTCTCATTAATTGTGCACCTTCTAATACTATTTTTGCAGGGTCTGATTAATGCACTTGAAGTTGTTTTCCCCAATGCTGAGCACAGATTTTGTGTGATGCATCTCTATAGGAATATGTGGAAAGACCACAAAGGAATTGGAGTTAGAATGTTGTTGTGGTTGGCAGCTAGGGCCACCACTGACTATACTTTCAATAAACATATGGAGGAGCTAAAAAAGGTATACATAATCTATATTGTCTTTACTGTCTGCCTTATCTATAACACATCTGATATGTTGCTGACATGGGCAGCTGTCAAAAAAATGCTATGACTGGTTAGCTGAGAAACCAAGAAGCCAATGGAGTAGGAGTGCTTTCAGAGCAATATGCAAGAGTGACATTTTTGTCAATAACCACTGTGAAGTCTTCAACAGTAGCATCACAAAGTATAGGGATCTTCCTATAATATCAATGTTGAAAGCAATTCACAAAGATGTGATGAGGAGGATACAACAAAGGAGGGACAAAATACAAAACAGCTATGCTCTGAACCCCATATGTCCTAATGCTATGAGGAGGCTGAATAAGTAAGTACTTTTATCCTAATTATAGTATTCTCTGTGTATGTTTTTAAGTGACTTATACCTGAAAAATAACTATTTGTATATAGGGCAATTGACCAAAGCAAAGGATGTCATGTTTTATGGAGTGGTGGTGCAAGATACTTGGTCACCATGACAGCTGGAGGTTATGAGATGGTGGTTGACTTGGAGGCACATAAATGTGCTTGCAAGAAATGGGAATTATCAGGTATCCCATGCTACCATGCTTGTGCATGCATATCATGGAGTAAAAAAGGTTATGAACCATTTATTCATCAATGTTTTACTAAAGACCTCTTCTTGGAATGCTACAAATATATTGTTGAGCCTATCTGTGGTGAAGAGGAATGGATAGAGACCCCATATCCTAAACCTCTTCCACCAGAGGTCAAGCCTCAAACAGGTAGGCCTAAAAAGAAAAGGAGCAAGAAAAATGATGTGGTTGGTGTTGATGCAACTAGGTTGAAAAGGCAAAATACAACTGTCAAGTGCACCTATTGCACTGAGTATGGACATAATACAAGAACCTGTCCCGCAAAGGTAAATACCAAACCTTTTTGTCAATAATTTGGTAAACACAAGTGCTAATGACTGTTTATCCATGTGTGTTAGGCTTCAGACATTGCAAATGGATGTGAAAAGACAGTTAAGACAAGGAAGAAGTACATCCCCAAGAAGAAGGCACCCGAGGCACCCACAACTGGACAAACTGATATTCCTCCTGTGCAGAATCTTATTCCTCATGAAGCTAGAAATGTGACTCAGACTGACATATCAGTTCATGAGGTGCAAGGAAGAAGGACATCACCAAGAAAGATAATGAGAGTAAGGCAGAAGTACACCCCAAAGAAGAAGGCCCCTGAAACACAAACAAATGTTCCTCCTGTGCAAGATCCAATGCAGTCCAAATCAATTCCAGAAGTTGGTGGTGGATCCTGTGAGGGTACCCAAGGTGGTGTATTCAAGACAAAGAAATGTCAACAAAAGTCAACAAACACTCCTCTTGGAATTCAGCCCAAGACAGTGAGCACCAGGAACAATGTCACAACCACTACCTATGAAAATATTCAGGCCAAGAGAAGAGAAATGCAGTCCAAACTTAAGGACAATCCAGTTTGGAAGATTTAGATTTGTCATGACTTCTTTACTATGAAAGTTTGTCTGTGGTTTTTTATGCTCTTGGACTATTTATGCCTTACTTTTGGATGTAATCTGATGACTATTTATGCCTTACTTTTGGATGTAATTGTATGTGTTAAGACAGTTGACATTACATCATGTAATGACACAAGACAATGGTTATGTCAAGGCACTTGATTACTTATGCATTTGATTTTGTATACCATTACTGTAGTGACTTCTTATTGCTCATACTGGTATATGGCTAGTGAAATGAAATGAACAATACACAAGATTTTTCAGGAAACACAACCACCACTACATTCTTTCACTTAGATTTGTTCACAATAACAATGATCATAGTACAAAACAAACTGATTGCATAGAAAATCAAACTAAAACACTTAAGCAAACTAAACATAGGTCTACCCCTCTACTCGTCGATTGAGTCGTAACCTTCCTCGTCCACACTAACTTGTCCCAATGACTGCAGCACCATGTTCATTATGAGAGAGAAAAGGACAAACATTGCAATGACTGTAAATTCTTCCTTCCTCTTCAGCTTATCCAACTGAGCTTGGTGCCTTGCAACCATTCGATCCATCCTCCGCCTGAGCTTGTCGATCGCATCAACATTTCTTTGTTGTAGCTCTTCAATCACCGCTACTGCTCGAGCACTAAGTGGTGGGTCGATCCACTTGTGATACCCGCAATTATCATCTCCACATTCTCTGAACCTCCTGCCTGCATTTACTCCAAACCAACGAGTCTTCACAACACTCATTCGGTAACAATCACACATAACATCGAGCAAGTCTTCACCAGCAGCAACATTGGAGGAGGCCATTGTGATGCTCACTTTCTAATTAGGGTTTAGAATTCGGTATATACATGTAATTGGGGTAAAAGGCGTGTATATATAACTGATGTAGCCGTTGTAATAAGGATATGACAATCATACCCCTGCAAAAAGAGACGGAGTTAGTGGAAGTTAACGGAATCACGCAAACTGTAAAAAAATTATTACTGCAGTATTTCAAGTGAGAGATAGTGAAAGTTAGTATTGCAAGTGGTCTGACACCCAAAATGTAAGTACATAAAGTGCATTTTACTCATAATTTAATTCTTGTAAAGTTGATATGAGGGTGAAATCCTTTATATGAATTTTAGCTAACGAAATTTGTATCGGCCTAGTTAGCCGTTGGTCTTGTTTTCAAAGATTTGTGTGACAAGTTTTGTTTGACCAGTTGGGTTTGATCCACTATTGCATTCCTTCAAATACTTTAAATACATGTGTATAAAATACGGATTTCTAACGATCAAAACACATTTACTTACTAATCATATAAAAAGCATTTTTATATTTTATTTTAATAGGTGTTTGAATTTTTGACACACGTTAATGTGTTTTATAACATACTTGAAATTATTTCTACAAAAAATTGTAATCTATAATTTCAATATTAATATTTTTTTATTCACAAATAAAATATATATTATGCGAACAATATACCTTAAATATTACTTAACGATAAGTTATAATAAATATTACTTTTTTGAAAGAACTCGTATCTTAATATACTTCCCTTATTTATACCATTTCTTAAATGATAAATATAACTCCAACGAGCAAATCACAATAACTCTCTTCACAAGATTATTTTTCGTATTATTACATTTTAATTAGAAATATACAGAAACATATATCTACTTATACATTATAATTTAATTTTCAAACTTATTTTTCATGACCTCCTATATTACTTATAAATATATTATTAATAAAATTTATACTTTATAGATGAATAGCATTCGAAAATAACTAATATTTTATAATTTATTATTACAATAATATAATGTTATTGTTCTCGTTATCAAATTCAAATACTTGAATAGCTAACTTTTTTAATATATTTCATTTCCTATAACGTAATATATCATTACATCGATCGAATATAATTTTGCTAAAAAACTACCTACATCATTATTGTTTGATATCTTAAATTTTAAAAAACATTAAATTGAATGGGTCATCTTTAACATTGAAATTATAAATCATCAATACATAATCTTATATGATATATAACAAATAATAAATATACTTTCCAAAAAAAAACAAAAAATTGAAAACATACGAAATAGTATTTGGTACTCTTAATTTTGCCATTTGCATGGGATAGCTATAATAAGAAATAATAGTCTTTTAAAGTTTATTCATCTTCTATTAATACACTAAAATATATAAAGTGTTAGGTACAAAATTTTCACCTGTTAGGACATGAAAATCATTGAACATGACGACTGTCGCATAAAAAATTTTTGTTGACACAAAGGGAACCGAAGGGAAGAGTCAACACGACGGGAGCGGGACAGTTGAACGGGGATGGAACATCAACAAAACCAAGTCAGATAACAACCCCTTAAAAATAGAAGGGAGGTTAACCTATATCCCTTATTTTCTAGCGACATGCAGCAAAAATGTGACTAAATTATAGCAATCGTGAGAGTCATGTGAAGAAATTTAAACAAGAAACAATACATATAAAATCATTATCTACATATACACACACTTCTACTTAGCCTAAAATTCTACTACTTCATTATCTACACTCACTATCTTCATTATTCACCTAGCTGATGTATTTTATATATTATTATGCATAATTCTTACACTATCTAAGACAACACACAATCAAACATCGCATATATAAATTATAATACTATTATTACCCAATAATATTCCATACTTGGTACCTCCAAAATAATTCTCCCTGTTCACATCAAATTGGCAAACTCAAATGAGAAGTTTTACACTACTTTTTCTAACTATTTTACTAATTATAATTATTTACAACACCACATATATCATATGTTCTCTCCGAGGACGAGTAGGTCTACACCGTCGACAAGTACATACACAACCGATGAGTATAAAATGCACACTCGACACATCCAAGATGCATATTTGACGATAATTAATGACATAGAAGCAAAAGTTATGGTACAAATTAGATTTGAAAAGGCGAAAATAAATATTATGAAAATTACTATCATTCTCGTAGAAATTCGACAAGACACAAGTTAAGAGGCAGTATTCTTTCATTAATATGACGTGAGGCTACTATAGGGACGAACAATAAGAGGAAGACATCAATTTTACATAAATACATATATATTTTGATGGCATGTCCACATACCGATATGATGTACATCCAAAGATGGTGTCCAACTTCATCAACTTATTGACAGAATTATACATTGACATGAAGATCAATACTACCGAGTCTAAGTTGGTGACATTTTAAGAGGTGTCCAATGGCTTGAACCTGAGTCGAATACAACCTTCACATGAAAGAAAATAAATAACACGACGATAAGAGTCAAAACACCTACTGGTCGTCATGAAAATTCCAAATTACTTGGTTAATGTCAGCGATGATAGAAAATATGAAGATCATTTTTGGACAGACGACACCGGAGATGGAGTCTGACTTGATTGATTTTTTGAAGAAAATAATGGATGCCTTCACTTAGAAACATGACGACACGATGGGTACCAGCCCTGACATGAACACACACAAGTTGAGTGGTAACCCAAATCACGTACATGGCAAATAAAAATAAGTAAATCAATGAGGAAATGGACAAGTAGCTTAAAAAAAGAATATTATGTGAAGTCGAATATCCAAAATGGCTAGAAAACATGAGAAAATGGAGATTTTTTTAGATCACACGGACTTAAACAAAGCATATATGAAAGATCCTTATCATTTACCACACACTGACATAATGATCAAAGTGATAGCTGGACACGAACTCTTAACATGTTGATCGACAGAACGGCTAGACACGAAATCTTGACATGATGCTTGACGCGTCGGCTGGATTCAAACTCTTGACATTTATGGATGCATATACTACGTCATAAATGGCCTGATACAATGCCTCTCTACTATTACAATATGCCATGTTATAATAGGTCAGGAAAGCATTACAATAGGTCTATTATAACACTAGAGGGCGTTACACCTGCGAGGATTACATCAGGCCCTTAATGTAACACCTTGGATGTCTATTGTAATAGAGAGAAAAGTATTATAATAGGGCTGTAACAATTTAATGGCCAATTGTAATAGATTATAAATGTTACATTATATTGGAATAATTTTGCAAAAGTGGGTCCCATATGCGTTAATATAACACTATATATAAACAAACTTTATAGGGGAGTAAGCAAATGCAACAATTATTTATATAGTTTTTGAAATACATAGCCAGTATCAAATATGTGATATTAGACAATAATTCTGGTAGCAACATAACAAAACTTATAAACTACATTTACATAACATTCTCATAAATTTAGAAACTAATAAAGTACGATCAAAAGCAAATTTGATAACATATTTAAGAGGTGCCACCTTCAGTAATCTTTTCATTCTGCATTTTTCCGGATTCGACCAGATTTGTAATTACAGCCAGCTTCTCTTTGATTGGCGTATGAGGATCCCGTATGATGCATTCGGCTTTTAAACCATATTCCAGAGTGAAAATAGTTTACGCATATCTTTAGGATCTCTACTTATTAATTTTGCATATTTCATCCTCAAACAAATCCTAATGAAAAAGATAAATATTTAACATAAGACAAGAAAACCCGAAAACCAAAATTAATTGTAGTGCAGTGTCATAATATTATGTGCATTTCAGTGAAAAGAAATAACTATCTTATGTTCCTATTATATGATGCTTTCATTAAGAAGTCATTTATGAACAACTTAAAAAACTAAAGGACCAAGAAATCTTTTCATAGTATAAAGAAAATCATTTATGTAAAAAATATACATGATAATCTGTACATAAAATTATAGAAGTTTACATTAGAACATTAGCAGGTTAGACTAGGTTTATGAAGTATATTTCACTTTTGGCATATGATTTCTATGATGAAGCTGGAAGATAATGTTTCACTACATACTAAGTATATAATATATGTTTGACATTAAAAATTAGAAAAGTTTAGGCTTCCTTGCACATTTGCAATTGACTTTATTAAATCAATACATTGTACATAACAATACACATCATTTCTTTATATTACACTCACTGAAAAGTGTGAGGGGGTGATTCATAAATAACTAGTATTCCGTACAACAATAACTACCAAGGAGGCTTCAAGATTTTATTGAAATATGTTTTGGCAGGGGCACTCTATTTTTCAAAATTGATAATAAAACTTTCTACAAACTAAAAATTGATTGAAGACAAGTATGTATATACTAATTTAAGAGAAACTAAAGCAAATAATGACACCATTAGATAATATCAAGGATATTAATATATAAATAATCCCAGAATAACCTACCACTCGAGTAAGATCCCCAAAAGTGATAAGAACTCCATTTGCCATTATTAGCATTAACACATGTCCATTCACTTAGTTTGGTCAGAATTTCCTAAAATATACGAAAACTATTGTATAAGAGAAATACTGATAAAAAGATATAAATAAATGGATTGAAAATGTTTTGCAAAACTTGTGTATTGGATCGATGCATAAATTATTAGCCTTTTAAAATTCCGAATTAAAACACTGCCATAAAATCCATCATCCACAACCAATTTCAAAGGTCGGAAAAGAACTCAAGTAAAAAAACACAGAAAAACTAACAGTCTCCCTCCAGCTCCAAAAAAGCCAACAGAGATATCATATATCACTACAACGGAAAAAATGAAAGAAATATTTAAATCCACATTCTAAAATAGCAACATACCTGAAACAAGCATTCAGTAGTAGATAAATGTCGCTACAAATAAGTTCTGACAAATGAGTTAGCTCAGATGTGCAAATTGCAAGTACACATGAGGAACTAGTAATTATTATAACATACTAGGTTTAATAGCCCAACATTTGATCATCGTAAATTTATTTCGAGATATTTTTACTAGAGTAAATGTTCTTGAAAATATTTATTGAACTAGCGGCGTATCATTTGATCAGGTGGAACTATGATGGTTGTTAGTGTTAATATAACAATGCTTATATGAATTTATAAACATCTTGTTTAATTAGGTAGAACTAAAAGCATACTGGATGCCAAAAGCAGGTGATACCAACAACTAGTGCCAGAAGTGAGGCAGACAAGATTACAACTACCAACCATATAATATAATTTACAATCCAAAATAAAACCAAATTTACATAGTCGATCCCGACTTGAAACCGACAGATAACCCATTGTATCTTAACAACCTTTCGGCTAAGCTCTTGCTCACTCAAAACCTGTAATATCTGCTCTGGCATCTGGAAGCCCTCAACACGGTAGGGACCATCAGGTACGCTCTTACGAGCAGTGCGCCTAAGCCTGGCCATCATCTTGCCTAACTACCATGGTTAGATCAAAGCAAAACATGTGAGTATAAAACTCAGCAAGTAACAGTTCTACGATAAAAAATCCACAATATACCATTACTGTTTTCAGGGCATTCTAATTTAAATCTTTTTTTAAATTATTTCTTCTTACGTCGGTCAAAAAGAAAACCGACACTGTATATTATCTTAATAGCATCGGCTAAAAAAAATCGATACAATAGCAACACCAACAGCGTCGGTCGTTTGACCAACCGACACAGAAGACCAAACTAGCGACGATATTCAACTTGACCAACGCTATTCTAACTCTACAGCGTCGGTTAATTGAAACGACCGACGCCTTTAGCTTTGAAAAATAGAAAAATGCGTCGGTTCTCTATTTAACCGACGCATTAGACAGTAAAGAGTGTCAGTTCTCTATTTAACCGACACTATAGGTGCGACTCCTAAAGTGTCTTCCGTACTAGTGAATATCTCTCTCGGAAAAGATGGAATTAGTACGAATAATAATTTTAGAATGTAGATCTTGAAATTAGCTTTTCATACATATTTTCAGAATAATTTTTGAGCGTACGGTTTATTTAATATAAATTTTACAAGATTGCGCTCAAAATAGAATATAACCCCATAAAATCATTTTAAAAGGCACCGATCACGAAATAAATCCGTCTATCATTTTCAGAAAGTCTCTAAGACTATTTTGAAGATAACAAAGCAAATTTCACACCTTAATCTTATTCGAGTAATTTTATAAAAATGTATAAAGGTCCAATAAACCTCACTTTAAATCAAATAAATTCCTTAAATCCGTTTAAAAATCAACAAATCACGTAGTCATGCATACAGACAAACAAGCACATATATTCACACATCGCAACTCATATCTAATCATAAAATTTCCCTTTTTATTATTATTCTCTTTTTTCGCGTATCGGGTCACGTTCTGCTTGACGGCCCGACGGTCCGATGCCCAGCGTTTCAATTACGCTTCACAATCAATTATCTTTACCAACCGACTCATCACTAGAACATAATTCTCACTTAAACATTCCATTTTATATATCAACACATATTTCACATTTAAACACTTTAATCCCTTTTTAAGACGGGTTCCGTTCTACTTGACGGCCCGACAACACAGCTTAACCCCTAAGCCGACTCTTTAAATTGGAACGCATCTATCTACGCTCCCAGCGACTAATATAAAATAAAGATAATTAACCATCAAAATCATTTAATCACATAATTTATAATTACACCACTGAAATCATACTTTAATCACTTAATCAAATCGCCAAATTCCCAGTCGTTACAATCTACCCCCTTAAAAGGATTCTGTCCCCATAATCTAGTCTAAGCAAATATATTGGGATACTTTTCTTGCATTTCACTTTCTAATTCCCAAGTTGACTCTTCCACTAATGGATTTATCCACAACACTCTAACTAGAGGTACAACTTTATTTCTAAGTGTCCTCTCTTTTCGATCTAAGATTCGAACTGGTTGTTCCACATAAGACAAATCTGGTTGAATTTCCACTGGTTCCAACTCGATCATATGGCTCGCATCAGCATTATACTTCTTTAGAAGAGATACGTGGAATACATTGTGAAGATGTTGCATTTGCGGAGGTAGCGCTAATTCATAAGCCACCTTTCCAACTTGTCGCAGCACTTCGAATGGTCCAATATACCTAGGACTCAACTTCCCTTTCTTTCCAAATCTGGTTAAACCTTTCCAAGGAGATACTTTTAACAAGACTTTGTCTCCAGGCTCAAATTGCTCATCTTTTCATTCTCGATTCGCATACTTCGTTTGTCGATCTTGAGCATCAATTAATCTTTTTCGAATCATTTTCACATTTTCTTTCGTTTGTTGAACTAGCTCTGGGCCAATTAATTTGCGCTCACCAACTTCGTCCCAATATGTAGTGATCCACATTTTCTTCCATACAACGCTTCATAAGGTGGCATGCCAATACTTGTGTGATAACTGCTGTTGTAGGAGAACTCAATCAATGGCAAGTATTCCTCCCAATTTCCTTTGAAATCTATTGCACAGGTTCGCAACATATCCTCGATCGTCTGTATTGTTCTTTCACTTTGTCCGCCAGTTTGCGGATGATATGCCGTACTCATTTTCAGCTTAGTTCCCAAATGATCATGAAATTGTCGCCAAAATCTCGAGTTAAACCTTGGGTCTCTATCAGACACGATAGATACTGGAACTCCGTGACTCATCACAATCTCGTCCAAATACAATTTGACCAACTTTTCTAACGAAAACCTTTCGTTTATCGGTAAGAAATGCGTTGATTTCGTCAATCGATCGATTACTACCCAAATTGCATCATGATTAGGCTTGGTCTTTGGTAATCTTACCACGAAATCCATCGTGATATGCTCCCATTTCCATTCTGGTATGTAATAACCCCAAAAAAATTGGATTTTTTATAACCCTTATGAATAGTGATTTTGCTGATTATGCTGATTAAGAAAACTTTTCATGCCACACTATGTAGGAGTTCTTTTATTGATATTCTGAGATCCTATTAATACTCTATATGGTATATAAGTGTATGTAAAGATCGTTAGAATCCAAATTCGAACACTTTGATTTTTCCCGAAAATCCACCAGATACCAAAATAATTGAGTATAAGGTAACATAATTGAAAGAATTTAAATTCAAGGATTATAAGAGAGGATCATAAAAGGAATATAAAATATTGAGAAAGGTTTGGGGAATCCAAGTAATAAGATCCCGGATACGATCCCTCAAATGACAAACGAGAATGAAAGTTAAGCGAACCGTATAACAGATAAGCGGTCATTAGCCAAGTAAATAAGGGTTAATCAAAGAGGTTAATGGATGATGATGTCATCACACCAACAAGGAGAAGACATGTGTTAACAAGGTAACACAAGCATGGTGACATAAGCATGACAAGAAGAAGTGTATTGTTGGTTGATTCTTGGCCATGGAAAATTTACTATGGTAAAAATTTAATCAATTGCCAAGACAAAAAGAAGAAGCAACCAAACATAATTCATAAAACAAAAAGAAGAGAAGTTGACTTTCTCTCTCAAGAACAAGCTCTCGGCCTTCTTCCTTTTTTAAGAGGAAAATTTTCAAAAATCAAGATCCAAGCTTTGTTAAATTGCAAGGTAATTATCCAAGGTCCCTTATGATTAGTTATGGCTATCCTAGGAGTTTAAGCTCCCAATTCCTTCACAATCTCTTTCAATAAATCATTGAAAAAGAGAGTTAATAGTGTTTTCAAGAAATTTAAATTGTTTGATCTTATGTTTTTGGTTAGATCTAGCTTTGGTAAGGACTTTCAAGGGCTATTTCAAGCTTCTTAGTTACTTCTACTCACCAAGGAAGGTAAAACCTCATACCCTAGCTTTACTTTGAGTATTAGGAGTGGTTTTGATTAATATAGTTTATGAGAAGCATGATTCTTGTTTGTTTAGAGTTGGGTTGGATTTGTAGTTTTTTGATGATTGAATCTTGGTTATTGGTTAATGAATCTTAAGTATAGTTAGTAGTTCTTGTTTGTGATTGAATGAGTTGGATAATCATGAGGTTATGGACTGATATAGTAAGGTTTGGATGAGGGTTGGTTGTGTTGATGGTTGTGAGTTGATTTGTGGTTGTTTGGAGTGGTTTAAAACTTGGTAATCGCGTAAACATAGCCGTCGTAATGCCCATTTTCATACCCCTGCTTGTTCTTAGTGTTCAGGACAGAGAGCTAACTGTTTAATCTGTAACTTTGCCATGCTTAGCTAGATCGTTTCGTAAGCTTCATTTTGGTATGTGGTTCGCTTGAATCCGATGTACAGTTTAGGAGAGACGACCGTTTTAAGTAACGGTGTTTTGCGAACGTACCATTACCCCTCGCTTTACTTTGAAACTATGGTTAAGGTCCTTAAATGACTAATTGGAGTACGAAATAATTATGTAAGGTTAATGAGTCAGTTGGTAGAGTATTCGTGAAAACATCGCCTTAAAATTCATAATAGTTAATTTAATAAAAATGGGGGAGCCGAGGGTACTCGAGCGACTTATGTGAATCGTTAAGCGCAAAAGCGAACGTTAGGGTCCAATTGGTTAAAGTCTAGTTTCTTAAGCGACCATGGTTTAATTCCGGCTTATGTTGTTGTTCATAGGTTACCGGACCCACTCTAAACTTAAGTCTACCCCGAAACGCTCAGGCAAGTTTTCTACCTGTTATATTGTAGTTGTGATGTAATTTATTGATGCATTATCTTGAGATAAGTGCATGGTTATTATTAGCAAAGTCTTTCGATATATTGGAGCATGTGATATGATATTTATATGTATGCCTATTTTGTAATCTTGATATTCTATTATCAATTCAAATGCTTATAAGTTGCATAATTCCTATGCTAGAGATAAGTAGTAATTGCGTATACCCTTAGTATTGGGGACCCATAGGTGAACATTTTTCTAAACCGGGAGTTGATGTTCCCGAGTATAATATATATATATAGTTTTCTATAACTATTAATTGAATAAGGTATATTCGATAGTTTTGAATAATAATCAAACTTATTTTCGATTATTCAAATAAATATCGTACTTTCGTATAAGTATATCTTTTGTTAATTATTATTCATTTCAAGTATGAGTTTTTTTTAAAGCTTCTACTTCAATTATTTTTATAAAGATTATCCTTATGGGAATATTATTTAAATAATAATATTCAGATATTTTCTAACATTCCGGGAATGATTTATTTTATTAAATCATAATTACTCTAAACATTCTTTAATATGTTTTCGAGTCTTCAAAATGATTTTAAAAGTTAGAGCAGATCCCAAAACTCATTTTCAGATTTAAGATCTTGCTTCTGAAGGGGATTTAAATACTCGCTCAAAACCTAAGGGATCCGGCTCCGTGGTGTATTTTTGGAGCAACGAAGTTGCCAACTTGATAAAAGAGTTTGATTACTTGCCCAATATTCGGGAAGTAAGCCTAATCGAAATGCGTCGGCATAAGCAACATGGGCTCAGTAGGGGTCCATGAAAGTGTAAGTGGCTCAGTGGGAGTCCATCAATGCCTAAGTGGCTGAGTGGCAGTCCAGCATAAGGTCCTAATGCGGCCAGGGTTATGACCAGTGGGGGATTCATCCATCTACTAGTAGAAAAGGTGACTTAATTGGTATCTTTGACTAATCAGCAAGATATCAGGTTTATGCCAAAATTTCTTATTTCCAAAATTCTTGGGAATGACAACTCTGCTTATACTTCCATAGCAGAAGAGTGTATGAAATGTATATATATATAGGTGTATATATATCGGGACTTAATGAAGTATCTCGTAACTTCATTCTTTATAATGATATTTCAAAGATTGAATCTATTTAAGTCTTATCTTGTAGTCTCATCTATGTGATGAACTTTTAAAACTGATTATATCTTAAACGGTAGTGGTTCAAGTAGTATTCGGAAAAGATATAAGTATATTGGAGTATTTTGTAACTTTATCTTTTCAACTTATATCGGGTTAATGATTATCTTACGCATGACAAAGATTTTCAGAAAAACGTTGAAACAAAGTTAAATATATGAGATCACCTTGCAACTATACTTTTATACAGTTATAAAATGGAACTCTGTGTATATTATGCATGGAAGAGGACTTCCAAGATTTTGAAAAGTATATATACATATATACTGAATATTTTGCGACTTGGTCGCATTAAGATATCAAACTTGGTTCATTTCTTCTTGACCAAGACTTTCATGAGTACTATGAGAATGCTCATATATTGTTAATTATTATACATATTATTTCGGTGGGATTGTTGCTCACCCTTGCTTTCTTTTTTCATCACATAACAACAGATAGACAAGATGAACAGGACCAAGCTCCCAATTCGCAAGCGGATAGGAAACGTTCTGCAGTTTTCTATAGGCGTTGATGCCACTTAGCTGAGGTAGGATCTACCAATATGCTAGGGTTTCAACTGTTGATGTACCAGACTTATGTATATTTATGAATTGTAATAATGTCAAAGAATATGTAAATTTATTCAGAAATCCTTTTGAGGTGTAATGACTTATAATTGTGGAATAAAATGACTTGTGTTATTTTGGTATTCTTCTCTGAGACTCTAACTTGTGGTGTGTGTGTTTATTGTGGGGTCACAGTACGTAGTAGTTGGTTGTTCATTAGGATTGGGTGTTATTAAGGGAAATGGAACTCGTGACAACCCGGATCCCCGACCCCGGATTTGGTGGTGTTACAGAAATGGTATCAGAGCCAAGCGTTATAAACCTCAGAGATGATGTGACGTTAAAATAATAAGTTCACTAAGATAATAAGAACTCTTGCCAAGTTCATAGTCGGACTACCTAACGTAGTACTAACAGTTAAAACCCTTATGGGAACCCTTATAAATATCGTGATAGAAGCGTAGTTCGTTATCGTATATGGTAGTGGGACTCCGAACCCTGAGGTTGAGGAGCAACAGCGCGATGATGTTTTATTACTTATTGGAGATCATATGGTGGAACCGATAGAGCGTCCTAACGAGGGACCGGATAATGCTCATGT
Organism: Apium graveolens; assembly: GCF_009905375.1. Taxonomy (NCBI): domain Eukaryota; kingdom Viridiplantae; phylum Streptophyta; class Magnoliopsida; order Apiales; family Apiaceae; genus Apium; species Apium graveolens. The sequence continues at coordinate 272,519,934 of NC_133648.1, forward strand.
TGAGGATGTAACCGTTGAGGAGGTTGTCCCAGGAGAGATTGTTGCTGAGGAGGATCCCGAGGAGGATCCTGACAAGAGTAAAAATTTGATCGCTGAGGAATTGATGACCGTAGTCAGGGCAACTACAAGAGATAGGAATTGCCGGTTACTACCGTAGGTTCGTTCAAAATTTTGCAAAGATCACAGCCCGTTTAACGCAGCTTACTCATAAGACTGAGAAGTTCGAATAGACAGAGGAATGCGAGAACAGCTTCCAAGAACTGAGGAAAAGATGGTGACGGCCCCTGCGTTTGCATTGCCAGAGGGAAAAAAAGGAGATTTTGTGATTTATAGTGATGCTTCGCACAAGGGATTAGGGTGCGTGCTTATGCAACACGGTAAGGTAATCATGTACACGTCAAGACAATTAAGGGAATATACAATTCGATATCCCCCTATGATCTTGAGCTCAAGACAATAGTTTTACCCTAAATATTGGAGGCACTACTTGTATGAAGAGAAGTGCGAGGTTTACGCAAACCCCAAGAGCTCAAGTATATTTTTACGCAGAAAGAGCTCAACATGTGCCAGAGGAGGTGGTTAGAGATAATCAATGTAACACACTAAAATCCGGGGTCAGAGGATTTGGTCGTCACTATAAAACCTCAATCCAAATTAACCTGTTTAATCAATAAATAAATGTCAGCGGAAGATATTTAGCAAAAATGACCCCAAACTAATCCAAGATCTTTTAAGGTTACAGTTCTAGAAACAAGATATCCAAATTCCACAAATAAATTTTTCACTTTCTTTTAAAACTCTTTTCAATAATTTCCAATTCACTACTAACCCGCTAGTATAACTCCGAAAAGAAGTATACTAGGCCCAAATACAATACACAACTATAATATAATATAATATAAACAACTTTATACAATAAAACTTACACTAGTTCACAAACCCTGGACCAACCACCTTCCAAAAGCTTCTTCTTTACTTCCTCGAATTACGCAGCTAAACAACGCAAGTTAATCCTCACTGGAGGTTAAATTTGAAAACAGGCAAGTATGAGCGAAAGAAATGCTCAGCAAGATCATTATGACATATATAGGGTCTTTTGATATAAAACTAACATCTGCATTAGAGCAGAACATTTAAAATCACAATTGCTGAATCATAAAATTTTAGTGGAGGAATCCTAGAATTGATTCCTTAATTGTATTCAAAATTATCTTGATATTTTTGAGCGAAATGCTTCAGCAATACTTTGAATGTTGATGAGAATAAAGCTTGTAAAATAGTGTTTACAGAAATATCATAAATAACAATAACAAGAAGCAGTGATTATGGATTGAATCACAAACTTTATTCAAAATTGAACTCTTGAAATTAATACTTATTTTGCTATCATATCAAATTAGATATTATTACGAACTTTGATGCTCACAACCTACCCGCGCTAAAATAGGGAAATCAACATCAATCATCTGCATTAATACCACCTTTGATATTTAACAACAACTTAAATATCAACATCAATCAGCATCCGAATTAAAACTGTATTCCACCTTTATTCAAAACCAAAACAGTTGATAAATCATTTTTCTATGATTATCAAAAAACAATTTAATAATTTAGACTGGAATCCTCAAACGACGGTGTGTTGCCGCCAGTGATCAGCCGCGGAGCAACACCGGTATGCCGAAGCATATCCAACTAAACAAATGGGGCACCCAAGGCACATATCGGCCTAATGGTATTATATCCTGTATAATACCTAAATCTCCGCTGGACCGCCGCCACGGCCTCTTACGCAACCATCCAATCTTAAAACATTTTATTGAAAGGGATCATAATACTCGACACCCTTATAAACTTTTATTCCCCCATTTACTTGGGCAGGAATACTCGCAAAACCAACTCATTTTTCTCAAAACTCAAAACATTTATAAATCCAGTAATTTGATGAGTAAAATCACTTAGTTATTCTGAACATTGAATAGCAGAAAAGTATTTGCATAATAAGCATTTAACTCAGCGATATGTAAAATATTTATCTATTCTGAACTTGAAAATAGGAAAAACAATACTTGCATAACAAGATTTAAAATAAATATCACTTGAACAATAAGTGATTATAGGGATACTTGCCTTTGAGATTTATTAGTTAGTCACACTCGCAAGAACGCATCTATTCTGATATTCGGTCTCAAAATATCACCGTCTTCCCTTCCACCACTTCACTGATATGCTGCTCCTGCGATTGCTAGAAGCCAGCTACCCAATACCATTCCATCTTATTCTTTATCCAACGTCTTGTCCCGATCAACTCGAGAGATCCACATCTATAATTAAAATATAGAACTTTAATCGTCTAAACGATAATAACTCGATGAACTGCGCATCAAAACCCTAATGTCTACGCATACGATAGCCCACACATAAAGGAAACAGACAAATACGGGACTCTTGATCCACGTACGCACATAATTCACATAACATATAAACACATAACTCACGTATCACATAATTCATATCACACACCTCGGTTCGTCAAAAGTTTCGACTCGGTATGTTTAAAACGGAAATCGGGTCAAAAATATAATTTATCGATCAAAAATCGACTCAGAATGATTCGTAAAACAAGTGACCTTTCGAAACAAAAGAATTTGGGTCTCAAAAGTATTTTTATTGAAAGCGGAATATTTTTCTGAGTCTGTAGGCGTTCGTTTCATATTAAACGGAAGAACAGTTTATTTATTATGAATTTTTGAACGTTTTTCAGAATTAAAAATGGGTCTCTGAATCATTTTATAATTAAATAATAGGGTTCGAACACCCGAATATGACTTTAAAATAATTTAATAATAATTATCGAGCTTTGATCATAATTTTTAAATAATATTTTAAAGCTCGTACTATTTTTCGGAATTTTTAAATCAAGAATAAATAATTAAATCTAATTAAATAATCAATTAAAATTAATTAATAACTAATTAAATTAATTAATCAATTAATATTTAAATTAATCGACTAATTAAATAATTAATTATCAACTAAAATTAATTAACTAAATAATTTGGATTTATTTTTGAATAATAATAAAAATAATAATCTTCAGAACTAAAAAATAATATTTTCTTGGAAATCGGACAGCACCTCCTCTATTTCTCGGACTGCCAGTCGATATCATATCGACACAACCAACAATAATCAACACAATAATTTATATTTACGCGTATAAACACTCCAGAAATGAATAACACGGTCAAAAATGACTTCTACAACCACTTCTAAAAATTACGAAATAAATATATAAACACTGACATGCTATAATATACCCAAAATATAAAAGTAGAAACTCAGAATCCTTACCCAAAATAAATTCTGGTCATCTCGAGGAGAATATTTGATGTCCGTAAAATATCTCTAGAAAAATTCGAAATTAATAGCCATAGACATATACACGTTGATATGCCATATGGAGTAATCAACACCGTCAAACTGCTTTTCTATACCCCGAAAATAAATTAAAACGGAAAATATGTTCCGCAAATTTTCTTCTCAAAACCTCGCAATATATATACCTATGCGTAGGTATCGAAGCGCTGATCGTTTATATATATAACAATTGAAATTTGGATGAACGGTTTGTAAGATATGAATTTTTGAAAATTAAAAGTATAAAAATATATACGACAGAGAGACAAATGAGAGAGAGGGGGAAGAAACTGTAACTAAACACGATAAGGAAAAGGAAAGGGGGAGGGGTTAACACGCGGGTAAGGGGGGTGCGTGGCACACGTTTTATTTTATTTTTTATTTTTTTTGTTTTTTGTTTTTTTTTCTTTTAACTAAAATTCCATACAATATAATTAAAATTAGTCCAAAATTAATAAATAGGGGGAATAATATTTAATGAAATAAATATAAAATTTGTACCAAAATTTTCCAAAAATTACGAATATTCCAAAAATATGAAAATATAATATATTTGAAAGTGCCACGATTTTATAAAAATGAAAATACAATTTTTGTGCGGTTTGACGTCCCGATAGGGCCCGGTCCAAAAATTTTTATAAAACCGAAATATTTTATAAAATTCTCGGAATATTTAAAAACTAATAAAATAACATTTTCATAATTTTTAAAACATTTATGAATTGTGCATCCGAGTCGCATTTTACGATTTAACGAACAAACGTGCGGGTAAATATAATCCAAAAATTTTCCGAAATAATTTTAAAATTCTCGAAATATTCAAATACTAATAAAATAAAAGTTTCATGATTTTTTTTGAAACATTGTGAAATTTAATACTGAATTTACACTTATATATCGGATCCAAAAATAGATTACTTAGCCGTTAAGTAACTATAAAAATGATACAATTTAATACCAGATTTGGATAATTATCAAAACAAAACTTCTTATAAAACACCCCTATGAGAAAATAATGTAAAAATATCTCGTCTCTCGAGATTACGGGTTTTATTGATCTACCGAAATGATTATCGTATCGAAAGTTTTGCGCCAGGATGCACACGGGTCAAACCGTAATCCGGATCGAAGAAGTTAAAACGCGGAAAATGTCCGGAATTATCATATTAGGTTAGGAAGGAGTTTTCGGAAGAGTTTCGGGTTGTAAAAACGCAAAAAGGTTGAAGTTAAACGATTTTCGGCTTTATAAAATAATTTTATAATTACTCAGAAAATAATTATTAAATCTATAAATCATTATAAAATCATATAACAATCCAAAAATTACCAGAAAAATACCATAATTATCTATATTTTGTTCTGGACATATAAGAATTAAAATACTTACACTTTATCACATATAAACACCCAATATAAATATCAATCATAAGATAATTCACCAAAATTTTCATAATAATCACATAATAATTATTTATTGATAAAAATAATTGCACAATATTTTCCGGATATTACAAATAATTTCAATTTACCGATATCAATAAGATCGGCTTTCAAATAACTTTTGAAAATAATACATTTAAGTAAATATTTTCAGAAATTAACAAGGATCGATATAACACTTAACAATTATCACATAAATATTTAATAACACCAACTCGTCAAACATGAATAAAATATACACCATTTTATTCCTTCTGAATCATAAAATCACATATATATATATATTCAAATAATAATTATAATAATTCTAAAAATATGGGATATTACAATCTACCCTCCTTATAAGGATTCCGTCCTCGGAATCAGCAGAAGAGAACACTAGGGGTCTTCTTGCCAACTTTCCAATCTTGCACATATAACTTTTCTAAAAAATTCGAACAACACTGAAATTCCTTATGCCACCCAGTTATCATGGAAGCTTCACTCTGCACCATTGTTCCTTCCACATACCATTTGACCAATTTCTCAATGGAATCACTTTTACTGATTGCGAGAAAGAAAAATAGAGAGGAAGATAGAGAGAAAGAAAAAGAAAGAGAGATAGAGATAGATAGAGAGAGAAGTAAAGAAACAAATTGACTTCGGTATACGCCACTGATATTATAACCGCATCGCAGTCCACTGTTGCTCTTGGTAATCCCATCACATAACCCTGCTTTGACTTGACCAGGATAACTCAGCTTAACTTGATTGGCATACCTTCGAATGTTTGGGATGATAAAATCATGGAATTTCAAAAAGAAAAGAATTTGATACCATAACGGGACCAAAATCTGAATTTGAGAAAAAGTATTGTTGAAATAAAAGAATAACTGAGAGATCAATATGATCAAATGAACTTGGTATTGCGTGTCCAAATTAAGACACTACTAAAGGTCGTTAACCTTCTTGTAGTCACAACACACACAAGTGATGGCGTCCCATCCAACTCCTATCACACAGACAGGTATACCTTGTGTCCCCTATAGTTAGGGTTGTTCATCTCAGTCAGAATAAAATAATATGAAAGGAATCCAAAATCAAATGAATAAAACTGAAAGGATTTCAAAACTGATATTTCTGAAGAAAAATGAAATCCAGAAAATAAGATTCTGGAACAAAAGGATTAAACGAGTGTTAGGGAATATATCCCCTAACAAATTCCTCTTTGGAGAGAGGTCAAAAGAAATTATAAAAAGAGAAGGTATTGCCAAGGTCTTAATATTTATCTCCAATTTGAACTCTCCAGTTGACTCTCCATCTGATTCTAGATGCTTCTTCATGTTCCAAGAATATCGATAATCTTCATCATCGTCGAATCGTAGTCTCGGAATATTCCACAATAGAAGTTTGCAGCTTCCCGGAGTTCCATCCAGCTCTGCATAATCATCTCAAACGAATGCACCTATCTTAGCTTACACGTTGGTACTATATTCAATAGTCCAACATGAACTCGATAAGAGCTCAAGCATCCTCACATAGCTTTATACACTCCTACATACTCTCGTTTCTAGTTTACTATAACCTGGCTCTAATACCAACCTGTACGGCCCCCAAATCCGGGGTCAGAGGATTTGGTCGTCACTATAAAACCTCAATCCAAATTAACCTGTTTAATCAATAAATAAATGCCAGCAGAAGATATTTAGCAAAAATGACCCCAAACTAATCCAAGATCTTTTAAGGTTACAGTTCTAGAAACAAGATATCCAAATTCCACAAATAAATTTTTCACTTTCTTTTAAAACTCTTTTCAATAATTTCCAATTCACTACTAACCCGCTAGTATAACTTCGAAAAGAAGTATACTAGGCCCAAATACAATACACAACTATAATATAATATAATATAAACAACTTTATACAATAAAACTTACACTAGTTCGCAAACCCTGGACCAACCACCTTCCAAAAGCTTCTTCTTTGCTTCCTCGAATTACGCAGCTAAACAGCGCAAGTTAATCCTTAATGGAGGTTAAATTTGAAAACAGGCAAGTATGAGCGAAAAAAATGCTCAGCAAGATCATTATGACATATATAGGGTCTTTTGATATAAAACTGACATCTGCATTAGAGCAGAACATTTAAAATCACAATTACTGAATCATAAAATTTTAGTCGAGGAATCCCAAAATTGATTCCTTAATTGTATTCAAAATCATCTTGATATTTGTGGTAAAACAGTGTTTACGGAAATATTGTAAACAACAATAACAAGAAGCAGTGATTATGGATTGAATCACAAACTTTATTCAAAATTGAACTCTTGAAATTAATACTTATTTTGCTATCATATCAAATTAGATATTAATACGAACTTTGATGCTCACAACCTACCCGCGCTAAAATAGGGAAGTCAACATCAATCATCTGCATTAATACCACCTTTGATATTTAACAACAACTTAAATATCAACATCAATCAGCAACCGAATTAAAACTGTATTCCACCTTTATTCAAAACCAAAACAGTTGATAAATCATTTTTCTATGATTATCAAAAAACAATTTAATAATTTAGATTGGGATCCTCGAACGACGGTGTGTTGCCGCCGGTGATCAGCCGCGGAGCAACACCGGTATGCCGAAGCATATCCAACTAAACAAATGGGGCACCCAAGGCACATATCGGCCTAATGGTATTATATCCCGTATAATACCTAAATCTCTGCTGGACCTCCGCCACGGCCTCTTACGCAACCATCCAATCTTAAAATATTTTATTGAAAGGGGTCATAATACTCGACACCCTTATAAACTTTTATTCCCCCATTTACTTGGGCAGGAATACTCGCAAAACCAACTCATTTTTCTCAAAACTCAAAACATTTATAAATCCAGTAATTTGATGAGTAAAATCACTTAGTTATTCTGAACATTGAATAGCAGAAAAGTATTTGCATAATAAGCATTTAACTCAGCGATATGTAAAATATTTATCTATTCTGAACTTGAAAATAGGAAAAACAATACTTGCATAACAAGATTTAAAATAAATATCACTTGAACAATAAGTGATTATAGGGATACTTGCCTTTGAGATTTATTAGTTAGTCACACTCGCAAGGACGCATCTATTCTGATATTCGGTCTCAAAATATCACCGTCTTCCCTTCCAACACTTTACTGATATGCTGCTCCTGCGATTGCTAGAAGCCAGCTACCCAATACCATTCCATCTTATTCTTTATCCAACGTCTTGTCCCTATCAACTCGAGAGATCCACATCTATAATTAAAATATAGAACTTTAATCGTCTAAACGATAATAACTCGACGAACTGCGCATCAAAACCCTAATGTCTACGCATACGATAGCCCACACATAAAGGAAACAGACAAATATGGGACTCTTGATCCACGTACGCACATAATTCACATAACATATAAACACCTAACTCGCGTATCACATAATTCATATCACACGCCTCGGTTCGTCAAAAGGTTCGACTCGGTATGTTTAAAACGGAAATCGGGTCAAAAATATAATTTATCGATCAAAAATCGACTCAGAATAATTCGTAAAACAAGCGACCTTTCGAAACAAAAGAATTTGGGTCTCGAAAGTATTTTTATTGAAAGCGGAATATTTTTCTGAGTCTGTAGGCGTTCGTTTCGTATTAAACGGAAGAACGGTTTATTTATTATGATTTTTTGAACATTTTTCGGAATTAAAAATGGGTCTCCGAATCATTTTATAATTAAATAATAGGGTTCGAACACCCGAATCTGACTTTAAAATAATTTAATAATTATTATCGAGCTTTGATTATAATTTTTAAATAATATTTTAAAGCTCGTACTATTTTTCGGAATTTTTAAATCAAGAATAAATAATTAAATCTAATTAAATAATCAATTAAAATTAATTAATAACTAATTAAATTAATTAATCAATTAATATTTAAATTAATCGACTAATTAAATAATTAATTATCAACTAAAATTAATTAACTAAATAATTTGGATTTATTTTCGAATAATAATAAAAATAATAATCTTCAGAACAAAAAAAAAATATTAACTAAAATTCAATACAATATAATTAAAATTAGTTTTTTTGTTTTTGTTTTTTTTTGTTTTTTGTTTTTTTTCTTTTAACTAAAATTCAATACAATATAATTAAAATTAGTCCAAAATTAATAAATAGGGGGAATAATATTTAATGAAATAAATATAAAATTTGTACTAAAATTTTCCAAAAATTACGAATATTCCAAAAATATGAAAATATAATATATTTGAAAGTGCCACGATTTTATAAAAATGAAAATACAATTTTTGTGCGGTTTGACGTCCCGATAGGGCTAGTCCGATATTTTTTATAAAACCGAAATATTTTCTAAAATTATCGGAATATTTAAAAACTAATAAAATAACATTTTCATAATTTTTAAAACATTTATGAATTGTGCATCCGACCCGCATTTTACGATTTAACGAACCAACGTGCGGGTAAATATAATCCAAATATTTTCCGAAATAATTTTAAAATTCTCGAAATATTCAAATACTAATAAAATAAAAGTTTCATGATTTTTTTTGAAACTTTGTGAAATTTAATACTGAATTTACACTTATATATCGGATCCAAAAATAGATTACTTAGCCGCTAAGTAACTATAAAAATGATACAATTTAATACCAGATTTGGATAATTATCAAAACAAAACTTCTTATAAAACACCCCTATGAGAAAATAATGTAAAAATATCCTGTGTCTCGAGAATACGGGTTTTATTGATCTACCGAAATCATTATCGTATCGAAAATTTTGCGCCAGGACGCGCACGGGTCAAACCGTAATCCGGATCGAAAAAGTTATGTTAGATATATTTGATAATGTCATGGCTAATATGTTTTATGTTTAGATTTCAGATCTTATTTGAACAGAACAAATCAGTACTTAACTGATCAGTACTTATACTGGACGACAGGACTTAAGGGATATCAGTACTTATGTCATCAGGAGATAGATATCGGAACTTAAGTGCTGAAGGACGATCAGATAAGGACAGTAGCTGATTAAAGTTAAGAAGATCAAGATAAACATAAGAAGAGATATGCATGAAGAAGGAATTCCGTGAAGAATGGAATACTTGGAATAGAAGATATCTGATTGATATATTTTAGGAAGCAGAATTATATTCCATATCAATTAGCGATTATCTTGTAACTGTGTAGTATATAAACACAGACATAGGGTTTACACTATAAGTGTTATCATTATCGAGAATATTATTTACTATAACCCTAGCAGCTCTCGTGATATTTTGTTCATCACTGAGAGATAACAGTTCCAGATTGTAACAGAGTTTATTGTTTCAATAAAGTTTGTTTTCTGTTACATAAGTTCTTGAAGTTGATTTGATTGTAATAAACACTGTATTCACCCCCTCTACAGTGAAAGTGTGACCTAACAAGTGGTATCAGAGCCTTCTGTTAACACACATACAGTTAAAGATCCAAACACAATCATGTCTGACACAGAAACTCCAACTAAGCCTACCAAAACTGAGGAATCATCAAAGACATCAACTCAGAGTCGATATGAGACTATCAGAGTTCCCATATTGAGACCATCTGAATATCCCATATGGAAGGTAAGGATGACCATGTTTCTGGAAGCAACAGATCCAGAATACCTTGATAGAATCAAGGAAGGGCCGCACAAACCTACCAAGCTCGCTGTTGTAGTTGCAGGTGAAGCAGCAATGACCGTACCAAAGGAAAATAGTGATTACACTGCTGAAGATATAGCATCTATTGCTAAGGATGCCAAGGTACGACACTTATTGCATAGTGCCATTGATAATGTAATGTCAAACAGGGTAATCAACTGCAAGACTGCTAAGGAGATATGGGATGCACTGGAGACAAGGTGTCAAGGAACTGAAACAGTTAAGAAGAACAGGAAGACAATACTCACTCAAGAGTATGAACACTTTGACTCTAGGACTAATGAGTCATTGACTGATGTATATGATAGATTTGTCAAACTCTTGAATGACTTGTCGTTGGTTAATAAGGAGTATGATCTTGAAGATACAAACCTTAAATTCCTGTTAGCTCTTCCTGAATGTTGGGATTTGAAGGCAACAACAATAAGAGACAACTACAATCTTGATGAGACAACTCTTGATGAAATCTATGGAATGCTCAAGACTCATGAACTTGAGATGGAACAAAGAAGCAAGAGGAAAGGAGGAAAGTCAAGGACAGTTGCTCTCAAGGCTGAAGAGGAATCCCCCAAACCACCTTCCTCAAAGAAAGACAAGGGTAAAGCTCTTATCATAAAGTCTGATACTGAGTCATCAAGTTCTGAGAGTGATGATGACTCAGATTCTGAAAGCTTGCCTGAAACTGATGCTGATGAGGAGATGATGAAGCTGTGTGCTCTTATGGTGAAAGGAATCACAAAGATTGCATACAGGAAGTTCAGGAAGGGAAAGAAGTTTTCCAGAAAAGGCATAAGTTCTGATAAGAAGAATTTCAGAAGATCTGAAGGAAGAGGAGGAAAGTCTGACATAGGAGATTACGCTAATGTTAAATGTTATAATTGTGGTGAGAAAGGCCACATATCTCCTGATTGCAAGAAGACCAAGAGTGACAAAGGCAAAGCTCTTGTCACAAAGCAGAAAAGCTGGACAGACACCTCAGACTCTGAAAGTGAGGAGAACTATGCATTGATGACAAATGCTGATAAATCAAGTTCTGAGAGCAGTTCTGAAGCTGCTGAAACAAAGGTACCTCAGACTACTTATGCTTTTCATACTGATGATATTAATGAGTTGAGAAGATATCTTAAAACCATGTTTGTTAGTTATAGAGATCAAACTTTAACATGTGAAAGATTAACTTCTGAAAATCTTGCTTTTAGGAAAAGAAATGATTTCTTAGAAAAAGAGTTAGTCATGTTCCATCAAACTCAGCAGGATAGAGATGATGCTTTTTATGTTAGGGATGAAGTGCTAAAAATGAATGAATCTCTAAAAACTGAGTTAGAAAAGGAGAGAGAGATTATCAGAACTTGGACTAACTCTGGCAAAACAACTCGAAATTTGCTAAGCAGTGGAAACTGGAAAGAGGGCTTAGGTTATGGAGAAAATAAAAATGAAAAAGGAACTGTAGAAATTAAGCCTGTTGATAAGCAAAAGCCGAAGTTAAAACCTGTTAAGTTTGTAACTGAAAAATCTGAAAATGAGAAATCAGAAGTTAAAAAGGAATTAGCTTCTGACAAACTAAAACAGGAAAAGACAGCTGAAGTTAACATAGGCTTAATGACAAAGAAGCAGCTTAAGCATAAGCTGAAAGATGTTAAGAATGCAAACAAGGTAAAATCACCTAGGAAAAACAGGAATGGAAAAGAAGGTGTGAATAAAAGCAATAACTATAAATCTGTTCCTGATGCTCCTAGGAAAGCATGTCATAACTGTGGAAGTTCTAACCATCTGGCTTCTTTTTGCAGGAAAAATAAGAATATTAACTCCTTATCTTCAAAATCAAGAGTTAAGAGTCAGTCTGTTAGATACAAACTACAAAATCCTTGTTTTCATTGTGGTAGTTTATGGCATTCCATTTATACTTGTAAGGAATATCATAGTTTGTACTATGATTATTATCAAATAAAACCTTCTTTAAAGAAAGTTTCTGTTGTTCCTTCTAGTGTAAGTTCTGATTCAAAGTCTGGTAGTATAAGTTCTGATAAGAAAACTGTTAACATAAAATCTGATGCTAAATCCGCTGCAAATGTTAACAAACCTAAAAAGGCCAAAGGATCCAAGCAAGTCTGGGTCCTTAAAACTAATAATTAGTGGTCTTTTTGATTGCAGGGCAACAGGAAAAATATTTTAGTTCTGGACAGTGGATGTTCAGGACATATGACTGGAAATAAGGCCCTGCTATCAGACTTTGTGGAGAAAGCTGGCCCAAGTGTTTCTTATGGAGATGGCAACATTGGAAAAACTTTGGGATATGGCAATATCAATCTTGGGAATGTCATCATTAAAGATGTAGCTCTGGTCTCAGGACTTAAACACAACTTACTGAGTATAAGTCAAATCTGTGACAGAGGTTATCATGTTGATTTCTTTGCAGAACATTGTGAAATAGTTAGTAAATCTAAAGAAAAAATTGTTCTGAAGGGATTCAGGCGTGGTAACATTTATGAAGCTAAGCTTTCAACAAGTTCTGATGGTTCTGCAATCTGTTTAGTGAGTAGAGCCTCAACTGAAGAAAGCTGGAATTGGCACAAGAAACTCTCTCATTTAAACTTCAACAAGATAAATGAACTGATCAAGAAAGATCTTGTGAGGGGACTGCCAAAATCAGTGTTTGTTCCTGATGGTCTTTGTGACTCATGTCAGAAGGCTAAACAAAGAAAATCTTCGTTCAAGAGCAAGACTGAATCATCAATTCTTGAGCCTTATTATCTGCTTCATGTTGATCTATTTGGTCCAGTGAATGTCATGTCTATTGCAAAGAAGAAATATGCGTTGGTCATAGTAGATGAGTTCACCAGATACACATGGGTGTATTTCTTGCACACAAAAAGTGAAACTGCATCTATCCTGATTGATCATGTCAAACATCTGGATAAATTGATCAAAGATTCTGTGAAAATTTTGAGGAGTGATAATGGCACTGAATTCAAGAATCTGATAATGGAAGAGTTCTGCAAAAATCATGGAATAAAGCAGGAATTTTCTGCTCCTGGAACTCCACAGCAAAATGGAGTTGTTGAAAGGAAGAATAGAACTCTCATTGAAGCTGCACGAACAATGCTTGAAGAAGCAAAGCTTCCAACCTATTTCTGGGCTGAAGCTGTGCAGACTGCTTGTTTTACTCAAAATGCAACACTCATTAACAAGCATGGAAAAACACCATATGAGATGGTGAAGAACAAGAAGCCAAATCTCAAATACTTTCATGTATTTGGATGTAAGTGTTTTGTTCTCAAGACTCATCCTGAACAGCTATCCAAGTTTGATCTAAAGCTGATGAAGGAATCTTTGTTGGATATCCACTTTTTACAAAAGCCTTCAGAGTCTATAATTTGAGAACAAAAGTGGTCATGGAATCTATCAATGTCTCTTTTGATGACAAGAAGATCACTGGACTTGAAGATTGCATTGATCATGATCAGCTGAGATTTGAAAATGAAGATTCATATTCTGATACCTCAAGTCCTGACAGTCTAAGTCCTGATACTGTAAATTCTGATGGATTAAACTCCGATGTTATTGAAACTGTGGTGACTACGTCAAAGGAAGATGCACCAATGCAGGGGGAGCATACTCAAGATATTATCACATCTCAAGAAGCATCAGAACATACATCTGGCTCTTCAAATTCTGATTCGTCAAGTTCTGATAAGCCAAGTACTGAAAGTACTGAAAATCTAAATACTGAAGGATCCAACTCAGAGAGCATAGTTTCAGGGGGGGCATCAGAAAATGAAACCGAAGACAGCATGAATCATGGGGGAGCATCCAGTTCTAGAGAAAATCTTCCATCTGCAAGGAAGTGGACAAAATCACATACACCTGACTTGATAATTGGAAATCCTGAGGCAGGTGTCAGAACTAGAACAGGTACTTCGAATGAATGTCTTTACAATTCTTTTCTCTCTCAGTCTGAGCCAAAGAAAGTGGAAGAAGCTCTTCAAGATGCTGATTGGGTGCAAGCAATGCAGGAAGAGTTGAATGAATTTGAAAGAAACAAAGTCTGGACCTTAGTGCCAAGACCCAAGAATAGATCGGTTGTTGGTACAAAGTGGGTATTCAGAAACAAAACTGACAGTGATGGCATAATTGTAAGGAATAAGGCAAGGCTGGTTGCAAAAGGATATTCTCAACAGGAGGGAATTGACTATGATGAAACATTTGCGCCAGTTGCTAGGTTAGAAGCCATAAGAATATTCATGGCTTATGCTGCTCACAAAAAGTTTACTGTCTTTCAAATGGATGTGAAAAGTGCTTTTCTCAATGGAGAATTGGAAGAGGAAGTATATGTTGAACAACCTCCAGGCTTTGTAGATTCCAAACATCCAGATTATGTCTACAGGCTTGATAAAGCACTTTATGGACTTAAGCAAGCTCCTAGAGCATGGTATGAGACTTTAGCTCAGTTTCTTCTGGAAAGTGGATTCAACAGAGGAACTATTGACAAAACACTGTTCTATCTCAACCATGGCAAGGACTTACTTTTGATTCAGATTTATGTTGATGATATTATTTTTGGGTCTCCAAATGACAAACTTTGCAAAAAGTTTGCCAACCTAATACAGTCAAGATATCAGATGAGTATGATGGGAGAACTCAGTTATTTTCTGGGCCTTCAAGTCAAGCAGAGTGAAGAAGGAACTTTTATTTGTCAATCTAAGTACACCAGAAACTTGCTGAAGAAATTTGGAATGCAAGACTGTTCAAGTGCATCCACTCCCATGGCCACTGCAACAAAACTGGATAAGGATACTGGTAATTCAGTAGATATTACTGATTACAGAGGTATGATTGGCTCACTTCTCTATCTAACTGCTAGTAGACCAGATATCATGTTTGCTACCTGTCTTTGTGCAAGATTTCAAGCAGATCCAAGAGAACCTCACTTAACAGCTGTAAAAAGAATCTTTAAGTATCTTAAAGGAACAGCTGATCTAGGATTATGGTATCCTAGAGAATCATATTTTAAATTAATAGGTTACTCAGATGCAGATTTTGCAGGTTGCAAAATTGACAGGAAAAGCACAAGTGGAAGCTGCCAATTTCTTGGAGGCAGGTTGGTTTCTTGGTATAGCAAGAAACAAAAGTCAATTTCCACATCAACTGCAGAAGCAAAGTATATTGCTGCAGGAAGCTGCTGTGCACAGATTCTCTGGATGAAGAATCAGTTACTGGATTATGGGTTAACATATTTCAAAATCCCTATTTACTGTGATAATCAAAGTGCTATTGCTATGACAGGTAATCCAGTTCAACACTCTATGACAAAGCACATCAGCATCAGGTACCATTTCATCAGGGAACATGTGGATGAAGGTACAGTGGAATTGCATTTTGTTCCCATAGATCAACAAGTAGCAGATATCTTCACAAAACCACTGTGTGAAGCTACCTTTTCAAAATTGGTAAATGAACTTGGAATGATTTCAGGTTCTTTCTCTAAATCTGCTTAAACTTGTTCTATGTTATCAGACTTTATGATCAGTATTTACAGAATTAATCTCTTTGTATATTCTGTGCATTAATTGATAAATGTCTTTAAGTACTGACTGTTGTCTGATATATGTTTCTAAACTCTGATAAGTGATATGTCTGTTTCAGTAACTATTCAATCCTATGAGGATAACTGTGCTAGATACTGACCTAGTAGTCTTCAATAAACAAATGATTCCATGGAAGAAGTAATTATTTCAGTGGAAATCTTATGACACTAGCAAATTCTGATAATTGAGCTTAGCTAAGTCACAAATTAGAATAATGCTACTCATCTGTTAAGTTCTGATACTAGTAAAACTGCTGAATGCACTAAGTGCTGATAGACCTCTCTTATCAAAAGAAAAAAAAATCAAAGAATAATAGCAGGTACTCCTTTGAGATCTAGAGTAAAAATGTGAAAGGGACGACCCAAGTGCATTGCTGGTATTAAGTAAATATGCATTAGAAAAGCAAAATATTTTTTCTTGGTGACTGTTCACACTCTATGATTACTGGAGAAATACTCTGATAATAGCATAAATTCTGATAAACAGTCGTGACTCACTTACACTGAGAAGCCACTGTAAAATAGAATTTCAAAAGATGCATAAAATTAGCACAAAAACAGTTGAGGTGGACTCATGCATGAACTCATTTATCAGCAGGTTTCAGGATAATGACAGCTCTTTAGCAAAATTTTAATTATGACTTATTTCTAAGATGTACTGAAGTAGATCAGACTTTACTCTTTGTCTGTTATTTAGCTTAATGCACACACTAATCACTCCATCTGAATGATGAAAATTTCTGTGGTGGTCTATGTTATTTTAGATAAACAGTCATTGTGTCATTTTTGCACAAATTCTGAGGACAAGTTCTAGTTACACGTTCTGATGATTAAGTTCTGACGTTCATAACTAAGAACTTGTATGAGTATTTACTAAGATAGACATTCCTTGTTCGAGTTAAGACATTATGTTCTGATGACTGTTAAGTTCTGGTATAGGTCTAAGTTCTGATTTTTCAGTCTAACCCTTTACTTGACTTATCTGTGAGTAAAATTTGGTAACAGTCTCAGATTAATTTCGAAATGTTGAAGTGGAAGATTAATAGTCTATGGTTAAAACATAATGGCACTCGTCCTTGAACAGTTCACTCTTGTTACATGTGCACATTCCTTTTCCAATGACTGTTATTCTTTTTCAAAGTCTAGGGAGACGAGGTAGAATTAATTCTACCTGTCAGCATTAAATATCTTTGCGTCTCTTGGCATTCTCTTGCCTATATACACAGCCACTTCACATTAGTCTTCTCATCACACTTGTATCACAAATTCAGTCTTGTTTTTCATTTACTATCACAAATGGCTGAATTTGGCTGGTTCTACAATTACGGTGATGAGACTGTGCATGTCTTTTTGAATGGAATTCCAACTCCCTACCCTATCACCAACATCCCTCACAATCTCTGGATTCAATTTCCAGAGGTTATCAAACGTGATCTGGTGGCCGTTCGAAGAGACCTTCACCTTCGTCGTATCCGTCAGCAAGAGCGAATCATTCGACTCGCTATCTTGTTTGTCGAAGATAGGAAGAGGAAGATGACTTAATCTCGTCTTCTTCCTGTTCTTCTTCATCCTCAGCTTTGTCAGGCTTCTTTGCTAGGACTAAAGCTGTTGACGTTAGGATTAGAAGCTTAGGGAAAATCTTGTATTGATGTAATTTCTATTTCATATATGTATTGACTTGATATATTAATGAAAACTGTTTTTACTTCAAGATTTTGTCTCTGAGTTATTTTATCTTGTGTTGTTAAATCCTGCTTGATATTCTGATGACCATTTAAATTTTGTCTTTATTTAAGTTCTGATTCTTTGTCAGCACTTATTCATCGAAATTATCTCGGTCATTTTTCACATGATTCATTTTCAGAATATTAATGTTGCGGTGAAAAATAATTCAATCAGTGCTAACGGTTTAAATTTTGAATTAAAATTGTGTCTCTTGATAAATGGAACGGTTTTTCCTTGAAACAAGGCAACTGGGTAAGTAATCATTCCTGTTTTCTCGAGCCCAGTAACTATCCGTTATTACTGCATGTCTGACAGGTGTCCAACGGTAACATTTTTTTTCAGAGTATAAGAACAACAGAGAGAAGATTTCTTTAATCTTTTATTTTCTTTATTCTTTATCTCTCTTCTTACTTTTACTCTCTTTCTCATTCTTTCTCACGTTGGTTTTTCATACATCCATTATCTCAAACACCTAACAGGTATACTTGAATTTCAATATTTTTTCACATGGCACCAAAGGATTTAATCATTGATGGAGCAAAGTTTGTTCCAAACAACTATGCTGCAATTCTTGATCATGCTGAAGCTCCATCTGAATTGCATTTTGTGCAAGATCTTCTTGCACATAGTGAGGTTGGGTACGCCTTAACTCAGCCTGAATTATTTTCAAGTCAACAAGTTCTGCGGTTCTGGAGGACTGGAGTTTTTGATGATGGTGGTAAACGAGGAACTCCCAGTATTATCTTCCAAGTGGGTGATTCATCCTATGTAGTCACTCCTGGTACAGTACGAAGAGCATTACATCTTCCAGAAGATTGTACCTTCTCTATACCAGAGGAATCAGAACTTCGGGGGTTAATGACTGATTTGGGATATGAAAAGAGTCTGACGAAACTTGGACAGTTGAAACGGGCCAATATCAGAAGAGAATGGAGTTTCTTCTTCGATTGCATCACCAAGGCTTTTGGCAACAAGTGTTCAAATTTTGATGTCATCCCAATTCTGAGTCAGCACATCGGGTATGCTATTATCCATCAAACTCATTTTGATTTTGCAACTGGAATAATTGGTTTTATTGGGGATAGGATGACAGAGGATCGAGATGTTGTTTATTTTGCTAGATTCTGTCAACTTATTTATACGTATTATACTGCTGAACCCCAGTTAGTCAGCACTCAAACCCCACCTTTTAAGGTTGCAAAAAGGTACTTTAACGACTTGATAAATGATGACACAAAGAAATCAATGGTGAGACAATTACAGATTCTTCAGTCTGTGAAACAGATTCTGGTAAATGCTGATCCTGCTACTTACAAATCTGTTTACTCAAATGTTCAACCAACTCACCATAACCAAAATCCATCAACCTCAGTCCCTACCTCTCATTCTACTCAACCTACCCTCAGAACTTATCTCAAATCCTATCTCTCCACTTCACAGACTGCTCAACCTTCTTCTTCAGCACCTACTGTGAAGCCTACATCCTCTAAACCAAAGAGAACAAAGTCTGTTCCTCAAACATCTCAGAAGAGGAGGAGGATCACCTTGAGAGATGACTCAGATTCTGAGGAACCGAT
Organism: Apium graveolens; assembly: GCF_009905375.1. Taxonomy (NCBI): domain Eukaryota; kingdom Viridiplantae; phylum Streptophyta; class Magnoliopsida; order Apiales; family Apiaceae; genus Apium; species Apium graveolens. Next base: position 272,539,398 of record NC_133648.1, read on the forward strand.
TCCTTCTTCAGAACCTGTGGTAGATGAAGCTGAGAAGGCAACTTCTCAGAAGGATTCTGCAATTGGGGGTTCTAGGCTTCTCAAGAGGCTTAAACGTATGACGGTTCCTGAAACTCCCAAGGAATCCAAATCAACAAGGAAGTACAAGAAACAGAGGGCACAAAGGCCAGTTTCAGATGATGAGGAGGAAGCAGCTAAGGAAGGGGATCAGGAATCTCTGATCTCACAAGACAAGGAATTTGCTCCAGTCACTTCTTCTCCATCAACTCCATCTCAGGAACCTGTATCTGAAAAGGCTAATTCACCTTCTATGTCTCTTGTTGATCCAGGCACAAGTGCTGAAATTGATATTCAGAACCTGGTTGTGCCTGAAATACTTTTCTTAGAAGCTCCAACAGCAAATAATCCTTCCACAACACCTGTTACTGATGCTGTTCAAACTCCTGAGTTATCACTAACACCTTCTCTGCATCAAGATGCTGCTGATCAGATTTTAGGTGAGCATCATGATATGGATGTTGATCAGAACTTAGTATCAGATCAGCAATTCGAGGATGTTGAAGCCTCCATTGCTACTCACACAGTTGTCTTATCAGAAGATACTGATTCTCTAAGTTCTGATGCTGCAAATGTTGGAGATACTGGTGAGGCTGCTACAACTGTAGATGCTGATGAAGCAGGTCCTTCAGGACATACTCCTCCACTGACTCTTCCTAAGTCTGAACTGGTAAAGGAGTTTGTTATCAGGGATGCACCAGTACCTTGGAGTGAAACTCCTGCAGGACAGGAGTGGACTAAGGAATGGAACTCAGTTTCCTGTGTTCCAAATGCTTTACATCTTGCTGAGCACTTGACTAAAGCTGATGAAATGTTACATTCTGATGATTTTAAAACCCAGCTTAGAGTCACTGCATTGAGTACTAAACATCTACAAGGTCTTCATTCCAACACTCATGCAGAGCTACACAAGATTCAGGAGAACTTTATCAAACAGGAACAAGTTTGGAAAATTGATAAGAAAAAGTTCTTCCAACCTACCATTGACAGGGTTGCTTATATTGAGAAAACTCAAGAGAAGAAACAAGCTCAGATTGATCAAATTTTGACAAATCAAGCTTCTCAGCAATCGCAACTTACTGAAATCCAGACCTCAGTGGAACTACTTATCTCTCTTTTATTACCTGCTGATGCCAAAAAGGGGGAGAAGGTAATTAAGTCCAAATGCAAAACCAACAAGTCACTGCAAGGAAAGGATGATGGAAAAGATGACCAAGGAAACTCTGGAATGGGTAGTGGTCATAGTCAAGGTAGAAGGTTTATATCAAGACAAGCTAGTCACAAAACAAGTTCTGATACTGGGAAAAGAATAAGTTCTGCTGCTGGTAAAAGGATAAGTTTTGATGAACTTCTAGATCTTGATGAGGAAATGTCAAGACAGTTATTTCTACAAGAAAATCCAGGGATGGACTTGGAAAGTTTAAAGGAAGAAGAAGCCAGACTTAAATCAGAGAAAGTCACATCTAAATCTGAAGCTTCTGGTAAAAAGTTACTTCCAAAACCTAAAGGCATTGTGATCAAAGAAAGGATACATACTGAAGAAATTTTGGCTAGATCACAACCACAGATAGATCCAAGATCCAAGGGTAAAGAAAAGGTTGGTGAACCTATCAAGCCTTATGTACCTCCTGAGGAAGAAGAAATTACTGATGGAAAAGATGATCTTGCTCTGATTTCAAGAAAAGTTCTTAAAACAACCTCTGACATGGCTCAAGTTGTTCAGAGTCAAGAAATTGTAAGTTCTGATATTCAGAAGAAGCAAGTAACCTCTGACAGTGCTCAAGTTAACTTGATATCAGAAAATAAATCTAAAACACTCCTACCAGGATTCACTAAAGCAAAACAGACTCAATCTTTGAAGACTACTCCAAGTGGTTTTGAAGCAAGAGTAGTTACTGGAAAGGAAGCTAGAGATAAAACTGGATTGGGAAGTGCTGATGAAAGAAGAGTACACAACACTACCGATGATCCAACTTCCTTGAGTGAACCAGGTATTGGAGCAACTCCTGAGAGATTGAATCAACTAGAATCTGTACAGATGGTTTACCATACCTACTTGAAAGAATACATCATGTTGTATTTCATGACAGATGGTAGGGTTTATCATATAAGACAAAATGCCATTCCTTTGAAGTATTTTGAAGAATTGGAGCATGTACTTTTCTTACTTCAAGTGGATAACAGAATAACAGAGACTGCTGCAAACTACTTAAAAGAACAGATTCAGAGATAGAAAAGGCTTTATTCTGTTAAGTCTGACAGCAGATATGTTCCAAAGTACAGAAATCACAATTGTGATATTGTTGATATGAAGCCTAATACTGCACAGATCAGAACATATCTTGGTATTAAGGGGCTTGAATTCAATCTAGAGTCTAACAAAGCTTATGTCATAAGACTAGATCGGGAGTTGAGAAAAGCAAAGATTAATGATCTCAGAGCTGCAATATTTCAAACTGGTGAAGATACTACAGAGCTTAAAGATGTCAAACGGAGAATGATTGATGAACTCAGATATGCTGAGAAATGTTTGTTGAAGAATTATCTCAGAACAACTCCTGACATCAGAGAGATCAGGAAATGATGAAGCCAAGTCAAAGATCTACAACTACTTAAATTCTGATGTGTATACAGACCAAAGTTGTTATCAGAAGTTAAATTGGTAAAAGCTTTAAGGACTGTAAGTTGTAGTTATCTTGTCTATTTCTCATGCATTTGTACTTAATGTTTTTGACATCATCAAATATCTGTTAAACTTGTATATTTTGCTAATTTACAAGTTGGGGGAGATTGTTAGATATATTTGATAATGTCATGGCTAATATGTTTTATGTTTAGATTTCAGATCTTATTTGAACAGAACAAATCAGTACTTAACTGATCAGTACTTATACTGGACGACAGGACTTAAGGGATATCAGTACTTATGTCATCAGGAGATAGATATCGGAACTTAAGTGCTGAAGGACGATCAGATAAGGACAGTAGCTGATTAAAGTTAAGAAGATCAAGATAAACATAAGAAGAGATATGCATGAAGAAGGAATTCCGTGAAGAATGGAATACTTGGAATAGAAGATATCTGATTGATATATTTTAGGAAGCAGAATTATATTCCATATCAATTAGCGATTATCTTGTAACTGTGTAGTATATAAACACAGACATAGGGTTTACACTATACGTGTTATCATTATCGAGAATATTATTTACTATAACCCTAGCAGCTCTCGTGATATTTTGTTCATCACTGAGAGATAACAGTTCCAGATTGTAACAGAGTTTATTGTTTCAATAAAGTTTGTTTTCTGTTACATAAGTTCTTGAAGTTTGATTTGATTGTAATAAACACTGTATTCACCCCCTCTACAGTGAAAGTGTGACCTAACAAGTTAAAATACGAAAAATGTCCGGAATTATTAGATTAGGTTAGGAAGGAGTTTTCGGAAGAGTTTCGGGTTGTAAAAACGCAAAAATAGTTGAAGTTAAAAGATTCCCGCCTTTATAAAATAATTTTATAATTACTCAGAAAATAATTATTAAATCTATAAATCATTATAAAATCATATAACAATCCAAAAATTACCAGAAAAATACCATAATTATCTATATTTTGTTCAGGACACATAAGAATTAAAATACTTACACTTTATCACATATAGACACCCAATATAAATATTAATCATCAGATAATTCACCAAAATTTTCATAATAATCACATAATAATTATTTATTGATAAAAATAATTGCACAATATTTCCCGGATATTACAAATAATTTCAATTTACCGATATCAATAAGATCGGCTTTCAAATAACTTTTGAAAATAATACATTTAAGTAAATATTTTCAGAAATTAACAAGGATCGATATAACACTTAACAATTAGCACATAAATATTTAATAATACCAACTCGTCAAACATGAATAAAATATACACCATTTTATTACTTCTAAATCATGGAATCACATATATATATTCAAATAAAAATATAATAATTCTAAAAATACGGGATATTATAATCAAGGATTATGATTATGAGAAATTTATCAGCCATGTAAAGCCAATGTGGTGGCTAACGCCCTTGGTAGAAAGGAGAGACTCAAGATGATAATGTCTTCAAAGAGTAGAAAAAAAGATTTCGAGAAAAATGGAAATAGAAGTGAAGGTAACCAGAGTCGGTACTGAAAGGCTGTTTGAGATTGTAATGCAACCCGAATTATAGGAAAAGATCATATTGTGCCAAGAAAAAGTGATGAATGAAGGCAAAGAGCCAATGACTGGAGAAGAGATTAATACCAAGAAATATGATAAGGGAATAATGAGGTATTCCTACAGAATTTGGATTCCAAACGTTTAAGAGCTTAAGGACTGAATCTTAGATGAAATCCATAGTTCGAGGAATAAGATTTAGGGTAAACCCTGAATATGATAGTCAGGGAGGTCACCATCAAGAAAGAAGGAACCCATAACATAATGAAGTGGAAAACAAGGATTTTAACGTATGAGATAACCCCGATTATGGGAGAAGGATGAAACATTTCATACTGAGAATACAGAAGTCGAGCAAGATAGGGATAACCAGGATGGTACTCCTATGGGGCAATTCATGGACCTGCCTAAACAAAACTTATACTTTTATCCCCAACCACCATCATGAGGAAATAATGCGGTGGAAATTTTTTCCCAGGGCCTTTAAGTCGCTAAGCTCTCAGAGTTCTAAGGAACAAGCTAACCCAGTCAAGGAAAGAGCCTGGCTAAAGGAAATAGAAGAATCATTTGAGATTCTAAATGATTGAGGAAGCGCACAAGACTATTTCGCCACTTACCTTCCTAAGAGAGAGGCCACCCGCTGGTGGAAGGCTAAGGAAGATAGAGAAATAATGTAGAAGTTTTAAAACCAGACCATAGGCGGACAAGTATGATGTATAATTAATCTAGGTTGTGAAAGTCATCAAGGTTCATTTGAAGGGCACGAATCCAGAATGACGGGATGTTTGAAATCAATGCTTATGTTGTGTTGGTTCATAAAATGGTTGTAAGAGAAACGAAATTAAAAGACTAAAAGGGGAAGGAGTATAAAGGAATATAAAGGAAATAAAAGTTGAGGAACGATAAGGGAATTAGGAATGCGGAAATCCTAAGGAACCCTATCAATAAAGATAAGAGAAGTGGGTAATCGATAGGGTGATGGTGATTGACCATGAGGTAAAGTTGAAGTTTGAAGGCATAAGTGATACATATATGTTATCCTCTTTAAGTTGGGAGGATTCGAGGAAACCTTGAGATAGTTCGAAGGATAAATAATAAGACGCGGATAGACTGAAGAGACAAAAAGAGGTAAGAAATTATGAAATTGGATAAAGGAAGTGACCTTTAAGAATGTGAAGTATATGTAACACCTGTGAAACACCAGGTATAAGAGATATCCCCATATTGAGAAAACTGTTGAGATAAATAATAGTTGCGAATGAGGATTTATTAATAAAAGTTCACGTTGAACACGCCCAATATCTTCCAGAACATCCCTGTTATCATTACTAAATCAGGAAAGAAAAGCGGATAACCATTGTTATCTTTTGGAGGCCATATGGATTGACCTCAGCTTGAATAAGGATGCTATTGTGAAATTTGGTATAGACTATCGAGGTGGGAATGATTGAATAAGATAATCTATCAAGGATATATGACTTGATTTGTCCATGGAAGGATGCATGTACCTTTTTAAAGGTGGAACTAAGGATATAACCTCGATAACTTGAGATGAATCCTAGGGGAATGCATAAAGGTTGGCATTTTACCCTTAATAGGGACATTATGAGTTTGGGTAGTACGGAATGAAGGACTAAGGCAATAACAACATTTAAAGATCAGTGGAGAAAGTTTTCAGAACTATATAGACAATGATTCTGGTATTAGTAAATGGTATCTTGATATGCCCTGTACCTAGGGTGTACCTGATAAAGGATTTAAGGATAACCTTAGAGGTTTTACAAGGAGAAAGGTAATATTCAAAGTTCTCAAGAATATAAATTTTGATAAAGGAAATATGACGTAATTATAATAATGCCAGGTGGGGCACGTGTTGAACCATAAGAAAGTATAGATCGGCCCAATGAGGGTCGAGATTGGTGAAAACAAGAAGGACCCAAGATAAGAGACGTCCTAAATATGATCGAGAGTGAGTCGTGACAATGTTCACATCTAAAGACTAAGGCAATGACTTATGGAAAAATGGTGATTTTTTCTCACCAGGACTTAAGAAAAGCATTTTCACATAAGCAGTGATTGAAATGAAGTAGAAAATTTAGTTGGAGATCATTCAAAAGACATTGATTATAAAAACTATTACTATCAGGAAAGGCCAATGAGGTGGCTGACACTCTAAGTGTAAGAGAGCAATTATAGGCGCTCGAGCCAGAGGGATACGGTAATGATGGTTAAAGCCGTGAATGTTGTATCATGGTTTGAAAGATTGACATTCCTTCTGATGATTATGCGATACTCAACCGTAATATTAGTTTGGTAAAGATTTAATTCATGTAATCACCGTGAGCGGGCTATCTATCTTAGAAGGTCCTATCTTAAGAATAAGCCAGGACCATGTTTCAAAAAGGACTAAACAAACCTTTGAGTTAAGTCTTCTATTGAAGGCATATGATTGAGAATGGTAACCTGCTATCGTTGCTTTAATTGAAACTCTTCTGCAATTTTATCTGCTTCATGTCATGAATGTACGTTAGGATCTGGAGTGTTCTTCATGAATCATGAATGGTGATTATGTTAACTCCTTAAAAGATTTTGATATGGCAGGTATGGACTCTGTATGGTTAGATATTAAGATTTCATGGAAAACGAATGACTACAGTAGGTCAGCGGTAGACCATAGTAATGCAGCGATGATTCCGCGAGTAATGAGCCGATTACAACCGTAAGAGTTGTATTAGAATGGATGTTGATATTGAGTACCACTAATCGGGTCGTGGTGATGTATAAGTTATCATTTATAGACTAATTAAGTCGATTATCTACCTATTGAATATTTATTCCTTCTTATCAATAGAGAGTCATATTACTATAGGAGGAAGGTTGCGGTGCAAGCATAGAATTGTAGTAACGATGATGTCTAGAATGAAATCCCAGATTCGATTTTCGATGTCGAGGGAGTTCAAAGGTGATTGTGTATAAGCTCGAGCAAGAGCATGGGTCAATAGAATGATGGACGGAATAGGGAAAGATTTAGGAACATGAATTGCGATGCTATAATACTTGATGCTGAGATATATACATATATATATATATTTTGTTCTCTTGTGATAAACCTCTATAGTTCAGAGGTAGACTCCAAGCCAGATGTTTTGTGGCAATATTTTTTATATATTTCTCTTAAATTCTTTCTTTTCTCTTCTTTTCATTTTCATGTAAATTGAGAAGAACAACCCTTCCAGAAGGGGAGGTATTGCCAAATGACTATCTATCTGTGTGATAGAAGCCTAGTAGGATACCACATGTTGTTTAATTGCTTGTCAGATAGTAAAGGCTGGCCACCTTCTGTACTAACTATGTAATAGAACAAGTGTTCATGATCATAGTGATCTCTCAATAAATTCTTTACTTCTATATGATTGATCAAACTTTGGAAGATGGAAGCAACTAGAGTTGAAGTGGTATTAGTACGGTGGTATTCCGAATCTAACGCGTTCGTGATACTAAGGTTGACGCGGTTATTAAAAGGTTATAGAACACTAACGAGCAAAAGTGTAACCTGTATAATATTAGGTACGGAAGATAGTAACGATTACGAACTAGAAAAGAGTGGGTATTGAGAAGCAAAAGCTATAACGCTAGAAGCTATGATGAGAGTCCGTGCAATAGACTTGAAAGAACTTGGAATGATCACTTAACACGGATTGAGTTTTCTTACGACAATAGATCGTATGTCATTATTGAGATGTCGCCTTATGAGATCATTGAGGAAAGACAATGTCGATCTCCCTTATGTTAGGATGAAGTAGTAGAGCGCAAGATACTTGGACCAACAGTGGTCCAAAGGAGCAAGTATATTACAGATTTAACCAGAGGACGGCTGGTAGCAGCCCAAGATCGACTATAGAAGTATGTCAGTTTGGCCCGAAAGGACAAAGAGTATGGAGTAGGGAACCTAGTATTGTTAAAGGTATTCCCTTGGAAATGATTGATGAGGTTCAGAAATAAAGGAAAGCTAAGTCCACGATTTGTTGGACCCTTGGATATATTAAGACATATTGGGAAGTTATCAAATGAACTAGCCCTAGCCCCGAACTTGCAACAAGTTCACAATGAGTTCCAAGTATCAATGTTAAGGAAGTATGATCCATAGGCGAGACACATAGGGGAATATGAACACATAAACCTCCGACCAGACTTAACCTATGTGATGCTAGAAAAGTATCCCCAACTATTTTCTATCTGATTCCGGGACGGAATCCTTTTAAGGAGGGGAGACTGTAATAACCCCAAAAATTTTTGGACTTTTTGTAACCCTTATTAATAGTGATTTTGCTGATTATGCTGATTAAGAAAACTTTTCATGCCACACTATATAGGAGTTCTTTTATTGATAATTTGAGATCTTATTAGTACTCTATATGGTATATAAGTGTATGTAAAGATCGTCAGAATCCAAATTCGAACACTTTGATTTTTCCTGAAAATCCACCAGATACCGAAAGAATTGAGTATAAGGTAACATAATTGAAAGGATTTACATTCAAAGATTATAAGAGACGATCATAAAAGGAATATAAAATATTGAGAAAGGTTAGGGGAACCCAAGTAATAAGATCTCGGATATGATCCCTCAAACGACAAATGAGAACGAAAGTTAAGCGAACCGTATAGCAGATAAGCGATCATTAGCCAAGTAAATAAGGGTTAATCAAAGAGGTTAGTGGATGATGATGTCATCACACGGACAAGGAGAAGACATATGTTAACAAGGTGACACAAGCATGGTGACATAAGCATGACAAGAAGAAGTGTGGTGTTGGTTGATTCTTGGCCATGCAAAATTTAACATGGTAAAAACTTAATCAATTGCCAAGACAAAAAAAAGAAGCAACCAAAGGCCTTCTTCCTTTTTCAAGAGGAAAAATTCCAAAAATCAAGATCCAAGCTTTGTTAAATTGCAAGGTAATTATCCAAGGTCCCTTATGATTAGTTATGGCTATCCTAGGAGTTTAAGCTCCCAATTCATTCACAATCTCTTTCAATAAATCATTAAAAAAGAGAGTGAATAGTGTTTTCAAGAAATTTAAATTGTTTGATCTTATGTTTTTGGTTAGATCTAGCTTTAGTAAGGACTTTCAAGGGCTATTTCAAGCTTCTTAGTTACTTCTACTCACCAAGGAAGGTAAAACCTCATACCCTAGCTTTACTTTGAGTATTTAGGAGTGGTTTTGATTAATATAGTTTATGAGAAGCATGATTCTTGTTTGTTTAGAGTTGGGTTGGATTTGTAGTGTTTTTGATGATTGAATCTTGGTTATTGGTTAATGAAGCTTAAGTATAGTTAGTAGTTCTTATTTGTGATTGAATGAGTTGGATAATCACGATGTTATGGACTGATGTAGTAAGTTTTGGATGAGGGTTGGTTGTGTTGATGGTTGTGAGTTGATTTGTGGTTGTTTGGAGTGGTTTAAAACTTGGTAATCGCGTAAACATAGCCGTCGTAATGCCCGTTTTCATACCCCTGCTTGTTCTTAGTGTTCGGGACAGAGAGCTAACTGTTTAATCTGTAACTTTGCCATGTTTAGCTAGATCGTGTCGTAAGCTTCGTTTTGGTATGTGGTTCGCTTGAATCCGATGTACGGTTTGAGAGGGACGACCGTTTTAAGTAACGGCATTTCACAAACGTACCATTGCCCCTCGCTTTATTTTGAAACCTTGGTTAAGGTCCTTAAATAACTAATTGGAGTACGAAACAATTATGTAAGGTTAATGGGTCAGTTGGTAGAGTATTCACGAAAGCATCGCCTTAAAATTTGTAACAGTTAATTTATTAAAAATTGTGGAGCCGAGGGTACTCGAGCGACTTATGTGAATCGTTAAGCGCAAAAGCGAACGTTAGGGTCCAATTGGTTAAAGTCTAGTTTTTTAAGCGACCGTGGTTTAATTCTGTCTTATGTTGTTGTTCATAGGTTACCGGACCCACTCTAAGCTTAAGTCTACCCCGAAACGCTCAGGCAAGTTTTCTACCCGTTATACTGTTGTTGTGATGTAATTTATTGATGTATTATCTTAAATAAGTGCATGGTTATTATTAGCAAAGTCTTTCGATATATTGGCGCATGTGATATGATATTTATATGCATGTATGTTTCATAATCTTGATATTCTATTATCAATTCAAATGCTTATAAGCTGCATAATACATATGCTAGAGATTAGCAGTAGTTGTGTATACCCTTAGTATAGGGGACCCAAAGGTGAACATAATTCTAAACCGGGAGTCGATGTTCCCGAGTATAATATATATATATATATATAGTTTTCTATATCTATTAATCGAATAAGGTATATTCGATAGTTTTGAATAATTATAATCAAACTTATTTTCGATTATTCAAATAAAGATCGTACTTTCGTATAAATATATCTTTTGTTAATTATTATTCATTTCAAGTATGAGTTTTTTTTAAAATTTCTACTTCAATTATTTTTATAAAGATTATCCTTATAGGAATATTATTTAAATAATAATATTCAGATATTTTTTAACATATCGGGAATGATTTATTTTATTAAATCATCATTACTCTAAACATTCTTTAAAATGTTTTCGAGTCTTCAAAATGATTTTAAAAGTTAGAGCACTCATTTTCAGATTTAAGATCTTCCTTTTGAAGGGGATTTAAATACTCACTCAAAACCTAAGGGATCCGGCTCCGTGGTGTGTTTTTGGAGCAACGAATTTGCTAACTTGATAAAAGAGTTTGATTACTTGCCCAACATTCGAGAGGTAAGCCCTATCGAAATGCGCCGGCATAAGCAACATGGGCTTAGTGGGGGTCCATGAAAGTGTAAGTGGCTTAGTGGGAGTCCATCAATGCGTAAGTGGCTGAGTGGCAGTCCAGCATAAGGTCTTAATATGGCAAGGGTGATGACTAGTGGGGGATTCATCCATCTACTAGTAGAAAAGGTGACTTAATTGGTATCTTTGCTTGATCAACAAGATATCAGGTTTATGCCAAAGTTTCTTCTTTCCAAAATTCTTTGGAATATCAACTCTGCTTATACTTCCATAGCAGAAGAGTGTATAAAATATATATATATATAGGTGTATATATATATATATCGGGACTTAATGAAGTATCTCGTAACTTCATTCTTTATAATGATATTTCAAAGATTGAATCTATTCAAGTCTTATCTTGTAGTTTCATCTATGTGATGAACTTTTGAAACTGATTATATCTTGAACGGTGGTGGTTCAAGTAGTATTCGGAAAAGATATAAGTATATTGGAGTATCTTGTAACTTCATCTTTTCAACTTATATCTGGTTAATGATTATCTTACGCATGACAAAGATTTTCAGAAAAACGTTGAGACAAGGTTAGATATATGAGATCACCTTGCAACGATGCTTTTATACAGTTATAAACTGGAACTCTGTGTATGTTATGCATGGAAGATGACTTCCAAGATTTTGAAGAGTATATATACATATATACTGAATATTTTGCGACTTGGTCGCATTAAGATATCAAACTTGGTTCATTTCTTCTTCACCAAAACTTTTATGAGTACTATGAGAATGCTCATATATTGTTAATTATTATACATATTATTTCGGTGGGCTTGTTGCTCACCCTTGCTTTTTTCTTTCAGACCAAGCTCCCAATTCGTAAGCGGATAGGAAACGTTCTGCAGTTTCCTGTAGGCGTTGATTCCGCTGTAGCTGAGGTACGATCTACCAATAGGCTAGGGTTTCAACTGTCGATGTACCAAACTTATGTATATTTATGAATTGTAATAATGGCAAAGAATATGTAAATTTATTCAGAAGCCCTTTTGAGGTGTAATGACTTATAATTGTGGAATAAAATGACTTGTGTTATTTTGGTATTCATCTCTGAGACTATAACTTGTGGTGTGTGTGCTTATTGTGGGGTCACAGTACACAGTACTTGGTTGTTTATTAAGATTGGGCGTTATTAAGGGAAATGGAACTCGTGACAACCCGGATCCCCTACCCCGGATTTGGGGGTGTTACATGGTATGTCCAGTGGTTGAAGCAATCCACTTGGTCTCTGTGACGCCCTCAGTCTCGGGGTTAAGAAATGAGGACTCACACACCTCTAATCTAATAATTAAATATGCATAAACCCTGATTAACTACAAACAGGATCAACAGGATAAAGTATGAGACAAGATTACAACTACAAATCATAAAATATAACTTACAAACCCAAAATATTATTAAATAAACAATATCGATTCCGGCTGGGAACCGACAGATAACCCATTGTATCTTTATACACCTCTTCCTAGGCGCGAGCTCACTCATGAACACCACTACCTGCTCTGGCAACCGGAAGCCCTCAACACGGTAGGGACCACCAGGTATGCTCTTACGAGCAGTGCGCCTAAGCCTGGCCATCTTCTTGCTTAACTGCCATGGTTAGATTAAGACAAAACAAATGAGTATAAAACTCAGCAAGTAACTATATAGCAGTTCTACAATATCAAATCATAATACGCTTTATCAAACTAGGGCATTCTACTTTAATTAGTCTAGGTGGCAGATTTCCATTTTTATTTATTTATTTTGTTTTTTTTGAATAAGGAAACGTATCTGAAGATTAGTAGGGGCTTTCAAGAAATAAGGCTCGAAACAGGACGAAAGCCGACATTCATCACAAATCATTATAGGATCAAAATAGATGTTTCGATAGAGGAAAGCAACAGTATTTCATGATAGAATCAATCATATGATCAACAATTTCAAGAATCAGGGTTCTCGAGCTTTAAGCTCCACAATAACATAATCAACTCTTTTCAAGGCAATATAAACCATTTTCATTTCAATAAATCAATTTACTGAATAAAAGTTTCAGTTCCCTTTTAAATAATCAATTAGAACCCTTGATTGGATCACTTTATCTTTCCATTTCATTATATACGGGTGATCAGCCCGTATCGACCTCCATTCCGGTCTTTAAGGTACCAATCGACATAATTTCAGCCTTAAATTGGACTAGTCCCACTAGCCTCTTACCATGACTGGACTAGTCCCACTAGCCTCTTACGTCTCAATCCAATCCATCAGGAATTCATTTGGAAAACCTTGAGTTGGAAAAACAAATAAGTTTTCTAAAATCCATTTTATCATTACCAAGCATTTGAAATCATTCGGACTCTTTCAAGTCGAAACTCATTCTTAAATCAGATTTTAAAAAAGCAAAGTTCAGGGAGTGAATCAAAGATACGCAAGGAACAATTCACAAGAATTATGTGTCAAGGATAACAAGGCACCAAATTAGAAGGATAAACATTGATTTAGGGATCAATAGGGTGATCAAGAGAAACAGAATATCATTAAACAGGGTTAACCAAGATAATTAATAGGTTCAATATGATTCATGGCATTATAGGTAACTTGAACAGAAAGGTCAGATTATCAATGAGTGAAATCAATAGGCTTATCAATAACAGGTTATCAAGAACAGGGATTCTTTAAATCAATATCAGGGTTTCATAAAACAAGGGTCTCATAAAACAAGGGTTTCATGCTTAAACAGTTCAATACTCTACATGGTATGAACAACATTTCCTTTATAATCATTTACACAAGTAATCAGAGTTACTTGCCTGAATTTGCTTTCCTGAGGGTTGAACTACTACCACCTAGTAAATCCTTTCCTTTCCTAGCCTGAATGCCCTCATGCTCCAAATCTACAATAAACTAAAATCTTAATCAGATTCTCAACTCTCGTTCCCGGAACGATCACTCTATACGATAACTCAATTATATCTTTGACTCGAGTATACGGATATAGCTTATACATATAAGCACATAGCACATAGCACATCTTTTTTTCGTAGCTTTTATATCCTTATATACTTAACCATCAAAGCGTACTCGCTTAACCTTGGCTATTTCTTAAATCACACTAACATAACTCTATTACGAGTACAAGACCTATTCACAACCAAACATTTACGTTCATAACTATCACTTATATCAATCAACTTAGTTCCCTTTTCTTTTGTTCCTTAATTTGAACCACATATTATAATCAAGCAACAAATTCATAAATATTTACTTATACACTTTCAATCATCCTTTTAATCATAAAACCAAGTAATTTGACTTTCATTCCCTATGGCCTTTTCGGCCTTATCACACAAAATTAACCAAATTCTCACTTTAACTCACATACATACACACAACTCATTCAAAACTATTAAAGTATTATCCTTCTTTAGTTTAATCATAAAAATTCGAACCAAATCATACATACTTGCGCACATGCAATTCAATTTCAATTTATCATGATATCAGACACTTTATCTTTATTAAGTAAGCCAACTAAGTTCCTTAACACAATCGATTTTCACCTAAATCACAACATGCATCCATTTATTCATCACATTAATCCCTTTTAACTCAATTTCATTCGGCAAAACTCAAACTTGCACCTCAAAGACAAATCAATGACATGCACATCTTGATCCTCTTTAAAACTAGCATGCAATCACTTTTAAACCATACAAACTTAGTGTTTACCAAGATTATCTCACAAAATTCAATTTCCTTTCTTGTTAACACAAAAATTCGAACCTAAACTTAGCATGCAACAACAATTTCATTCCTTTTTACTCTAATAGCAATCCGTCATTATTTTAAACAAGTTAACTCAAATCAAAAAACTTTAAAGATTAACACCATTCGGGTTTTTCAAAAACAAAACATGCAACTTGATATCCTTAATCCTTGAATCACAACTCATCCTATTTTTCAACATCAAATCAATAACTCATGCATTTCAATACAATCAACTTGATTTCCTTAAAATAATAATGGCCATTCGGCCTTTTTAATCAAAACATCACATGCAAACTTAAATATATGGTCTTAAGGTTCTAGAGCTCAGTTTTTAACATCATAGCTCACCACCGGTTCACCGGAGTTCATCACCGGTGGCGGTGGCATCACGGTGGTGCCCTCATTCGAGGTTGTCCAACCATGAAACCCCCGATTTCTTAACAAAAGAAATGCAGCAACACCACATGCAATCTGATTTCAGCACAATAATCACAGAACACGAACTAATCAAGCAAGCCCTCGGTTCTCGGCTCAAAACCGAACCCAAAAACACACACACACACTTTGCATGCAAGCATAAACACACACATGCACATGAATTAAAGCTCTTTTATGGAATAAGGTTGATGATTTATGGAGGGTTTCAAAGAATTAGAGAGGGAGAGACAATATATCGAGAGAAATCAAAGAGAGAGAGTTGCCGAGAGAGAGAGAGAGAGTGAGAGTGAGAGAAAAAGAGGAGAGAAAAGAGTGATTGTACGGAAAAGAAGAAGAAAATGGGGGAGGAAGGAGTGATTTATACTCCACCAAAACAAGGGCAAAATGCTAATCTAATAACTCCTTTTTGACTCACACATTCTTTCTCTTTTTACTCGAATACAACAAAATTCGAATATAAAATATTTCTCTCTCGGAAAGTCGAGAATTATTGAAAATGACAATTTTAACACGTAGGTCTCGAAATTAGCTTTTTATCCAATACTCATAATAAGAATTTGAGCGAACGGTCGATTTTATATGAATTTCGCAAACTTGCTTTAATAAATACATTTTTCACATAAAATCGATTTAAAAATGCAAAGATCAACAATCAAATTCACTTATTATTTTTAAAAAGTCTCTAGGATCTTTACGAAGATAACAGAACAAATCCCATGTTTTTATCCTTCTCGGATGATTTTATAAAAATGCGTGAAGGTTAATTAAACCTTTACTTAAATCACGTAATTCCTTTAAAATTCGCAAAATTGACACAGAACACATAGTCATGCATAAGCAATCACACATATACAGTCACAAAACAACTCAGGTCTGATAATAGAACTTATCCCTCTTGAATCTTTTATCCTCTTTTACGCGTACCGGGTCACGTTCAGCCTGACGGCCCGACGCTCAGCGTTTCGATTACGCTTCTCATTTTCTTTGCCAATCATCACGTCTCTTAGGACGAAATATTTTATTTATTCACTTCACATATAATTCTCATTTTATATTATTTAATTCCATATTTGGACGGGTTCCGTTCTACCTGACGGCCCGACACCACAGCTTAACTTCTAAGCTCACACTTTAAATTGGAACGTTTTTATCCACGCTCCTTAACTCTAGTATACAGATAAGACAAATAATCATCACTTAGTCATATAATTATAATCACATCACATAACACATACTTTATTCACTTAATTACGTCGCAAAATTCTCAGTCATCACAATCCACCCTCCTTAAAAGGATTCTGTCCCCAGAATCTAATCTAAGCAAATAGATGGGGATACTTTTCTTTCATTTCGCTTTCTAATTCCCAAGTCGATTCTTCGACTAACGGATTTCTCCACAACACTCTAACTAGAGGTACAACTTTATTTCTAAGCGTCCTTTCTTTTCGATCCAAAATTCGCACTGGTTGTTCTTCATAGGACGAATCTGGTTGGATTTCCACTGGTTCTAACTCGATAACATGGCTCACATCAGCATTATACTTCTTCAGGAGAGATACATGAAACACATTGTGCAGATGTTGCATTTGTGGCGGCAGCGTTAATTCATACGCCACTTTTCCAACTTGTCGTAATACTTCAAATGGTCCAATGTACTTTGGACTCAGCTTTCCTTTCTTTCTGAAATGAGTTAAACCTTTCCAAGGAGATATCTTTAACAAGACTTTGTCTCCAATTTCGAATTGCACATCTTTCCGTTCTTGATTTGCGTACTTTGCCTGTCGATCTTGAGCTGCAATTAATCTCCTTTGAATTATTTCAACCTTTTCCTTCGTTTGCTGAACTAGCTCTGGGCCAATTAACTTGCGCTCACCAACTTCATCCCAATAAGTAGGGGATCTACACTTTCTTCCATACAACACTTCGTAAGGCGGCATGCCAATACTCGCGTGATAACTGTTGTTGTAGGAAAACTCAATTAAGGGCAAATGATCGTCCCAATTTCCTTTGAAATCTATTGCGCAGGTTCGCAACATGTCTTCAATCGTCTGAATTATCCTTTCACTTTGTCCGTCTGTCTGCGGATGATATGCCGTACTCATTTTCAATTTCGTTTCCAAATGATCATGGAATTATCGCCAAAATCTCGAATTAAACCTTGGTTCTCTATCAGACACGATAGATACAGGAACTCCATGACGCATCACGATCTCATCCAGATACAATTTGACCAACTTTTCCAATGAAAACCTTCATTTATCGGCAAGAAGTGTGATGACTTTGTCAACCGATCGATTACCACCCAAATCGCATCGTGATTTAACTTGGTTTTAGGTAATCCTACCACGAAATCCATCGCTATATGTTCCCATTTCCATTCGGGTATGTCCAGTGGCTGAAGCAATCCGCTTGGCCTTTGATGTTCCGCTTTAACTCTTTGGCACGTATAACATTTACTTATCCATTCCGCAATTTCCTTTTTCATGTTTGGCCACCAATAATTTTCTTTCAAATCCTGGTACATCTTCGTACTCCCAGGGTGAATTGAAAATCTCGAGTTATGCGTTTCTTACAAAATCTCGTGCTTTAGTTCCACGACATTAGGTATCCAAATACGTGAGTTAACACGGTATATCCCTTTTCCATCCTTTTGAGCTTTAATTTCTTCTTCCGTCAACTTATTCTTTTCACGATTCATCACTTGCTCTTGACAGCATCGAATCTTTTCCAAAATTTCAGGTTGAAACAGCATTGCATAAATAGCTTCATCTCCACATTCTGGAGTCTGCACCTCTATTTCCATTTTATCAAAGTCCTTGATTAATTCTTCCGATGACGTTAACATATTCAACCTTTCCTTTCGACTTAAAGCATCAGCTACCATATTTGCCTTTCCAGGATGATAGTTTATCGCACAATCATAATCTTTAATCAATTCCAACCACCGTCTTTGTCGCATATTCAGTTTTTTCTGAGTAAAGATATACTTTAAGCTCTTATGGTCCGTATAAATCTCGCACTTTTCCCCGTACAAATAATGCCTCCAAATCTTAAGGGCAAATATGATTGCTGCCAATTCCAAATCGTGCGTTGGATACTTTTGCTCATGCGGCTTGAGTTGCCTTGACGCATATGCTATTACCTTCCCGTGTTGCATTAACACGCATCCAAGTCCTTTATATGAAGCATCACTGAATATTACAAATTCCCCTTTATCATCAGGTAATACCAACACTGGGGCACTTACCAATCTCTTCTTTAACTCTTGAAAACTTTCCTCACACTATTTTGTCCAAACAAACTTCTCGTTCTTTCTCGTTAACTTTGTCAATGGAACGACAATCTTTGAGAAATCTTGCACAAATCTTCTATAGTATCCGGCTAATCCCAGAAAACTTCTGACTTCCATCGGAGTCTTGGGTCTTTCCATTACAGCTTCTATCTTGGCTGGTTCCACTTTAATTCCTTCTTTATTAACTACATGACCAAGAAATTGCATTTCCTTTAGCCAAAATTCACACTTTGAAAACTTCGCATACAACTTCTCTTTTCGCAGAATTTCCAAGGAAATCCTCAAATGCTCCTTATGATCTTCTTCCGTCTTGGAGTAAATTAGTATATCGTCGATAAACACAATTACGGACTTGTCCAAATACTGCTTGAACACGCTGTTCATAAGATCCATAAATGCAGCTGGCACATTCATCAAGCCAAATGCCATCACCAAAAACTCATAGTGTCCGTATCTTGTTCGGAACGCTGTCTTGGGTATATCTTCCGCTTTGATCTTTAACTGATGATACCCAGATCTTAAATCAATCTTTGAAAAGCATGAAGCTCCTTTCAATTGGTCAAACAAGTCATCGATCCGTGATAGAGGGCACTTATTCTTGATCGTCAACTTATTCAGCTCACGGTAATCGATACACAATCGCATACTTCCATCCTTTTTCTTTATAAACAACACTGGTGCGCCCCACGGGGATACACTTGGTCGGATCACTCCTTTGTCCAACAATTCTTGCAACTGAGCTGCCAATTCCTTCATTTCAACCGGCACCATGCGATAGGGAGCTTTCGACACTGGTTCCGTACCAGGAGCCAAGTCAATCATAAACTCGATCTCTCTGTCTGGAGGTAGTCCAGGCAATTCATCAGGAAATATATCCGGAAAATCTCTTACTACTGGAATATCGTTGATCTTTACAGATTCTTTTTCCACGTCTACGACATTAGCCAAATAAACTTCGCATCCTTGACGTATTAATCTTTTCACCTCAATAACCGTTAGAAATTTCTTCTTTTGCCTCTTTCCTTTAAATATCACTTCCTCACCATCCTTGGTTCTTAACTTCATTTTCTTACTTTTACACTCTATTTGCGCCTCATGGTTTGACAACCAATCCATTCCTAGTATAACCTCAAATTCTCCTAACTTAAAAGGAATTAAGTCAGCAGAAAAGTGCCGACCTTCTATAGACACATCACAATCAGGACAAATCTTATTAACAACAACTTTCTCTTGATTTTCTACCTCTATAATCATATTAGGCTCTAGAGGGTACGCAACACAATTTAACTTATCAAGAATACTTTCAGAGATAAAAGATCTAGTTGCTCCAGAATCCATCAAAACTTTTACTTCTACTGAGTTTATAACAAGCATACCTGCTACCACGTCCACATCTTGCACCGCATCTTTCATTGTCATGTTAAAGGTTCTAGCTCTGGGTTGAGCTGATGGTGCTGGGAGAGACGGCGGTCTAGCAATTCTGAGAACATTAGCCTTCTGCACAGGCTCTTTGCAGTTCCTGGCCATATGGCCCACTTTGCCACACTTGAAACAAGCCAAATCAGGTTTCCTTACTCCATTTGAACATTCTGAAGAATAATGCCCCTTCTGGTTGCACTTAAAACATGTTATGTCTAGCTTGATACACCTCCCCAGGTGTCTTTTTCCACAGTTCCTGCATTCTTGCATCTGGGGCCTGCTATCCTTTCCCGGTTGTCCAGCTTTTTGGAAACGGTTCTTCTGAGTTCCATTCCCGAGTCTAAACTTTTGGATCTTTTGGTTCTGACCTCCACCATTCTTCCAAAACTTCCCTCTGAACTTTGAGCTTCCTTGCTCTTGCTCAAAGCTTTCAAACTTCCTCTTTCTTCCTTCATTTTCTCTTCGAGCAGCTTCCCGCTCACCTTCCACTATCATTACTTTATGAACCAAAGTAGCATAGTTCTTAATCTCCAACATAGCTATCTGACTCCTAATCCACGGCTTGATTACCTGCTGGAACCTCTTAGCCTTCTTCGCTTTCGTATTCACGTACTCTGGTACGAACCTTGATAATTCTGAAAACTTCACCTCATATTCTGCTACTGACATTTCCTCCTGTCTAAGATCCAAAAATTTCATCTCCAACTGATCTTGCATATAACTTGGCAAATACTTTTACAGAAACATCTCAGTGAACTTCTCCCAAGATAAGTCTTTGCCTTCCAACAACGCCTTAGACGACTCCCACCAAAAACTTGCTTCATCTTTCAAATAATAACCTGCATACTGAGCTTTCTTATCATCCTTAACTTCTGCTAACTCAAAGGCTTTTTCCATCTCTCTTAACCACGACTGCGCTTTAATCGGGTCTGGTAAACCTAAGAACTCTAGAGGATGAACAGATTGAAAGTGCTTGAAATTTCCAACTTTTGGGGCCACAGGTTGTTGTAAAAGCTGAGCAAGTCTGCTCATCATAGTGGTTTCTGGGTTTATTTCTGGGTCTTGGGTGGGAATTTCTTCTTCTTGGTGATCTGGTGAGTTGGCCATTTCTTACAAACCTGATTGAGCAATTATTTAGCAATACGATAGCATGGCATATTTATAACAACAATTTTTTTTATGAAATCTCTTTTATGGGTTTTAAGTTTTACCCAATTTGCACATGCAATCCTATTACTACATAATTCTCATATCAGTGTTATTTTATCATGGCACGGAATAGGGTTTTATGATCTTTGAACATGGTTATATGAGAACATGGTTGTATTAAAACATGGCATTGAAAATAGTTTATAGGATAATCAAGGTGCATGATGGAAAGCAATTACAATAGAATTATTTAATCAAAGGTTACAGTCACAAAACGACTCAGGTCTGATCATATAACTTATCCCTCTTGAATCTTTTATCCTCTTTTACGCGTACCGGGTCACGTTCAGCCTGACGGCTCGACGCTCAGCGTTTCAATTACGCTTCTCATTATCTTTGCCAATCATCACGTCTCTTAGGATGAAATATTTTATTTATTCACTTCACATATAATTCTCATTTTATATTATTTAATTCCATATTTGGACGGGTTCCGTTCTACCTGACAGCCCGACACCACAGCTTAACTTCTAAGCTGACTCTTTAAATTGGAACATTTTTATCCATGCTCCTTAACTCTAGTATACAGATAAGACAAATAATCATCACTTAGTCACATAATTATAATCACATCACATAACACATACTTTATTCACTTAATTACGTCGCAAAATTCTCAGTCGTCACAATCTCTGATGTTCCGGTTTTACTCTTTGACACGTATAACACTTACTTATCCATTCCGCGATTTCCTTTTTCATGTTTGGCCACCAATAACTTTCTTTTAAATTTGTATACATTTTCGTACTTCCGGGGTGAATTGAAAATCTCGAGTTATGCGCTTCATGCAAAATCTCGTGCTTTAGCTCCACAACGTTAGGTATTCAAATACGTGAGTTAACACGATATATTCCTCTTTTATCCTTTTGAGCTTTGATTTCTTCTCCTGACAACTTATCCTTTTCACGGTTCATCACTTGCTTTTGATAACATCGGATCTTTTCCAAAATTTCAGGTTGAAATGACATAGCATACATTGCTTCTCCTCCACCTTTTGGAGTCTGCACCTCTATTTCCATCTTTTCAAAATCCTTGATCAATTCCTCCGATGAAGTTAACATATTCAATCTTTCCTTGCGACTTAAAGCGTCTGCTACCACATTCGCCTTTCCAATATGATAATTTATTGCACAGTCGTAATCTTTGATCAATTCTAACCATCTTCTTTGTCTCATATTCAACTCCGTCTGGGTGAAAATATACTTTAAACTCTTATGATCTGTATAGATCTCGCACTTTTCCGCATACAAATAGTGCCTCCAAATTTTAAGGGCAAACACAATTGCTGCCAATTCCAAATCATGCGTGGGATACTTCTGTTCATGCGGCTTTAGTTTCCTTGACACATACACTACTACCTTCCCATGTTGCATTAACACACATCCAAGTCCTTTATACGAAGTGTCGCTGAATATCACAAATTCTTCTTTCTCATATGGTAACACCAACACTGGTGCGGTTACCAATCTCTTTTTTAATTCTTGAAAGCTTTCCTTGCACTTATCCATCCACACAAACGTCTCGTTCTTCCTTGTCAACTTAGTCAATGGAACAACAATCTTAGAGAAATCTTGCACAAACCTTCTATAGTGTCCGGCTAATCCCAGAAAACTTCTGACCTCCATAGGAGTCTTGGGTCTTTCCCAATTCATCACAGCTTCTATCTTGGCTGGATCTACTTTGATTCCTTCTTTATTAACTACATGACCAAAAAATTGTACTTCCTTTAGCCAAAACTCACACTTCGAAAACTTAGCATATAACCTTTCTTTTCTCAATATTTCCAAGGAAATCCTCAAATGCTCCTTATGATCTTCTTCCGTCTTGGAATATATCAATATGTCGTTGATAAACACTATAACAAACTTATCCAAATATTGCTTGAACACTTTATTCATAAGATCCATAAATGCGGCTGACATGTTCGTCAAACCAAATGCCATTACCAAAAACTCGTCGTGTCCATATCTCATTCGAAATGCCGTCTTGGGTACATCATCCACTTTAATCTTGAGATGATGATACCCAGATCTTAAATCAATGTTGGAGAAAAACGAAGCTCCTTTTAACTGATCAAACAAGTCATCGATTCACGGTAGAGGGTACCTATTCTTAATCGTCAACTTATTCAATCCACGATAATCAATGCACAATCTCATACTTCCATCCTTCTTCTTTACAAACAACACCGGTGCACCCCACGGGGATACACTTGGGTGAATCACTCCTTTATTCAACAATTCTTGCAACTGCGCTGCTAATTCCTTCATCTCGATTGGCGCCATACGATAGGGAGCCTTCGATAGTGGTTCCGTTCCAGGAGCCAAATCAATCGTAAACTCGATCTCTCTATCTGGAGGTAGTCCAGGTAATTCATCTAGAAACACATCAGGAAAATCTCTTACTACCGGAATATCTTCAATCCTTACAGATTCTTTCTCCACGTCCTTGACATGAGCCAAATAAACTTCGGATCCTTGACGTAGCAATCTCCTCGTCTCAATAGCCGATAGAAATTTCTTCTCTTGTCTTTTCCCCTTGAATATCACTTCATCACCATCCTTGGTCCTTAACTTCACCTTCTTACTTTTACACTCTATTTGCACCTTAAGGTTTGACAACCAATCCATTCTTAATATAACATCAAATTCTCCTAACTTAAAAGGGATTAAGTCAGCAGAAAAGTGCCGACCTTTTATAACCACAACATAATCGGGACAAACCTTATCAACAATGATTTTCTCTTGATTTGCTACCTCTATAATCAAGTTAGGTTCCAGAGTACGCAACACAATTAATTCTATCAAGAATACTTTCAGAAATAAAAATCTAGTTACTCCAAAATCCATCAATACTTTTACTTCTACTGATTTAATAACAAGCATACCTGCCACCACATCCACATCTTGCACAACATCTTTCATTGTCATATTGAAGGTTCTAGCTCTGGGTTGAGCTGTTGGTGCTGGGAGAGGTGGTGGTCCAGCAATCCTGAGAACATTGGCCTTTTGAAGAGGCTCCTTGCAGTTTCTGGCCATATGGCCCACCTTTCCACATTTGAAACAAGCTAAGTCAGGCTTCTTTGCTCCATTTGGGCACTCTAATGAGTAATGCCCTTTCTGGTTACACTTGAAACAGGTCACATCCAACTTGTTACATCTCCACGGATGTTTCTTCCCGCAAACCTTACACTCTTGAATCTGAGGTCTACTATCCTTTCCTGGTTGTCCTGCATTCTGAAAACGGTTCTTCTGGGCTTCGTTACCGGGTTTAAACTTTTGAAACTTTTGGTTCTGACCTCCATTACCAAACTTCCCTCTAAACTTTGAATATCCTTGCTCTTGTTCCGAGCTCTCAAACTTCCTTTTCCTACCTTTATTTTCTTTTTTTGCAGCTTCACGCTCTGCTTCCACTATCATTGCCTTCTGTACCAAGGAGGCTTAATTCTTGATTTCCAACAATGCCACTTGACTTCTAATCCATGGCCTAAGTCCCTGTTGGAACCTTTTGGCCTTCTTTGCCTCCATATTCACATACTCAGGTACGAATCTAGACAACTTCGAAAATTTCACTTCATATTTCGCTACCGACATATCTTCTTGCCTAAGGTCCAAAAACTTCATCTCCAACTGATCTTACTATAGCTTGGCAAATACTTCTCCAAAATATCTCAGTAAACTTCTCCCATGACAAATCTTTTCCTTTAAGTAAAGCCTTAGAAGATTCCCACTAGAAACTTGCCTCATCTTTAAGGTAATAACTCGCATACTGAGCTTTCTTCTCATCCTTAACTTCCGCTAACTCAAATGCTTTCTCCATCTCTCTTAACCATGACTGAGATTTTATCGGGTCTGGAAAACCTAAGAACTCTGGGGGATGAATAGATTGAAAGTGTTTGAAGTTCCCAACTTTTGGGGCTACGGGTTGTTGCAAAAGCTGAGCAAGACGACTCATCATAGTGGTTTCTGGATTCATTTCTGGGTCTTGGGTTTGAATTTCTTCTTCTTGGTGATCTGGTGAGTTGGCCATTTCTTACAAACCTGATTGAGCAATACGATAGCATGGCATATATATAACAACATTTTATTACGAAATCTCTTTTGCGGGTTTTAAGCTTTACCCAATTTTACACATGCAATCCTATTACTATATAATTTCTCATATCAGTGTTGTTTTCTCATGGCACAGGGTATGATTTTACGAAATTTTAAAAACGGTTGTATGAAAATATGGTATGCAAAACAGTTTATAAAGATTTCCAGGGTGCACAATAGGAAACAAGACATATAATTGATTCATCAAACCAAGGGTACATAGATAAGAGTCTGATTATGACAAGTTATAGAAATAGGTACAATAATATAACAGGGTTAAATAGATGAAAAACTGGAAAACATCCCCTTATCTACCCCTAACTTCTAACAACTACTACTACAAAGTTCTGAGATACAATACAAGAAATGAAAAAGGGATCCCGGCATCTGACCAAGTATCCCAAAGCCTACCGATGCTGAAAAACAATAACTACGGGCTCCATCAAAAGTCCCGCCTGACCAAGACTAAAATCTAATCATCCAGAATCTCTCTCAACATAACCAACATCCAGCGAATGATCTTATGCAGGCTCCGGGCCTCAGCATCAACATCACTAGTGGATGGTCCCTCATCCAATCTCCTCCGGGCAACCTGCTCTACCATCTTAATCCGGACTCGCCATTAATCATCCATAACTGAAGCGCTCTGCCTAGTCTCTCGAGCTATCCTATCCACCAAAGCTCCCAACTCAGGAATATGGGAGTAAACAAAGTCTCGATCCTGGGCTAACTTGCCACCAACACTGACAGGCACAATCTTAGGCATCTCAAACTCTGGCTCAGGGGATGGGGTCTCTGACTCTGGCCTCAAGGGTGATATATGCGTAGAGATCTCACTACTCTCAGATGGATCCTCCTCTGGATCTGAACTAACATACACAGGCTCCTCTGAAGAGGGTGGAATAGGGTCCACTGGGGTACCAGTCAAACTAACCTCTGAATCGGAATCACTACCACTACTGGGATCTTGAGAGAAAACACAAAAAACAACCAAGAAACGGCATTAGGATTAAATAAAACTTTCAACTAACTCACACCCTAATTCTAGTTGCCATTTTAGCTTATATACACTTTCCTTAGACTGTACCTAATTGTCCAACTCAACTCTATATGAGTCGAACCCTCTCGCGATATAGATATATACCCAAAATACCCTTTTAATCCTAACTTGTCTCAGGGACTAGATCTTGTAGCTCTGATACCAACTTGTGACGCCCTCAATCTCAGGGTTAGGAAATGAGGACCCACACACCTTTAAACAAAGAATTAAATAAGCATAAACCCCGATTAGCTACTAACAGGATCAAACAGGATAAAGTATGAGACAAGATTATAACTACCAACCATAAAATATAATTTACAACCCAAAATAAAACCAAATTTATATAGTCGATCCCGACTTGGAACCGACAGATAACCCATTGTATCTTAACAACCTTTCGGCTAAGCGCTTGCTCACTCAAAACCTGTACTACCTGCTCTGGCATCTGGAAGCCCTCAACACGGTAGGGACCACCAGGTACGCTCTTAGGAGCAGTGCGCCTAAGCCTAGCCATCCTCTTGCTTAACTGTCATGGTTAGATCAAAACAAAACATGTGAGTATAAAACTCAGCAAGTAACAGTTCTACGATACAAAATCCACAATATACCATTACTGTTTTCAGGGCATTCTACTTTAACATCTCTAGGTGGCAGATTCCTGTGTTTTGGGCTATGAAAGGGTTATGAAGAAAAGCTTTGGGCTTTCAGGAAACAAGTCTCAAGATAGGGTGAAAGCCGACATTCATCACAAATCATTAACAGAATCACAAATGATCTTTCAAATGGAAAGCGAAAATCTTTTCATCATTGGGAATCAAATATATGATTGATAACAGGATCAAAATCAGGGTTCACAAACTGTAAGCTAATCAATATCACAATCAACTCTTTTCAAAACATTATATACCATTTCATTTTCAAAGAATCATTCACTGAATAAAATTTCAATAATTATGGAACCTTTGATTGGACTACTTTAACTTTTAATTCATGATAATACGGGTTATCAGCCTGTACCAACCTCCATCCAGTCTTTAAGGTACCTATGGCATAATTTCAGCCTTAAACTGGACTAGTCCCGCTAGCCTATTTATATGACTGGACTAGTCCCACTAGTCTCTTATGTCTCAATCCAATCCATCAGAAATTTGTTTGGAAAACCTTGTGTTGGAAAAGAAAGGTTTTACTAAATTCATTTTATCATTACCAAGAATATGAAATCATTCAGACTCTTTCAAGTCGAATCTCATTCTTAAGTTCAATTTCAAGAATTCAAATATAAGGGAATGAATCAAGGATAAGCAAAGTTCAATTTTAGGGATCTTGATCAAATGATCACAAGGTACACAAGTTAGGGAATCATAGCAGTTTTAAGGATCATCATGAATAAGATTATAAAGGAACGAAGGATTAATACACAAGGGGTTTGCAAAGGTTCTTATAGGGTTTTATGAGAATTCAAGATATTATCAGGTGATCAGGATAAGAAAAGGTTACCAAAGGGTTTGACAATAATCTTATCAATAACAAGTTCACAAGAACAATAACAGGGTATCTCAAGATTCAATAACAGAGGTACATCACTATAAAAGTTCAATACTCTACATGGCATGAATAATATCCTCTTTATAACCATTTACACAGGTAAGTAAAGTTACTTGCCTGAATTCGCTTTCCTGTTTCATAAAGGTTGAACTACTGCCACATAGTATACTTTTGCCTTTCCTAGCCTAAATGCCCTCATGCTCCGAATCTACAATCCAAAAACCAAAACCTTAATTAGATTCCCACTTGACGTTCCCAGAATGCTTAACATTTCCCTTAATCATAATACCCTAAGAGTATTTATATACTCAATTATAATCACACAACATGTCTATACCATAACTCGTATACTTTAACCAAATAGACTTCGAATCACGCATTACGATGCAAATACGACATATAGCATTTGATCCTTGTATTTCCAACTCTATACTTGAGTTATTATATCACTTATATAGCCTTATATCAAGACGATTCAATTCTTCCTTTTTCATCATTTAATTCGAACCAAAACACACACATAAATCACATAACTTCTAGGAATTACACATGCATTCACTTAGCATCAAATTAATCCCTTTTATACCTATATTCCATTCATCTATAACCATAAAACACAACCCAAGAATCAAACATTAACATGCAAGCACCAAAATTGAATAAAAACTTGAGATCAATCCAACACTCATCCCTTTTAAAATCATTTTTAACTTGAACATTTACATGCAAAGCTATTGATTGACATGCATTAGATATGTCATCCCAAACTAATTCCATTTCATCCTTACAACCCATTTAAACATATAATTTAAACCCTAACCATGGTTGATCACTCACTTTAACACATAATTCCACTTAATTTCTTAAAAACAAGTAGGGACATTCGAATTTTCCAAGAACCGAAACATGCATGCATCACTTTGGATCTCTAAACCACAACTCAATCTATTTATTCTATAATTTATAAAAACAATTATCAATAGATCATTTACACCAACAAAAATCAACTTAATCTTCTTAAAATCAAGAACCATTCGGCTTTTTAAGGAAACATCACATGCAAATATTATTCCAAATCCTTGAATCATTAATCACTCTAATTTCTCAACATTATCCTAGAATAAACATCCATAACCATTTAAATTAAAAAAATCAACTCCATAACTTTTGAAACCACAAATCCCATTCGGTTTTTAATCAAATCACCACATGAAAACACAAAAAATTGATTTAAAGATACTATAGCTCAGTTTTTAACATCATCAGTCACCACTGGTTCACCGGAGTTCATCACCGGTGGTGGTGGCTTCACGGTGGTGCCCCCACTCGGGGGTTTCCAACCTTCAACCACCAATTTTCACAACAAATACACACATGCAAACATATATCAACACTTTAAATAGTTTAGAATTCAAAATTTTGTTCTCATAAGAACCGAATCAAAACCACCAAATCCAACTTCGGATTTTTCAAAAACTTTAGAGATATCAACATGCATCTACATATCTAGATAGATGAAGCAAAAATCTCACATAATCTTTGTGACGACCTCAACCCCGGGGTCAGGAGTTGACGTCACCAACAACAATAACAATAAACATAATTACTTCAATTACTAATTATACATAACCATGACCCCTTTACCAAGACCTTTTCCAGGTTTAAGTTTGATTTAGATAACTACTATTATAAACTAACTTATGCAAGCCATTCTGCCACAACTAGCTTAATACAGCAACTCTACAGACCGCCTTTGGTCTGACACAACAACCTCAGAGGAGCCTGACACGGAAGGAACTGGAACTCTGCCCTGACTATGGTGGAAGAATCTCTTAGGCATCTGCAACACAAATATAAAACATTCTGCAAGGGTGAGCAATCAATTGCTCAGCAGTACCACTATATGAATAACAAGTAAAACACCTTATGATAAAATAATTATCAGAACAGAAATTATAACTTGCTACAAAACAAGTAAAAACATGTATAAACTGGACCTCAGTAACTAGCATGCTATTTCCATTTTTTTTAAACTCAACTGTCTCATGACAGGGATCATCAACTCGTTCGTGTTGCCACGGGTACCAACCTGTCATCCGTGTTACCACGGGTATCAACCTATCATCCGTGTTACCACGGCTATCAACCTGTCATCCATGTTACCATGGGTATCAACCTATCATCTGTGTTACCACGGGTATTAACCTGTAATCCGTGTTACCACGGGTATCAACCTGTCATCCGTGTTGCCACGGGTATCAACACATTCCACGACATAGGTGGATCAAAGCACTCTCTTTATCCAGTTTCCAAAAACACTTGTACCTATCTCATTTCAAAACCACTGGTTTTACCAGCACACCTATGAAATCCAGTTCGCAATCATTTTCATTCGAGATAGGTACCTTTCGAAGTTACTTCTCCCCAAAACAGATTTATTACAATGATTTATAACTACAGGGTATACGTAACTTAAAACCTTTCTGTTCCACTACGAGAATAAAACAACAACTATTCATATATACTGAACCATAAAAGAATGGTCAGGGGTACTTGCCTTGCAGAGCTTTACAACTATTACTAATAGACTCTGAGCCGACTCGGACGCTCAGGATTAATCGTCTGACCACTAGATCTCCTTGGATTCGACTTCAACACTCAGGTTCTTCGGTTAAAATCCTACTGAGCTTGTCGATTGTCCACTAGGTTATTTTTAGTTTGATATTAACTCTTGAGTCCTTCGATTGGAACCTACAGAGTTGAAATTCTCTATGTTAGACGTCTAGGTATGCTTGACATATCCTCGATACCAATCCTACCCAAACGATAACAATCCCGACTCGTACTTATACACATTACTATAGTACACATAACATACATGATTCATATACTCAAATCTCGATTCAATATTAGTTTTCGGAAAACACATCTACTCGTCATTTTAGGAAATAAGTTGTCTGTTATATTTTACAAAATATTTATTAATAACTAGTTACATTCGAGTGGTAGTTCCGATATTTCATCCTGAAAATCGGGCAGCGTCTCCTTTGTTTATCGGACTACCCGTCGAATACAATCGACGTTCATAATCACAATTCACAACAATAGATCATCATTCGCAATCTCAATTTAACAATTAATTCTACTAATATCACAACCACCGATCCAAACTAAGTTATTATTATTCGTGTTTTATATTTATTTATTTTAAAATATTAGGACTCAGAATTATATCATCACCGTCCACCGTCCGCTCGTCGTAATTCATCGCGAACGGCGGTAAAATTCGTCGGTGCCCGAATATTTCGGGCTTCCATACGAACTTCACCGATTAAATAAAAATTCCCGCGCGAAATTTGTATTAATTAATCTCATTAAAATATTCAAGAATTTCCTGCAGAAAATAAAGTTTAATAAATCCAATTACTACACGGGCAGGCAAGCAGAAAGAAACCGGAGAAAGGAAAAAGGATAGCCGGAAAATAATACGGCAGCAACAGATTTGAAGCAACACAGGGACACACTCGCATAACACAACACACGCACCTGTATAAATAGATGATACACACACATACTTACACACACGACACATACACTGATGACATATCACACGCCACCACCTCGCCGGAAAACGGCGATGGGCGGCGGCTGAAATAGAGAGACAGGAACCGGGGGCCAGCTTGAGAAATTACCAGAACATGGAGGCACATGCGCGCGAAGAGAAGGAAATAAATCAGAGATCGAGGAAGAAATATAAGAAATTGGGGAAGAAGGAAAATGAAAGAGAGAGACATGCTTCTGGGTTTTCTTTTGTTTCATGTTTATCTACTTTATCTCCTTTCCTGAACTGCCACGTATCATATAAACATCTGAAACTTTGACACGTGTATCCCCTTTCCGGTTTCGATCTGCACTTTGCTAATTAACGATATAAACACGCGGTTAAATAAAACCCGAAACAATATCAAACTAATTGTAAAATTCTCAGAATAATTAAATACTAATAAAATATAATTTCCGTAATTTTTAAAGAATTTTTGAAACACACGGCATACCCGAAATTCGAAACTAAGGGACCGAGATGCACATAAAATAATTTCATAAAATTATGAGAATAGTCTTAAAATATTAGAAATATCCTGAAGTAAATAAAAATATAAGTTTTCTAATTTTAAAACAGTTTTTAAAATGCAATTTATACCCGCTTTTGATCAACTAGACGAATCAAGGCGCGGGTGAAATTAATCCCGAAATTTTCCAAAATAATTTTAAAATTCTCGGAATATTCCAAACTTAAATAAATTTGAATTTTCATAATTTTTGAACAATTCTGGAATTAAATACGGATTTTACGAGTAAATGAAATCAGAAAATCATACAGGGCTAAATAATTGATGAAATATTTATTTCTAAATTTTATAAAATCCCAAAAATAATTATTGTAATTATAAAATCATAAAAATAATTTTAAAGACATCCAAGTATTTATGAAGAAGAGAAATGCAATAAAATCACCTTTTTAAAAGCGAAACAACATCATACAACCCAATAATTAACCACACAATTCAACCCCATACACTAATGATCACATATACATGATAACAACGTAATAACCCACTGACGTAACCCATATACATATTTTATTTATTTAATTATTCGATAATTACACATTTAAATAATACTAAAAATATATGAGTCGTTATATCCTTCCCCCCTTAAAAAGATTATGTCCCTTGAATATGATTTAATTAAACAAATGAGGATATTTGTCAAGCATATCTGACTCTAACTCCCAAGTAGACTCTTCGACTAGAGGATTTATTCAAAACATACTCATTAGGGATATAAACTCATTCCTAAGGACTCACTCTTAATGATCTGGGAATTGGATCGGTCATTTCACGCAGAATAAATTTGGATAAGAACCCATTGGCTCCTAATCAACGACTTGATTCAAATCTGGGACATATCGCTTTAACAGTGACATGTAAAACACACTAAAAATTTACTGCAACTGCCGTGGCAATATAATCTCATTAGCAACTTTACATATATTTATCAATACCTCGAACGGTTCACTATATTTAGGACTCAACTTGTCCCTTCTATTCCAACCTAGCTAATCTCTTTCAAGGTGTAACTTTTGTCAACACCAACGATCCCATTTTCATATCCACACTCAAATTTTTCCAAATCAACACCACTACGTCCTTGGTGTGTTGAATTATTTCATGACCTGATAACATCTTTACTCCCACTTTCTCATAATAGAGGGGAACCCATACTTATATCCGCACAGGGCTTTCCAAGGTAGCATTCTTTTACTAGCATGATAATTATCAACATAGAAAACTCAATTAATGGTAGGTGATTACCTCAGTTCCCCTTTTAAATCCAAACATATATACTCTCAACATATCTTATATTGTTTGAGTTGTCTTCTCACTTTGACCTTTTGTCTAAGGATAATAGGCAATACTCATTTTCAACTTAGTTTTCCAAACATGCGAACACCTCTTACTCATTTTCATCCATTAAGGCTGGAAAGTAATCTTATATATTCACTTCTTATCATCTTCAGGTATTCAACTTGGTCTTCCTTAGTCCTTGAATGGGCGAGGATGTTATCAATAAATACAATTACACCATGCAAGTACTCCTAATACATTATGATCTTTAAACCTTTAAATGTGACTGGTAAATCTACTAATCCGATTGATATCATCAGAAGTCATAATTTCTATACCTCACTCTAAACACAGTCTTTAGTATGACCTCAGGCTTACCTTAAACTGTCTATAGCCTGATCTTACGTCTTTCTCTAAGAACCAACACATTCTTTTAATTGAATCATATAGATAATTAATTCTATGCAGGGATTACTTATTTCTTTTCATCAACTTTTCCAACCTATGATAGTCAGCACGAAACGTCACACATCCCTTCTTCTCTTCTATAAACCATATCAATACACAACACGGAATACGCCCTGTCTCATTATTACTTCATCCCACAATCCTGAAATTTCCTTAACTGTTTACTGAATTCCTACCGCGTCATACAATAAGGGACTTTTATCACTGGCTCAACTCTGGTATTGAACCAATAAGAACTCGATATCATAATCTGGGTAATCTCGGCAACTCATCCAGAAAGATCCATGAAACTTCATTTACCAGCTGAATTTCTTTTAACTCTCATATTCATTACACGCACTAGGTATACTTTACTTCCTTGTTCTAATGACTTCTTTTCTTGTGTGTTTAAAAGAGACTCTTTATCTTATTATATTACCTTTGCAATGTCTTTCATATATTACAATTCTTATTATTCTTACGATCGATATTTTCCTCATGACAGGACAATCAATTCATCTTTAAGATTACATCCGGTTTTCTCCACTTAAAAGGTATTTGGGTCAATCATAAGAGAATGTCCTAAGATTACTATTGAGCATTTAGGACATAACTAATTTACTGGGACTTCACCTGGGTTAGCCACTTCTAGGGTCCAAGGTTCAGCTAATCTTTCGATGTTAAGTTTTTTCCCTCACACAATCTTAAGTATGAAAGACTAGGATGCTCCTGAATCAAATAAAACCTTAATAGGTACAGAGTTAAGAGAAAGCATACTTGTATTTATATTTGAGTCTCGAGCCTTGGATCTTCCGGTTATCTTAAAGGTTCTGGCTCTAGCCGTACTGGATATTGGTTCTTGAGATGCACTACCTCCAACGCTGCCTTGAGTAATGGTCCTGCAACTCCTAGCAAGGTGCCCAACTTTACCATAGTTATAGAAAGTGTTTCTTGGACTCTCTGAATTACACTCTGACGCGTAATGGCCTTTCCGACCGCATCTAAAACACTTATCATTCCCTTTGCACTGACCACTGTGTCTCCTACCATACAACATACAATCCACTACCAGTTTGACAGATTTGGTTGGAGCGGAAGTGTGACGCCCTCCAAACCCGGGTCAGAAGTTTGGGGTCCACACACACACACAACTTATTTATAACCTACTTATAATAAGAAAGATAAAATGACATGTGTTGACCCTACTTACCAACTACCACGGACCATAACAGGTTAAAGTATGTACACAAGCCACACACACACATTTATATTATAAACGTCCAAATCCCAACTATTCAAATTAGAACTTAACATTAAACATTATTACGAACTTTTACAAACTTAAACTATCTCAAAAGTTGCCAGCTAGCTTAACTTGATCAACCGGGACCCCTAGATCTCGCACTGGATTGGGGATCCTCGCTACCAACTGGTTCCTTCTTAACTGGAAAAGAACATAAACAACATCGCACAAATGAGCTAACTAGCTCAGCAAGTCACAATGACAAGACTGAGAATAATGATCAACAAGTGAAAAAGGTTAAGGTATCAAGTGAATAATGATTAATGATTTAGAATTGGATATTATATTTTTATTTTAAAAACCAAGGTTAGGCTGCTGATCAGTCACGCACTAACCCCGAGCAAGGCACACAGCTCTACTCTAATTACTGGATCCAAGGCACACATTGGCCTAACTTGACCACCAATCTGGTCCACAATTTTATAAAATAATCCAATTCTAACATAATAACAGAATAAACAATGTAAAGCAATAAACAAAATCATAAGAAACATTGGATATTCAATAATGAAATGGTTGCAATCTTCACAAAGGATCAATATGTCAATTTCAAAGAATGGCTGTTAGGTAATGAAAGAATTGGATAACAAAGGAATCAAAGTTTTAAGGTTGCAAGGATTTGGTCTTTCAAAGCATAAGGTACAATGGTTTGAGTATGTAAGCAATTTGAGTCAGCATTTGGCATTTAGTTTCTATGTATTTGTGGAGTAGTGATCTGTGATTCGTATTCGGGTATACAACAAGCAATGGTTCAGAAGGAATAAGGTTTACGGCTCAAAGATCAACAACTGGAATTAAGGTTTAGGGTTCAGTGCTTCAAAGCACTTGCAATATGAAACAAGACTATTAATCAACTACAATATATCTCGAGAAAGTTCAGAACACTTGCCTGGCACTAGCTTGCTATAGTGCACTAATTTCCAATCACAACCGTCTTACTCCTCGACTATCTGCTTCCCTTTCCTAAGCCTTTCCTCTTCTGCTCACACATTATAAGCATCTATCAATACTCAACTTATACGATTCTATTCGGTATACACTTCTATCTACCCTTCGTTTTACCCAAATCCGATTAACGGACTGAAAGTTATGCTATAAACAAGTAAACACCGAACATATAAACCGACAGAGAAACAACAAGTCACATATAACACGTCAGACAATCAATGATATATCATTTATAAAGGAGTCTCGGGTCATAAACAGGCTTTCGGATATTTAATATGATTTTTAAAACATTTTTTAGAATTAAAACTGGTCATTGGATTAATTTCGAAGCAATAAACAGGGTTCGGTTGGCCAAATCTAGCTTCAAAACAATTTTATAATAATTATCGAGCCTTAAAAACAATTTAAAATAATATTTTAAAGCTCGAAACTATTTTTTGAAATTTTTAAATCATTTTTAAATAATTAAATCTAATTAAATAATTAATTAAAATCAATTAATAATTAATTAAATCAATTAATTTTTGAATTAATTGACCAATTGATCGCCGGAAACCGGCGAACTTGTAACACCCCCAGATCCGGGGTCGGGGATCCGAGTCGTCACGGTCTTTCTTTCCATAATATCACTTCACTTAATTAATAATAAATAACCTTATGCTGTGGCCCCACACTAACACACACCACAACCCGTTATAGTCTCAGAGATAAAATTGAAATAAGTACAAGTCTTTGAATCCACAATTTAAAAGTTATTACAACCCAAAATGATTACTTGATAAATTTACAGTTAATTGCCATTATCTGCCACAAGTTATAATTATACATAATTGATTCTCAAAAATAGAATGCCTGATCTACCAATAGATCTACCTCTGCAGCTATAGCAGCCACAACATCATCGGGAAGACGCGGGACGCTTCCCACGCGCTTGCGCTGGGTCTGCTGGAGTCTGGCCATCTTTCCTAACTGTTGTTGTGTGATGAAGAAATAAAGCAAGAGTGAGCCTTACAACTCGCAAGATAATATATAGTGATAACAATAATATAAGTATCTAAATGGATACTTACTAGAATCTTTTATCATGTGTAAGATAATTACTTACTAGATATAAGTAAAAATAAGGGATGAAGTTACCAAATACTTCACTACACTTATATCATTTATAAAGCTACTTGAACTACCACTGTTCAAAGTATAATGAGCTTTCAACAGTTCATCACATAGATGAGACTACAAGATAAGATTTGAATAGATTAAATCTTTGAAATATTATTAAAGGAAATGAAGTTATGATATACTTCATTAAGTTCTGATATATATATATATATCCACATATACATCTTCTTTATACATTTCCTGAAAACCTCTGTCATGTAAAGTATGAACAGAGTTTGAAACATCCAATGAATTTTGGAAAGAAAAAGAATTTTGGCATAAGCCATATTTCTTGCTGATCAGGCAAAGATACCAATAAGTAACCTTTTCTACTAGTAGATGGACGAATTCCCCACTGGTCATCACCCTGGTCGCAATAGGACCTTATGCTGGACTGCCACTCAGCCACTTATGCATTTGATGGACTCCCACTGAGCCACTTACACTATCATGGACGCCCACTGAGCCCATGTTGCTTATGCCGACTCAATAGATGGACTTACTTCCCGAACATTGGGTAAGTAATCAATTCATTTACCAAAACTGCAACCTTGTTGCGAATATAAAATACACCATAGAGCCGGATCCCTCAGGTTTTGAGCGAGTATTTAAATCCCCTTTTTAAAAGGAAGATCTTAAATATAAAAATGAGTTTTGGGATCCACTCTAACTTTTAAAAATTATTTTGAAGACTCGAAAATATTTTTAAGAATGTTTGGAGTAATGCTGATTTAATGAAATAAATCAGCCCCGATATGTTGGAGAATATCTGAATATTATTATTTAAATAATATTCTCATAAAGATAATCCTTATAAAAATAATCAAAGTAGAAGTATTAAAACTTATACTTGAAATGGATATTAAATAACCAAAGATATACTTATATGAAAGTACTATCTTTATTTGAATAATCGAAAATAAGTTTAATTATTGACACCTTATTCTTTAATAAAATAAAGAATATATTTCAGCAAATAATCGGAGTCATAGATCCTCAAATGAATATTCAAAATAATATTCAATAAATAAAATAAAAGGAGTCATAAGTCCTCAGATGAATATTCAAGTAATATTCAATAATAAAATAAAGTTATCGAATAAACCTTATTCGATTAATAGTTTTGAAAACTATAACCATATATATATATATATACATATATACAAAATCTACTCGGGATCCTCGACTCCCGGTTTTAGAAAATGTTTTCACCTTTGGGTCCCTATACTAAGGGTATATGCAAATTACCGCTATCCTCTAGCATAGGTATTATCAACTGAACCAACAGATATATATATGGCAAGAATACGAAACAGGCATGCATATGTACCATATAACATGCTACAATATATCGCAACATTTGCTAATTAACCAACATGCATCTACCGCAAGATAATGCATATACATATATACATCACAACAACAGTATAACGGGTAGAAAACTTGCCTGAGCGACTTGGGGTGATAAAAGGCTCGGGACGAGTCTGGTAACCTATAAACAACAAGTAAGTTGGAATTAAACCAAAGTCACTTGTAAATCTATACTTTAACTAACTTAGACTCTAACGCTTGTTTTGCGCTTATTGATTCTCTTAAGTCACTCGAGTACCCTCGGCTCCAACATTTTTAATAAATTAACCTTTACGAGTTTTAAGGCGATTCCTTCGCGAGTGTCTTACCAACTGCCTAACACACTTACCATAAATGTTTCATACATTAATTAACCCTTTTTGGTCTTTAACCTATGTTTCAAAGTAAGGCGAGGGGGAAAAGTTTCGTTCGTGAAATGCCGTTACTTGAAACGGTCGTTTCTCCTAAACCGTGCATCGGAATCGAACGACTACATATCAAAACGAAGCTCGTAACACGAGCTATTTAGACATGGCAATGGTCATAATCTAGAAGGGGGTTCTCGGGTCCTAATGTTATGCACAAAAATAGTCTAAAGAAAATCGGACGTTACGACGACTATGTTTACGCGATTTCCCAATTTTAAACCATTCAAAAACCATCCCAATTCAACCTCAAATCAATCATACAACCAACATCCATTCTTATCACATCATAACAGCCCCAATCAATTCAATTTTTAACATTCATACTTATGCCTAAGCTTGAATTTAACTATACTACATTCTTTTAACCAAAACAACAAGATTTACCATTCCATTTCAATACCACTTCAACCCAAACTCTAAACCACAAACATTAAGCTACAATATCATCATAATAATCAAAATCATCTTATTAAACATAGGAATCTAGGGTTTGGAGATGATATACCTTCCTTGAAGTGGTGGGAGTAGCTAGGAAGCCTTAAGAAGCTTTGAGAAGTCTTAGGGATGCTTGGATCTTAAAGGAAAACAAGAAAAATTTCAAGTTAAAAACTTGAAAACACTATTCATTGTCTTCTTCATTGATTTAATGAAGAAGATTGAGAAAGAATTGATGGCTTAAACTCATGATATAGCCCTAACTATGCATAAGGATGATTAGGGAATTAACTCACCAATTTAGGAAGCTTGGATCTTGAATTTTTGAAATTTCTTGCCTTTGGAATAGTAAAAAGCCGAGAGCAATTGAAGAATAATGCCTTGGTTTTTTTTGTTTTGATGAAGAATGAATTATTTGGCTTGGTTGATTTGGTTTTGTTTTGTTTTTGGTTAATTACCAATTTAACCTTGATTTTGTGTGGTTAAAAATCCACCACATCTCCTTCCTTCCCATGTCATGCCTATGTCATGTTGTGATGTCATCTTTCCCTCCTTGTCCTCTTCTCATTGGTTGGGTGACATCACTCTCTCTAATCCCTTTGCTTAACTTCCTAATTGTTTGCCTAATGACCGCTGATCTGTTATACGGTTCGCTTAACTTTCATTTTCGTTTATCGTTTGAAGGATCATACCCGGGATCTTATTACTTAGGTTCCCATAACCTTTCTCAATACATTATATTCCTTTTGATGATCCTCTATTATAATCCTTTAATTTAAATCCTTTTTATCCTGTTACCTTATACTCAATTCTCTCCGTATCTAGTGTATTTCCGGGAAAAATCAAAGTGTTGGGAATTGGATTCTGACGATCTTTACATACACTCATATACCATATAGAGTACTAATAAAATCTCAGAATATCCATAATAGAACCCCTACATAGTGTGGCATGAAAATTTTTCTCATTCAGCTAAAACACTATTCACAAGGGTTACAAAAAGTTGAAAATTTTGGGGGTTATTACAGTCTCCCCTCCTTAAAAGGATTCCGCCCCGGAATCAAACAGAAAACAAATGGGGGTACTTTTCTAGCATTGCGCTATCTAGTTCCCAAGTTGATTCTTCCACATTATGATTCTGCCATAGTACTCTGACTAGCTTGATCACTTTGTTCCGAAGCACCTGCTCCTTCTTATCTATAATCCTTACTGGCTTCTCCACGTAAGTCAGATCTGGTTGCATATCCACCTGCTCGTACTCCACTATGTGTCTGGCATCCCGATGATACTTCCTTAGCATTGACACATGGAACACATTATGAACTTGTTGCAAGTTAGGGGGTAAGGCTAGCTCGTAAGCTAACTTTCCAATCCGTCTTAATATCTCAAAAGGTCCAATGTATCTTGGGCTTAGTTTTCCTTTCCTTCTGAACCTCATTAATCCCTTCCAAGGGGATACCTTTAGCAGTACTAAGTCCCCCACTTCATATTCCTTGTCCTTTCGGGCTAGGTCTGCATATTTCTTCTGTCTGTCTTGGGCTGCTACAAGTCGCCCTCTAATAAGATCCACTATATCTTTGGTCCTTTGGACCACTTCGGGTCCGAGCATCTTCCGCTCCCCCACTTCATCCCAGTATAAGGGAGATCGACACCTTCTTCCGTACAGGGCATCATAAGGCGACATTCCGATGCTAGCATGAAAGCTATTGTTATAAGAAAACTCGATCAACGGCAAGTGATCATCCCAACTCCCTTTTAAGTCTATTGCCCAGACTCTCAACATATCCTCTAGTGTATGGACGGTCCTTTCACTCTGCCCATCCGTCTGGGGATGGTACGCGGTACTCATATTTAACTTGGTCCCCGCACATTCCTGAAAGCTCCTCCAAAATCTGGAGTTGAACCTGGGGTCTCGGTCTGAGACAATGGACGCTGGGACTCCATGTCGCGTCACTATTTCCTTAAGGTAAATGTCCATCAGTCTATCGACTGTGTATCTCTCATTGATAGGAATGAAATGAGCTGACTTTGTCAGTCGGTCTATAATTACCCAAATGGCGTCGTGATTGGCTTTCGTCCTTGGCAAGCCTACAACAAAATCCATCGCTATCTGTTCCCATTTCCATTCGGGAATCTCCAGGGGTCGTAAGAGTCCACTGGGTCTCTGCCCTTTGGCAAGTCAAACATTTGTTTACCCATTCTGCTACGTCCCTCTTCATGTTGGGCCACCAGTAATACTCCTTCAAATCCCTATACATCTTGGTACTTCCCGGGTGAATGGAATACCTTGAACTATGGCTTTCATCCAAAATCTCATCTTTAAGCTCTTGAACATTCGGAACCCAAATCCGGTAGGAGTACCTCATTATCCCTTTATCATCTTTCTCAGTATGGATCTCCTCTCCAGTCATTGACTCTCTGCCTTCATTCATTATTTTCTCTTGGCACAATCTGATCTTTTCCAATAACTCTGGCTGCATTGAGATCTCAAAAAGCTTTTCAGTTCCGGTTCCGGTTACCTTTACTTCTATTTCCATTCTCTCAAAATCCCTTATCAATTCTTCCGAAGTCGTTATCATTCTGAGTCTTTCCTTTCTACTAAGGGCATCAGCCACCACATTGGCTTTCCCTGTATGATAGAGAATCTCACAATCATAGTCCTTGATTAGTTCTAACCATCTCCTCTGGCGCATGTTGAGCTCTTTCTGCGTAAATATGTACTTGAGGCTCTTATGGTCTGTGAAAATCTCGTACTTCTCTCCATACAAGTAGTGCCTCCAAATTTTTAAGGCAAATACTATTGCCGCGAGCTCAAGGTCATGAGTAGGATATCTAACCTCGTATTCCTTCAGTTGTCTCGATGCATACGCAATAACTTTACCGTGCTGCATAAGCACACACCCTAATCCTTTGTGCGACGCGTCACTATATATCACAAAATCTCCTTTTCCGTACGGCAATGCCAACACCGGAGCCGTTATCAACCTTTTCTTTAATTCTTGAAAACTGTTCTCGCATTTCTCCGTCCATTCAAACTTCTCTGTCTTACGAGTAAGTCGTGTCAAAGGGGCTGCGATCTTCGCAAAGTCCTGTACAAATCTACGATAGTAGCCGGCCAATCCTATGAAACTCCTTACCTCTGTGGGTGTGGTTGGCCTTTCCCAATTTGAGACCGCCTCTATCTTGGAGGGGTCGACCAATACTCCTTCTTTATTGATCACATGTCCTAAAAACTGTACTTCATTCCGCCAAAATTCACACTTCGAGAATTTGGCATATAACTGTTCCTCTCTGAGTATTCCTAGAGCTATCCTCAAATGCTCTGCATGTTCTGCCTCAGTCCTTGAGTAGATCAAAATATCATCGATAAAAACTATCACACATTTGTCCAAGTACTTCTTAAATACTCTATTCATTAAATCCATGAAAGCCGCTGGGGCGTTGGTTAATCCAAAGGACATTACCAAGAACTCATAATGCCCATACCTGGTACGGAACGCTGTCTTGGGAATATCTTCGGGTTTAATCTTCAGTTGGTGATATCCAGTTCTCAGGTCAATCTTGGAAAAATAAACAGCATCCTTTAGCTGGTCGAATAGATCGTCTATTCTAGGTAATGGGTACCTGTTCTTTATGGTTAGCTTGTTCAACTCTCGATAGTCGATGCACAGCCTCATGCTCCCATCTTTCTTCTTAACAAATAAAACTGGTGCTCCCCACGGAGACACACTGGGTCTTATCATACCCTTATCCAAGAGTTCCTGCAATTGGATAGCTAATTCCTTCATTTCTAACGGGGCTAACCGGTAAGGTGCTTTTGAAACTGGCGCCGTCCCTGGGGCCAACTCAATAGCAAATTCAATCACTCTATCGGGTGGTAATCCCGGAAGGTCTTGTGGGAATACATCTTCAAATTCGTTGACTACTGGAATATCTTGTAAGTTGGGCACCTCCTTCTGCGTGTCCACCACATAGGCTAGGTAGGCCTCATTTCCTTTTCGTAGCATCCTTCTGGACTGGGCCATAGTCAAAAATTTCTGCGTCTGCCTCTTTCCTTTAAATATAACTTCTTTCTTCCCTGGGATATTTAGCTTAACTTTCTTCCCTTTACAGTCTATCTGAGCATCATTGCTAGATAGCCAGTCCATTCCCAAAATTACATCAAACTCCCCTAATTTAAAAGGGATCAGATCAACACTAAAAGATTGCTCCCCTATGCCTATCTCACAGGCGGGGTGAATTTGGTTAACAGGAATAATTTCATGATTGGCTATTTCTACTTGTAAGGGTTCTATCAAGGGTTCAGCCTTAAGTCTTAACTTACGCGCAAGGTCCTTTGATATAAAAGATTTAGTTGCTCCCGAATCAAATAAAACATTTGCACTGACTGAATTTAGAGAAAGGGTACCTGCTATCACATATGAATCTTTCATAGCATCCTGGACTGTCATGTTGAAAGTCCTTGCAGTAGGTGGCTTATTAGAAGCAGCCCTGCTTGCTCCCGAAGCTGCTGGTTTGTTCATTGGGCATTCCCTCTTCCAATGACCTGGGCGTCCACACTGATGACAAGTGGTGGTTGGAATGACGGCAGGGGTTGATGATGGGCTTTTAGTTGAATAGTGACCTTCCCGACCGCACTTAAAGCAGGTTACTGGCTTTCCTTTACACTCCCCAGTGTGCATCCTTCCACATGTGTTACAGGCTGGCAATGGGGGTCGAGACTGGTTGGAATAGGACATTCTTGACTTCTGGCCGCCCTGGCTCACACTCATACTCATTGGCCGCTTAAACCCAGTGTTCCTTCCTGGTAGGGACACTGCTCCTCGATTAAATCTAGTTGGGAAGCTCCTTCCTGCAGAACCTCCACCCATGCTCATACTTTTCCTCTTTATTCCTTTTTTCTCTCTTTCCTTCTGCATTTGTTCACTTCCGACTTCTACAATCGTTGCCTTTTGCAGCAGAGTGGCATAGTCCGTAAGCTCAAGGATTGCCACCCTATTCTGAATCCACGGTTTCAGTCCCTGCTGAAACCTCCTAGCTTTCTTTTCCTCGGTGCTCACAAACTCCGGCACAAACCTTGATAACTCAGTAAATTTCGCTTCGTACTTTGCTACAGACAAGTTATTCTGCTTTAGCTCCAAGAACTTGAGCTTCATCTGGTTTTCCATAAACCTCGGGAAATACTTTCCCAGAAACAACTGACTAAATCTCTCCCAGGTTATAATAGCATCTGTCTCCATGTTTTTCTTGGCCTCCCACCAGTAGTTAGCTTCTCCTTTCAGAA
Source organism: Apium graveolens (assembly GCF_009905375.1). NCBI lineage: Eukaryota > Viridiplantae > Streptophyta > Magnoliopsida > Apiales > Apiaceae > Apium > Apium graveolens. Next base: position 272,584,067 of record NC_133648.1, read on the forward strand.
GGTAGGTAGCAAATACAGTCTTCTGTGCCTCATCGGTCCTCAAAATCTCAAAGGATTTCTCCATTTCTTTTAACCATGCCCTTGCCTCAACTGGGTCGGCTGATCCGTGGAACTCAGGGGGCTTAAGGGACTTAAAAGCCCTGAAAGAGTTTGCCACAGTATTGTTATTTCCTTGAGGGGGTGGGTTGGGTTGACGTTCCAAATTCTGCCTTAGGAGTTGCATGAACTGGCCCATGGGATCCATGCCTGGGTTTGGTACTGGTTGCTCAACCTCAGTTTCTCCTTCTTTAGCCTCTATCTCAAATCCCTCAACATCATATGTTTCCTCTTCCTCTTCATACATGGAGTCATCCTGTTCCATATAATCCTCATCTTCCTCTTCACTGTGTTCCTGGTTCCTATCATCCTGGTTATGGCTTCCCTGGTCCTCAGATCCAGGGTTCGCCCTAGTTCCAATCTTTTTTGGCGGCATGATTCTGATAATAAAAAAAATTATTGGGAAATTCAACGTTAGGACATAATCATATACAACATTATGCCTTGCACAGCTCTTATAATGGGGAGAACGTATATCGTAATTCTTATTATTTTATGACAGTTCTAATACGAAGTGCAGTAATAATAATGATAAAAACAGTGACCTCGTCACTAAGGAACTGAACCGAAGGAAACAAATATATACATAATGCGAGAAATACATAGTTTGATCTGGTCAAAAGTACAACAGTGCTACCGCCATCTGTCCTAAAAGTGATACACAAGAGTCTATCTGTCTAGTCAGAAAAAGGGATGCTATATACAAGTCAACTATCCCGGAAAATTGTCTCTTACTAAGGCCTCGGCTAACTAGACAGCTAGACTATTCCATTGTCAATCCTGAATCACACACCGGAGCGGGTCAACTCCCATACCCTTTCCATCGCACGACAGAAAATATAGTCGGCCTGCCGCCTGGAGATCCTACCATGCCTGTCCCCCTGGAGAGATCTGAGTCTCGCTCGGGACGTAAGCTCTATCCCCGTAAGCTCCCTCCTCAAGGATCGGGGTATAGAAGCCCTAGTCTCATAAGCTCGGGTACGCCTACCCGCCCTCTCCGCATCCAACTCCCTCCTGGCCTCATCCAGTCGGGCCTCGGCAACAGCCACTCGGGTCCTCAGAACATCCTGAACATATCCATGAGCTAACGAAGACTGCCTGTGGGCAGGGTCAAGAGGTGGTGAATCCGGAGCCGCTGAGGGTGCCTCCTCGGTCTGCCTAGGCTCGGAAGTATGGGTCTCTGAGCTGTCATCATCGGGAATCCAAGATAGTGGTGGAGGGGTAGGAGCTCTGACCACCAGAAGTGTGGGTAAAGGGGTACCAGCATACACTACCATAGGTCCGACACGCTCCTCAGCTACTGGGACCTCATTCGGGTCCTCCTCCTCTGGAATAGCAATGACCTCTATCTCTGACTCCTCTGAGGGGTCCTCCTCATCTGAAATAGCAATGACCTCCGTCTCTGACTCCTCTGAGGGGTCCTCCTCATCCTCCTCCATTTCAGACTCCTCCTGATCCTCAACATCTAGCAGTGCCTCATCAGGCTCACGCTCGAACATCTCAGGGTCCTCTATCTCAGGCGCCTACACATTAAACGAGCTAAGTTACTATCATGATACTTATAAGGGTTCCCGTAAGGGTTTTAACTGTCAGCACTACTTTAAGTAGTCCGACCATGAACTTGGCAAGAGTTCTTATTATCTTTGTGAGTTTGTTATTATATCGTCGCATCATCTCTGAGGTTTATAACGCTTAGCTCTGATACCATTTCTGTAACACCCCCAGATCCGGGGTCGGGGATCCGGGTCGTCACGGTCTTTCTTTCCATAATATCACTTCACTTAATTAATAATAAATAACCTTATGCTGTGACCCCACACTAACACACACCACAACCCGTTATAGTCTCAGAGATGAAATTGAAATAAGTACAAGTCTTTGAATCCACAATTTAAAAGTTATTACAACCCAAAATGATTACTTGATAAATTTACAGTTAATTGCCATTATCTGCCACAAGTTATAATTATACATAATTGATTCTCAAAAATAGAATGCCTGATCTACCAATAGATCTACCTCTGCAGCTATAGCAGCCACAACATCATCGGGAAGACGCGAGACGCTTCCCACGCGCTTGCGCTGGGTCTGCTGGAGTCTGGCCATCTTTCCTAACTGTTGTTGTGTGATGAAGAAATAAAGCAAGAGTGAGCCTTACAGCTCGCAAGATAATATATAGTGATAACAATAATATAAGTATCTAAATGGATACTTACTAGAATCTTTTATCATGTGTAAGATAATTACTTACTAGATATAAGTAAAAACAAGGGATGAAGTTACCAAATACTTCACTACACTTATATCATTTATAAAGCTACTTGAACTACCACTGTTCAAAGTATAATGAGCTTTCAACAGTTCATCACATAGATGAGACTACAAGACAAGATTTGAATAGATTAAATCTTTGAAATATTATTAAAGGAAATGAAGTTATGATATACTTCATTAAGTTTTGATATATATATATATATCCACATATACATCTTCTTTATACATTTCCTGAAAACCTCTGTCATGTAAAGTATGAACAGAGTTTGAAACATCCAATGAATTTTGGAAAGGAAAAGAATTGTGGCATAAACCAGATATCTTGCTGATCAGGCAAAGATACCAATAAGTAACCTTTTCTACTAGTAGATGGATGAATTCCCCACTGGTCATCACCCTGGTCGCAATAGGACCTTATGTTGGACTGCCACTCAGCCACTTATGCATTTGATGGACTCCCACTGAGCCACTTACACTATCATGGACACCCACTGAGCCCATGTTGCTTATGCCGACTCAATAGATGGACTTACTTCCCGAACGTTGGGTAAGTAATCAATTCATTTACCAAAACTGCAACCTTGTTGCGAATATAAAATTACCATAGAGCCGGATCCCTCAGGTTTTGAGCGAGTATTTAAATCCCCTTTTTAAAAGGAAGATCTTAAATATAAAAATGAGTTTTGGGATCCACTCTAACTTTTAAAAATCATTTTGAAGACTCGAAAACATTTTTAAGAATGTTTGGAGTAATGCTGATTTAATGAAATAAATCAGTCCCGATATGTTGGAGAATATCTGAATATTATTATTTAAATAATATTCTCATAAAGATAATCCTTATAAAAATAATCGAAGTAGAAGTATTAAAACTTATACTTGAAATGGATATTAAATAACCAAAGATATACTTATATGAAAGTACTATCTTTATTTGAATAATCGAAAATAAGTTTGATTATTGACACCTTATTCTTTAATAAAATAAAGAATATATTTCAGCAAATAATCGGAGTCATAGATCCTCAAATGAATATTCAAAATAATATTCAATAAATAAAATAAAAGGAGTCATAAGTCCTCAGATGAATATTCAAGTAATATTCAATAATAAAATAAAGTTATCGAATAAACCTTATTCGATTAATAGTTTTAAAAACTATAATCATATATATATATATATAAATATATATATATATATACATATATACAAAATCTACTCGGGATCCTCGACTCCCGGTTTTAGAAAATGTTTTCACCTTTGGGTCCCTATACTAAGGGTATATGCAAATTACCGCTATCCTCTAGCATAGGTATTATCAACTGAACCAACAGATATATATATATGGCAAGAATACGAAACAGGCATGCGTATGTACCATATAACATGCTACAATATATCGCAACATTTGCTAATTAACCAACATGCATATACCGCAAGATAATGCATATACATATATACATCACAACAACAGTATAACGGGTAGAAAACTTGCCTGAGCGACTTGGGGTGATAAAAGGCTCGGGACGAGTCTGGTAACCTATAAACAACAAGTAAGTTGGAATTAAACCAAAGTCACTTGTAAATCTATACTTTAACTAACTTAGACTCTAACGCTTGTTTTGCGCTTATTGATTCTCTTAAGTCACTCGAGTACCCTCGGCTCCACCATTTTTAATAAATTAACCTTTACGAGTTTTAAGGCGATTCCTTCGCGAGTGTCTTACCAACTGCCTAACACACTTACCATAAATGTTTCATACATTAATTAACCATTTTTGGTCTTTAACCTATGTTTCAAAGTAAGGCGAGGGGGAAAAGTTTCGTTCGCGAAACGCCATTACTTGAAACGGTCGTTTCTCCTAAACCGTGCATCGGAATCGAACGAACTACATATCAAAATGAAGCTCGTCACACGAGCAATTTAGGCATGGCAATGGTCATAATCTAGCAGGGGGTTGTCGGGTCCTAATGTTATGCACAAAAACAGTCTAAAGAAAATCGGACGTTATGACGACTATGTTTACGCGATTTCCCAATTTTAAACCATTCAAAAACCATCCCAATTCAACCTCAAATCAATCATACAACCAACATCCATCCTTATCACATCATAACAGCCCCAATCAATTCAATATTTAACATTCATACTTATGCCTAAGCTTGAATTTAACTATACTACATTCTTTTAACCAAAACAACAAGATTTACCATTCCATTTCAATACCACTTCAACCCAAACTCTAAACCACAAACATTAAGCTACAATATCATCATAATAATCAAAATCATCTTATTAAACATAGGAATCTAGGGTTTGGAGATGATATACCTTCCTTGAAGTGGTGGGAGTAGCTAGGAAGCCTTAAGAAGCTTTGAGAAGTCTTAGGGATGCTTGGATCTTAAAGGAAAACAAGAAAATTTTCAAGTTAAAAACTTGAAAACACTATTCATTGTCTTCCTCATTGATTTAATGAAGAAGATTGAGAAAGAATTGATGGCTTAAACTCATGATATAGCCCTAACTATGCATAAGGATGATTAGGGAATTAACTCACCAATTTAGGAAGCTTGGATCTTGAATTTTTGAAATTTCTTGCCTTTGGAATAGTAAAAAGCCGAGAGCAATTGAAGAATAATGCCTTGGTTTCTTTTTGTTTTGATGAAGAATGAATTATTTGGCTTGGTTGATTTGGTTTTGTTTTGTTTTTGGTTAATTACCAATTTAACCTTGATTTTGTGTGGTTAAAAATCCACCACATCTCCTTCCTTCCCATGTCATGCCTATGTCATGTTGTGATGCCATCTTTCCCTCCTTGTCCTTTTCTCATTGGTTGGGTGACATCACTCTCTCTAATCCCTTTGCTTAACTTCCTAATTGTTTGCCTAATGACCGCTGATCTGTTATACGGTTCGCTTAACTTTCGTTTTCGTTTATCGTTTGAAGGATCATACCCGGGATCTTATTACTTAGGTTCCCATAACCTTTCTCAATACATTATATTCCTTTTTATGATCCTCTATTATAATCCTTTAATTTAAATCCTTTTTATCCTGTTACCTTATACTCAATTCTCTCCGTATCTAGTGTATTTCCGGGAAAAATCAAAGTGTTCGGAATTGGATTCTGACGATCTTTACATACACTCATATACCATATAGAGTACTAATAAAATCTCAGAATATCCATAATAGAACCCCTACATAGTGTGGCATGAAAAGTTTTCTCATTCAGCTAAAACATTATTCACAAGGGTTACAAAAAGTTGAAAATTTTGGGGGTTATTACAGAACTTCTCGGCCAAATTCCAGCCAACTCAGGGATTGTTAGGACAATTTGATGGCATGGTTATGTTTCTGGTATTGTGTAGATCATATCTGGAGTAGATGGTGGGGTGAGGATGCCGGGAACGTGTTCTTCGGCCATCCCCGTAATTTTCCGGCGACTAAACTTCAAAATTGCAGTTTAGTCCCTGTACTATTGAAGATGGTGAAGTTTAGTCCCTGAAGTTTCTGGAAATTGCAGAAATAGGATTCCTGTTTTAAAAATGTTTAAAAATCATATTTTCTATTTATTTTAATTATAAATATTCGTTTTTAATTTCTAAAAATCCCAAAAATTATTATTTTAATTCCAAAAATTATTTTTAATTCAAAAATAAATCTGAATTAATTAGTTAATTAATTTTAGTTTCTCTCTCAAAAAGTTTTATGATGACAAAACCGGACAAAATCCTAATTCAGGAGATGAAACTGGGAATTGCTCGTCACTTCTATTTTATAATTCAGGGCTGGTAACAACCAATGTTTATTCGCTCAACTACTTCAAAGAAATAGAAATGTTTTAAATTATTTAAAGATTTTGTCCGGAAAGTTCTTTTGATATTGATACTTGGAATTCGATTATATACTTGCTGAGCATTTTTGGCTCACACTTACTTTATAAAGTCTTATTTCTTCCAGAGACAAATGAGGATAAAAGTGAATAGCTTTTAATAGACAGCAGAAGTTAGAAGGATCTCCACTGCAAGAGGATGAAGATGTTAGAAACATAAGACAAGGGAATTAGTACAAAGGTATTTAAACTTGTATATTAGTTATTGTGAATTGTAGAAGGTTAGATTCTTGTTTCATACCATAACCTGTAACCGATCCGGATTTAAGGGGTCATTTGTATATTATTTTATATTATGTAAAGATTGTTTAGTGACACCAAATCTTGACCCACGATTTGGGCTATTACAAGTTGGCATCAGAGCAACAGGTTATTGGTCCGTGAAATAAGAATAAGTGAGAGTAAGATAAGAGTGATAGGCCATATAAGATAGGAAATACCCTAGGCATACTCATTTTAAGTTTGAATTGAGTGTGAATTAGGATTAGTAGATCAGAAATGGAATTAGTAAGATAGGATATTGTTGAGAAAAGTGTAAGGCGAATATAACAACAATATAGATATATGGAGTTCTCAGAACCTATAGTAATGAGGAGTCGACAGCTCGACGGAGACTGAGTATGTTACCCTACTTTTCATGTGGTTTTAAAGAAAAATGCGATTAATTCTTGTGAGAACTTCGTATAAGTAAAGCTAGGTGAGTTTTAGTATGATTTAACTTAGAATTAAGTAGTAGGACAAGCTCCACGCTGGAGGCAACGAGTTGATTGAAGCTGATAAAGAGCCAAAGTTGCAAGTTTCAAAGGCACCACCATTGCGAGAAGGTTCTTATCACTTATCGGGCGCTGCGCAAGGAATGATACCTACTTTATTAGGTATAGGGAAGACTAGAAAGAAGATGCGACCTTATCTACAGACAGAGCGTCGAATTGTATTAGTGGTTATAAGTATTACATCAAGGATGATGATGAGAATATCGAAGACATTTACGGACGTCAGCATTGTGGTAGAGTTACGAATAAAATGGTATACAACGATTCTTCATTTTGGCTCAACTATATCATCCATGTCATCTTGGCTCAACTGTTCTTCATTTTCAGCTACCAGCCCTTTACCTTTGCTTTCACAGACCTTTGATGTAGATTCAACAGCTTCCACCTTCATTTCTTTCTCCTTCTCTATCTCAGCAAGTAGTGCAATGGATCCTCCCTTATTCCTTCCCTTCTCCATCCTTTCATCTTGCTCTATTTCAAGCTCATAGGTTTTCAGGATGCCATACAGTCTTTCCAAGGTGAACTCCTTGTAATCTTGTGAATTTCTCAATGAGACTGTCATTGGCTTCCACTCCTTTAGGAGAGATCTAAGGAACTTGAGGTTAGAGTCTTTTGTTTGATAGATCATTCCATGCAGTTTTATAGCATTTAGTAGTTTTTGAAATCTACTGAAAATTGAAGGGTTTTTAGCACATAAACGCAACGAAAACATAAATTTAATTCTTAAAAAATCGAAACCCTCCCCAGGATCCATGCGAAAAATAATATTTAATTCGTAGTTCAGTATGTTTAACTTAAGAAGCTTTACGTTAATGGAAAGATGGAGGTCTTGAATGATCACCACGTAGCCCGTCACTGGAACGATCTACGCCTTGAAGGTATCCACACGAATGATCGCCCGGAGGATGGGTGTGTACTAGCACGTTCTTGAGGCCGCCTTTCTTGCTCTCTCTATCTCTCTTCAAGCTACTAGGGTTTATGTTTTATTAAATAAAACGTGTAACCCTAATTCTATTAGAAAAAGATATTATATAGGCAAAAGCTAATGGGCCTCCAACCCTAAACTTAATTTTAGAGTTATTATTATTATTAAATTCGAAATTCTAATTATTGTATTATTAAGTCTCACTTAATCATCCAATAACTTAATTTCGGATTTAATATTAAATTCAAATTTCCTATTTATTTAATTAATTAAGTCATACTTAATTAATAACAAATAATTCGAATTACTTACATTTAATTTAAATCCATATTTAAATTAAATAATCCTCCAATCATTCTTTTTGCGACCCTTTAGGTTATTATTACGTTGGCAAAAATTTTAAATCTAATTTAAAATCATAAACAATGAGCGGCATCTAGTAATATATCATTGTTACCCAAGTAATAATAATTAAATCGGTAAATGATTAAACCTTTTGTGTATAATGTACAATGTACTATAATCCTTTTAACCATATATTATAGATGAAACTCGATGCATGTTATGTGTCATCCTCTTCATAATTTAATCCAGGTTTCCTTGATCGATGAGTAGACTATAACATCAAATCAACATTTGAGCATGGCCATGCATTTCATAGTCTAACTCAAACAAGAGGCCAATAATATCACTCCTAAAATAGGAGGGTTAAATCCTTTCTAGATCATTCATATTTCTCATATGATTCATAATATACCCAATATACACTTTTATCATCACCCGGTCAAAGGTAACTTTTAATGCCACCAAAGTATATTAATTCTCATATAGAAATATAATGATTTCAAGTCTAAGGACCAATACATCATTATCACTATAAGAATTACTTATGACACAACATACATGTAGAATCTCACATTGGGTCTTCCAGCACCATGTATATAATACATGTGCCTGTGTTTTGACTTTAGTATCACTATACCTATGATCAATGAGATGTGATCATCAGTTAACATTCACACTAGTCTTAATGCATTATTATTGTACCTTAATAATAATACTCGACCAGGGATCTTTAGGAATATCGATACTATTCTCATAATCTCATTTCTAAGTCACGTACTTAGAGATATAAAATTACATATCATATTCCAAGGACATTTATTAATCTAACATCTTATCACAGAAAATAAAGATATAATAAATTACTAAAGAATAATCCATATAATCAGAATTAATAATCCAAATGTTTCATAGTATAAACATATTAGTATTGTCTCTAGGGCACAAACACTTACACTCTCCCACTTGCACTAGAGCCAATCACCCATATATCTAATACCCATGGAATTAGTATGACCTTCGTGCTTTTGCTGCGACAATGCCTTAGTCACTGGGTCTGCAACATTATCATCAGTATGCACTTTACATATATGTATATCTCCTATTTCATTAATCTCTCGAAGGAGGTGATATCTCCTAAGTATATGCTTTGCCCGGGAATGGGACCTTGGTTCTTAAGCCTGCGCGATGGCTCCATTATTATCACAGTAAAGATCAACCGGATCTGTGATCGATGGAACCACACCAAGTCCCGTTATGAATTTCCGTATCCAAACGGTCTCTTTGGCTGCTTCACTGAGATACTGAATCATCTCTGTCTGTCTGAAAGCTGGCATCATTGAAACCCTTTACAACCAGCTTATCATCTCCTCCATACACCAAGAATGAATCTTTGGTCCTTTTCAAGTACTTAAGAATATTCTTGACTGTTGTCCAGTGACCCTCGCCAGGATTAGACTGGTATCTGCTCGTCATGCTCAAGGCATACGAAACATCAGGTCGAGTAAATATCATCACATACATTATAGATCCAATTGCCGAAGCATATGGAACTTTTCTCATACGGCCCTTATCATCTAATAATTTAGGGCAGTTGTCTTTTGAGATCAATATCCCATGAGACATTGGGACATATCCTCTTTTTGCCTCTTGCATCCCGAAACGATGCAATACTTTGTCAATGTATGTACTCTGACTTAGGCCGATTAATTTCCTTGATCTATCTCTATAGATCTTGATCCCTAATATATAGGTAGCATCACCTAAGTCCTTAATCGAGAAACTATTTCCCAACCAAGTCTTAACAGCCTGTAGAGAAGGTATGTCATTCCCTATTAGTAATATGTCATCTACATATAGTACTAGGAATGCCACATGGCTCCCACTAACCTTCTTGTAAACACATGGTTCATCTTCATTTTGAATAAAGCCAAATTCTTTGACTGTTTCATCAAAACGACGATTCCATCTCCTTGAGGCTTGCTTCAATCCATAAATAGATCGAAGCAACTTACAGACCATCTTAGCAAACTTGGGATCGACAAAACCCTCAGGTTGCATCATGTATACATCCTCTTCAAGGCTCCCATTTAAGAAAGCAGTTTTGACATCCATTTGCCAAATCTCATAGTCGTAGTAAGCAGTTATTGCTAGCAAAATCCTGATGGATTTGACCATAGCAACTGGTGAAAAGGTCTCATCATAGTCTATACCATGAACTTGTTTGAAACCTTTTGCCACCAGTCGCGCTTTATAGGTCTGTACTTTACCATCCATGTCAGTTTTCTTCTTAAAAACCCACTTGCACCCTAGAGGTTTTACCCCTTCAGGTGGATCAACTAAAGTCCATACTTTATTTTGATACATGGATTCCAGTTCAGATTTCATGGCCTCTAGCCATCTCTCGGAGTCTGGACTGTTCATAGCATCTTGGTAGGTAAGAGGCTTATCATTATCTATGAGCATTACATCATCATATTGAGTCAAGAGAAATCCATAATATCTCTCTGGCTCATGACGAGCCCTGTGTTTCCGGAGCAGGAATATCTTGATGTACATCCTGCCCATTTTCCAACTCTGGTTTAATATTATTTTATACAACTCGATCTTCATCGAGATCTATAGTCCTCCCACTAATTTTCTTTGAAAGTAACTCTCTTTCAAGAAATACAGCGGTTCGAGCAACCAACACTTTGTTCTCGGTAGGATTATAGAACAATACCCTTTAGTTTCTTCAGGATATCCCACAAAATAACATTTATCCGATTTTGGTCCCAGCTTGTCAGATACCAAGCGTTTCACAAACGTTTTGCATCCCCATACTTTCATAAAAGACATGTTGTGACATTTCTCAGTCCATATCTCATATGGAGTCTTTTGAACTGATTTAGTTGGAACTCGGTTTAGTGTATATGCAGCTGTTTCTAGAGCATAACCCTAGAAACTTATTGGAAGATTTGCTAGATTCATCATCGATCGCACCATGTCCAACAAGATACGATTTCTCCTCTCAAAAACTCCATTCCATTGAGGCGTTCCAGGAGGAGTAAGTTGTGATACGATACCACACTCCTTCAAGAAACCTTTAAACTCGAGGCTTAAGTATTCTCCTCCATGATCTGATCGTAGAAATTTTATACTTTCCCCTGTTTGCTTTTCCACTTCAGCCTTGTATTCTTTGAACTTTTCAAAAGAATCAGATTTGTTCTTCAAAAGATACACATATCCATATCTACTGAAATCATCAGTAAAAGTAATGAAGTAGTAAAAGCCACCTCTTGCCATCGTACGCATTGGACCACATACATCACTATGTATAAGTCTTAATCGTTCGGTGGCCCTTTCACCTTGTCCGGTAAAAGGAGTTTTAGCCATTTTGCCAATGAGACAAGATTTGCATTCTTCGTATGATTCAAAATCAAACTTATCCAAGTAACCATCTTTATGTAATTTGGAAATGCGTTTCTCATTTATGTGACCTAAACGACAATGCCAAAGGTATGTTTGATTTGAGTCTTTCATCTTAATACGTTTATTATCATTATTTATATTATAGACAGGAGTATCTATATCAAGAACATATAAACCATTAAAAAAATGTGCAATCCCGTAGGTAACATTATTGAATGAAAAGGAACAACTATTATTCTGAATCAAAAATGAAAAACCTTTCTTGTCCAAGCAAGAAACCGAAATAATGTTTCTGCAAATCGAAGGCACATAAAAACAGTTATCTAGTTCTAAAACAAGCCCAGTGGGCAACGATAAACGATAAGTCCCTACAGCTAAAGCAACAACCTTTGCTCCATTGCCAACCCGTAGGTCGACTTCTCCCTTAGCCAATGTCCTACTTCCCTGCAGTTCCTGCACATTTACACAAATGTGAGAACCACATCCAGTATCTAATACCCAAGATGTAGAAGTAGACAAATTGACTTCAATAACATAAATACCTGAATCAGAAGCAGTAACAACAACCTTCTTCTTCTACAGATCCTCCAAATAAGCATGATAGTTCCTCTTCCAATGACATGGTTTCTTGCAATAGTGACAATCACCAACCTTTGGAACACCACCTTTAGGCTTCAAAGCCTTGGTCGGATCAGGTTTCGGATTGGCATTCGATTTAGATCCCATCTTCCTCTTGCCTTTCCATTTACCCTTTCCTTTGACCTTCCCCTTATTCACCATCAATATGGGAGCAGGGGATGTCTTCTGTACGTTGGTCTCAGCAGTTTTCAACATAGACAACAGTTCGGTGGGGTTCTTATCTATCTTAATCATATTGTAATTCATCACAAATTGAGAATAACTGATGTTTAAAGATTGAAAAATTAGGTCAATCTGGTGCTCCACAGCAATCGTGGCACCTAACTTGGCAAGGTACTCAATATACCCAATCATCTTTAGAACATGCGGTCCAACCGGATCACGTTCTCCCTGCTTACATGCATGCAACAATTTGAAAGTATCAAACCTCTCTTGATGAGCCTGTCCTTCAAACATCTGTTTAAGGTGCTCAATCATATCATAAGAATCCATATTCTCATGTTGTTTCCGAAGTTCAGCACTCATGGTCGCTAACATGAGACATTGAACATCCGTGTCATCATCGATATGTTTCTGATAAACATTATGTTGAGCACGGGATGCTCCTTCAGTGAGAGGTGTAGGGCGAGGGATATCTATGACATAGAGCTTGCGCTCTTGTTTGAGGACAATCCTCAAGTTCCTCTGCCAATCAAGGAAGTTTGTTCCTGTCAGCTTGTCCTTCTCAAGGACTGATCGCGTAGAGAAGTTGTTTGAATTGATTGCCATTTGATATCTAAAATGTTTAAAATGTATAAGATAAATTAGTTTACAGATGATTATTAAATTATTTTCAAGTGATTATTCATATATATTCAAAATATATATCTCCCACTATTTTATCAAATTAATAGCCCTAACTATTAATTCGGAAAGAGTATTTTCTATATACTTTCTAGTGATCCAAGATCCAAATTTTCACAACATATTAGTTCAGCTTTGGCTTTAATCCTAAAATATGATTCAATAAGGTAGACGATATTTGTTAATTATATCAACTATATAACTCTTGGATAGTTTAGTGGAACAACATTTATTCTTATTTATCCAATAAATCTCACCAAACTCTATGCCTCTAAGTTCACAATCCTATTGTGGTAACTTAGTTAAGTTAAAATCCAAATGTCTAAAAGTATCATATACTTCAACACGCCGTCCCACGATAGATGGGAGTACTTCGCTCTGGATAACCTACTCCTTATCGATCTAGGGGTTAACGCGTTGGACATATTAGAAGGCATCTAAATAACTTAATATAAACATTAGGGTTTTTGTTAGTATTATAACGATCATGACCCCATCATAAAAAGATTCCCAATTTTTCTTTAAATAAAATACTTCAAATCAATACTCGTCAATGGTTTGATTTCTAGGTAGTGGAGGAGTCACATCGGTCTCGCTTAAAACCCACAACCTTACAAGTTCTATGAACCCGTTGTTGACAAAATCGCCCTATATCGAAAATAAAAAAGATTCGTATTTCATTCCGTGTTTCATAAACACGAGAATCTCATAATCGTTTGTAAATTTTAAAATCTTGAGTCGTTATAGATTTTATCTTGTTTAGGCATGGCATGGGTGACATATCTAATACATACATTCATGCATGATTAATCTAATTAAAGCATGCATCATTAACTATTCTATACATACATTCATACATCAATATGTAAAGTGCAATAAAGTAAATGTGTTTGGTTATGGCCCCATCCTATGTGATCTTTATCAAGCTCATGATAAAGATCAAGGTCAATCTAATATGGTGATGGAAATAAATACAACTACTTATTACAGAAGTCTTCTTCTTTGTTTAGACTTCTTGTATGCCTCGTCTTCTTCTTTGAATCACCTCCATTGGATAGCCTTCTTGAGTCTTCAATTACATTACATGATTGAAAGTAAAACTAATCTAATGAACTTACAAAAATAACTCGAGTTACATTCGAGATTTATGATTACAAAGATTGACGACATGCAAGTCGTATTTAAAACCAAAACCAAAACCATTACACTAAGGTCGAAAGGCCATAACCATCCACCATGCTCATACAACACATAAAAGCATGTTAAAACACGTAATCTGATCTTAACATATCATATTATCCATGATCTAATCAAAAAAAAATATGACAAAAATCAGAAAAATTATAATCAAATCAGAAAAACAAGAATCACTGTTTACGGGCAGTAAACGACTTCAAATGCCTTACAGATGAGTCGTTGATAGCTTTAGCTATCTGTTTTGTTCAGACGCTCGTTTACCTATGGAATAGGGTATTCGTTTGCGTAAATCGGACACCAGACCCAGATTTCAGCAAATCTGTAGTAGCCAATTCAGAATCCGTATCTATTATGATTCTCATAATTAGAACAAACATAAATCATGTATATATCAGTATATATAAATATTATATAATCATCTTATGATTATACAACTCACATGAATATCATATATTCAAAACCATACATATACAAGCATATTATATCAACATCAAATCATGGCGAATCACGTACATACCATTGAAGGGTTTTTAGCACATAAACACAATGAAAACATAAATTTAATTCTTAAAAAATCGAAACCCTCCGCAGGATCCATGCGAAAAATAATATTTAATTCGTAGTTCAGTATGTTTACCTTAAGAAGCTTTACGTTAATGGAAAGATGGAGGTCTTGAATGATCACCACGTAGCCCGTCGCTGGAACGATCTACGCCTTGAAGGTATCCACACGAATGATCGCCAGAGGATGGGTGTGTACTAGCACGTTCTTGAGGCCGCCTTTCTTGCTCTCTCTATCTCTCTTCAAGCTTCTAGGGTTTATGTTTTATAAAATAAAACGTGTAACCCTAATTCTATTAAAAAAAGATATTATATAGGCAAGAACTAATGGGCCTCCAACCCTAAACTTAATTTAAGAGTTATTATTATTATTAAATTCGAAATTCTAATTATTGTATTATTAAGTCTCACTTAATCATCCAATAACTTAATTTCGGATTTAATATTAAATTCAAATTTCCTATTTATTTAATTAATTAAGTCACACTTAATTAATAACAAATAATTCGAATTACTTACATTTAATTTAAATCCATATATAAATTAAAGAATCCTCCAATCATTCTTTGTACGACCCTTTAGGTTATTATAACGTTGGCAACAATTTTAAATCTATTTTAAAATCATAAACAATGAGCAGCATCTAGTAATACATCATTGTTACCCAAGTAATAATAATTAAATCGGTGATCAATTAAACCTTTTGTGTATAATGTACAATGTACTATAATCCTTTTAACCATATATTATAGATTAAACTTGAGGCATGTTATGTGTCATCCTCTTCATAATTTAATCCAGGTTCCTTGATCGATTAGTAGACTATAACATCAAATCAACATTTGAGCATGACCATGCATTTCATAGTCTAACTCAAACAAGAGGCCAATAATATCACTCCTAAAATAGGAGGGTTAAATCCATTCTAGATCATTCATATTTCTCATATGATTCATAATATACCCAATATACACTTTTATCATCACCCGGTCAAAGGTAACTTTTATTGCAACCAAAGTATATTAATTCTCATATAGAAATATAATGATTTCAAGTCTAAGGACCAATACATCATTATCACTGTGAGAATTACTTATGACACAACAGACATGTAGAATCTCACATTGGGTCTTCCAGCACCATGTATATAATACATGTGCCTGTGTTTTGACTTTAGTATCACTATACCTATGATCAATGAGATGTGATCATCAGTCAACATTCACACTAGTCTTAATGCATTATTATTGTCCCTTAATAATAATACTCGACCATGGATCTTTAGGAATATCGATACTATTCTCATAATCTCATTTCTAAGTCACGTACTTAGAGATATAAAATTACATATCATATTCCAAGGACATTTATTAATCTAACATCTTATCGCATAAAATAAAGATATAATAAATTACTAAAGAATAATCCATATAATCAGAATTAATAATCCAAATGTTTCATAATATAAATATAATAGTGTTGTCTCTAGGGCACAAACACTAACAAAAATATTAGTGAGTGACTCACTTTCTTTATAGTGAAAATGCTCGTATTGCTGAATCAAGAGTTGCATCTTGTTCTCCCTTAATTTCTCAGTACCATCACAAATAATCTGTATTGTGTCCCAAACCTCTTTGGTTGTTTTACAGTTAATGATGTTGTCAAACATATCACGACCAACACTATTAAACATTATATATATGGCCTTCTTATCTTTTCTGACTTGTTCAATGTCTGGATCAGACCATTCATGCCTAGGTTTTGGAATCGATGGTTCATTCCCTGTGGCAACTCTCATAGGGACATGAGGACCTCTTTCAATGCAATCCACATAAGCTTCATCTTGAGAAAGAAGATGTAGGTGCATCTTCACCTTCCAATGGTGATAGTTTTCTTTGTCCAGAAATGGAATTTTCACTCCAACATCCTTATTGTTCATCTTGTTGATTGTTGTGATCTTTACACTCTTTGTACTTCAAGAGCTTGCTCTGATACCAATTGTTATTCCCAAACAATACAACAAGAACTACAGAAGGGGGTTTGAATGTAATTCTGGCTCCTTTTTGAAATTTTAAATATGTTCTAACTTAATATATATAACAGTATTTGATTTGCAGTAATGCGGAATGAAAAAATAATATAAATCAAAATACTAAGTAATAAAACTCAAAGCTTTAAAACTTTCTGGTGGATTTGAATGTATCCACCATATATATATATATATCAGATTCAGAACTCTGTGATGCTTTGAATAGCACACAGCTGCTTACAAGTGAACAAACAAGCTTACAGAAAAATTCTTAACAAATACATCCTTATCTATTTCTCTGGAAAAATAAGCTTACTCAATTCTCCTTGTTCTACTTACTACACTTGGTTTATATATCACCAAGTTACATGACAGTAAGATAAGAAAATAAGACAAACTATATCTAGTTTAACTCCATGCTGTTTCACTACTCTATTCCAGCATCTTTGAATGTCTTCATTATTGCATGGAAATGTTAATGCTTCTTTGTTCTCAAAATCCTATTTAATAGGCTTCAACATTCCTTTTTCAAACACCCGACGCATGTGACTGTGTTGTCACTATCAACAACTATTTTAAATATGATCATCCGTCGGGACTATGTTGGTTATCCGTTGGGAGCCTTGTTGATTATCCGTTGGGAGCTTTGGTGATCATCCGTCGGGAGTCTTTGTAGATTATCCATTGGGAGTCTTTCTGCCACTTGACTCTATTTCACTTGTACAGAATTACAAGACATCTTATATTTACAATTAGCCAACCTATTCTGTACATCAATCTAGTAGTCATCATGACTTATAAAATCCTACAGCATCTACTCAACTAAAACATGTTGTTTGTAAAAATGTGCTACAATACTTATTTTTACATAAGCTACACTCTCAATGGATGTTCAGTTATCATCCGTTGGGACTATATAGAACATCCGTCGAGACTATATTAGAGCATCCGTCGAGAGCTACAAATTCACTTAGTTAAATCTACTAAGGTGGTTTGTTTACCTTATCATCAAGTTCACAACATATTCCTAACAATCTCCCCCAATTTATGTCTACCGGAATTGTAGCCATAAATTAAGAGAAACTTGATGAAAACAAAACACCCTAAATGTATAGATTGAATTATAGTAGATAAAACTGATTAGTGCTACATATTTATTGAAAATTGAGCAAAGTAAAGTGTGCAAAGAGTTCTCAAAATCATTATCAAGGTGCTCCTCTAGTCTGAATTGATGTTTACCATTTCCTTGACTGTCTTGGTTTCTTCCCCAGATTCCAATTGTTTTCATCTATTTGATTTTGGAGCTGCCTGTGGAATTCAAATTCTTCAGCATTTGACAGATCTATCTTTTCTTGTATTTCCAGTAGAGTCTCATTGCTTGAGATGCTCAGTTGATCATCCAATCTGAAGAATCTCCTAACACCTTTGTCATCCATGAATTCCATCAGCCAGTAAGGCCTCAAGAGCAATGTTCTTCCTGTGAAGGGAATTGTTAAAGTTCTTGGAAGTGCACTTGAGGCTTTTCTGCTCCTCAGTTCTTCTATCTTCTTTAGAACCAATTTCTTGGCTGTCACATTGAATCCAAAGTTTTTCTTGAATGATGAAAAGATCTTGATCAAAATATTACAACTTTCTCGGAGAATTCTGTGAAGAGGCCATATGATCTCTTTACCACCTTTATACTTGAATACCAGTCTTTCAGGGAGATGTCTATGAGCATCAATTCCTCTTACTTCTTCAAGTTCATCCAAGTAGAGATTTATATATGAGAATTCCTTGATGTCATAATTGTATAGAAAATCTCCATTATTGACAGTTGGTTTGGCTTTTGTTAGGGTCTTGGTTCTGGGAGTCACAGGCTTGACCTTCTTGATTGCTCTAATCTTTGTCTTCTTTGCTTTATTGAAAATTGGTAAGTTAAGCTCAGGAATTGGCAAACTGTCCCAGTCTACTGGTTCATCCTTGGGAACTATTGGCTCCTCAATAAAATTCCTTGTAGGATCTACCTTGAATTCTTCCTGCACCACTGAGGACTTGGATGATTGAGTTGTAGTTGTAGACTGGTTGGGAATGTAATCCTCCATCTTATCATCATTGAAATCCAATTTTCTTTTGGCCTTGACTTTGTATCTAGGTTTCTTTGTCTGTTGAGATTCATCTTGCACTTTCTTGTCCTGAGTTTCAGTTATCATAGGTGGTTTCTCAGAGATCTCAGTTGCAGTTTTCACAGCTTGAAGTTTGGCCAAGATAGTATCTTGCTTCTTCTTTTGTTTGAGGTTTTTAGCATCTAAAGCAGCCCGCTTCTTTTCTTGCTTGATCATTTCTTTTTCCTCCTTTTTAGCTGCTACAAACCGAGGGTGTACAGCCACCACATAAATCTCTTTTCCATTCCTGTAAAATTTGGCAATTCTTTTCTTTTGTACTGAATCATATAGATCTTTGAAAAATGCTATGGACCTTGCCAACCGCTTCTTTTCATCTGGTTTTGGAGTCTCAAACATGAGATCCAAGGGATTCTTGTCTGATGAATTTGGATAGTTCGTTTTAGGCTTCAAAATCAGATTGGCCTTTGGAGATTTAATGCATGAAGTTTGGCCCTTTTCCAGACTACCTAGACTCATCTCATTCACAGAGATTTGCTTGACTTGAGAGTAGTGATGAAAGATTTTGTGTGGTTTCTTTATCTGACCAAATATCTTCTGGATTTCTTCATCAATTTGCTTCCA